>NC_065590.1:65349845-65657524 GCF_024542745.1 Macaca thibetana thibetana | reverse complement strand
GAATAAATTTTCAAATAAAATATCCTTGAAAGAATCAAAGAATGGCTTGTTTGAATGAAACTTCATTTTGTGTGGGTAAATGTGCTAGTTGGTGGAAGCAGTCAGTCTACAGCAGTACACAGCATGGGGAGTGGTGTGGCAAATGTGTAAGATGTGCAATTCACTGTCACCATGCTAACTTTCATAGCCTATAGCTTACACAACATTTCTAGATAAAGAAAGCAAGAAATATGAGTCTCGATAGCAAATATGGGCTACAGGTATCTAAAAAAAATTAGACTAGAGAAATCATATCCTAGACTAGCTTATTCTGGGCTTTTTGAGTATACAACACAATTGTAGACTATCTGATGCCACTTCTTATTCTAAGTAGCCTCTTCTGAATGCATGTATTACTTGTTTAAATATAGATATATTTACTGCATATCTACAGACTGATGCAACTGATTTCATTGTGTCAATCCCACTAATATTTCCCAGATTTATCTCATCTATAAGAAACTGTTCCAGTAACTGGGACTAGAGCTAATTTCCTGACAGACAAGATCCCTGCCTCCATGGAGTTTATATTCTACTGAATTAGTTATGTTCACGAGTAAAGTGAGTTTCAACATTCTGTATCTCTGTAGCATTTATTCCAAGCTTCACCAGAATTGTTTAAAAGCACATTTTAAAAAATTTTAACTACATGCTAATAGTGATCAAGTAGAGCAATCAAGAAAATTTTTAAAATACTTTGCTCTTTAAGAGCTCTGGAACAAAATGATAACCATTAATTTTATTTGGGGAGGGAGGGGATGTCTTTTGAAATCTTCTGGGGATAAGTAAGATTTAATGAAATAACATTTTCAATCTGGACAACTCTTCCTATTCCAAGAAAGGATATTCCAACACATTTCTCTTAGTTATGTCACTTTAACAGAACCTTGGACATATTATTTTCCTTAGAAGAATCTACTCAAGCTGACCAAAAAAAAAAAAAAAAAAAAAAAAAAAAAAAAAAAAAAAAAAACCTTAGCAGAATTTATATTTGAAAACAAGTTTGATCTCCTAATGAAAACATTATTGTAATTTTTTCCTTTTTTTATTCATTGCTCTACATTTTCCACCCTAAATAACACATTAAATTAAAACTCATATACTCGTGCCAATGACATCTTATTTGATTTCAAAATCAAAGAAAAACCTTTAGGACTTTTTAGTAATTTAAGTTATTTAATGTACCTTGGTTGCCTAACTTATTTGACACAGAATGAAGAGACATTGTCCTAGATCAGAAATTCTCCACCATGGCACTATTGACACATTGGACTAGATGATTCCTTTTTGTAAGGGGCTGTCCTTTGCATTGCAGGATGTTTAGCCCCATTCCTAGCCTCTACTCTCTTGATGCCAATAGCACCTCAACTGGGTGACAACCAAAAATGTCTCGAGACATTGCCAAATGCCCTCTGGAAAAGGGAGCAAAATTGTCTCCAGTTGAGAACCATTGTCCTAATCGAGAGTCTCACTTGATAGTAGTGATATAGTTTACAAAAACCCAGTAACTGAAGAACTTTGATTTTAGGGATGTAGAAAAAGTCTTACCTCCATTTCAAAGCAGTTTGAGTGTCAACTTATTTACCATTTTTTTTTAAATTTATGTTGCATATTAATTACAGACTATAGCATTGCAGAAGCAGCTTGGGAATAGTATTTAATTATAATTTATGGGTACTAATGTTCTGTAAGGCATTAGGCCGTGAAAATGGTGACAAACACAATGTTGAACACACACTTTTTTTTAACGTTTCCAAGCAAAGAAAAAAATATTAGTTAGAATGAAGATCCAAATATGAAAAGCATGTTTGAAGAATTAACATTAGATGTGTTCATTTGCTAACTAGTTGATTAAATTTTAATGTGTTATATTGAGAGTAGAAAGCAATATTATGTGACTATTAATGAAAACCATTTATGTTCCTTCTTGCTTAAGAGCTTTTCTCTTGTTAAATGTAGGAAACATAATGTGTAACTATAGAAACCTGCCATTTCCATTATTGGAATTTTCTCATAAAAAGCAAAACTGATTAAACTTTTATTTTCTGGAAAGGTTCTTAAAACCTAGCAAAGAAACCAAATCTTACCTTCATAACACTTGTTTTGCCAAGAATAGATGGGTAGTAATAGGAATAGGGGAAAGAGAGTGAGGCAGGCATGTTACTGGAAAGTGGTCCCAATTCAGACCCCAAGAGAGGGTTCTTGGATCTTGCACAGGAAAGAATTCAGGGTGAGTCCACAGTGCGAAGCAAAAGCAAGTTTATTAAGAAAGTACAGTGGTGAAAGGACAGCTACTCCATAGACAAAGTAGGACATTCCTGAAAGTAAGAGGAGGAGCACATGCACCCCACGTACAATACTCGTATATATGGGGAGATGTGCTCTGCTCCAAGGGTTTGTGATAAAGGATTAATTTTCTTAAAATTACTATATTTTGCAAGAATCAACACTGTTATCTTTAAAGCAAAATTAGGAATGCCTTTGTTCTCCAGACATTGACATATCTGGACACTCCCAAGTCTGGGTCTGTTTAGTAAATATTATTAATTTGTTTCCTGAATCATAAACATCTAGGGGCTAGGAATGCCTAATTTTCTGAGAATGCAGCCCAACAATTCTCAGGCTCATTTTCTTAGACCTCACTCAAGATGGAGTCACTCTGGTTCGAACACCTCTGACTGAAGCTGGAAAATAAATCCATGGTCCCAAGATTCCTCTCATCAAGCATTCTCATCAATACCCAAAAGTCTCTTAAAAATTCCTAATTTATTTTTCAGATTTTATTTTCTTTCTTTACACATCTGACTCCCACAGTGCTGACTTACAGTCCATGATAACAATAATCATGACAAAATGCCTAGGAGTAGAAATAATTGATGTACTAAATATTATATATTAAAAACAATATATATATTTGTATACATATATATTGCTTTTAATCCATCAGAATAAAAACGATACTCCAAACCAATTGCAAAACACTTTACAAATGGGCTAAACCCTATCCTGCTCAAAAAGAGCAAGTAAACATTTTAATAAAGTAAACAGGTGAGACTCCAGGACCAGGGGCTCTTTGTGAGCTCCCTACATATGGAAAGATTATTTAATAACGCTCCAAAGTTAACTGTGACTGAGTTTATTTGACACCCAAACTGAGGCATTTGAGTAGGCTTAACAGTAAGAGGAGAGGGGCAGGGGGGAGTGCAAATTAAAAACCATCAGTTTGCTTGGTTGTTACATTTTCTGACATACTGGACAAAAGTAGAGAGCATGAACTGCTTGTCTCACAATATTCTGGACCTGACCTTTTCTTAAGGCCAGTTCTCATCTCTCGTTTTATTGCATTAAGCATTCTGCCAAGAAAGTCTTCCATTATCTAGTTCCCTGTGTGCATAAAACAATGTGGCATTTGTTTTAGAATTATTAAATAATCCATGTCCCTTTATTTCTCAAAAATTACTACTTTTGGTTATTTTCCCTCTAATCTATAAGATATGAAAACCCTAAAGTATTTCTTTACTAATTTACTTCTTTAATTGACAAATAACTTTTTTTATATTTATCTTGTACAACATATTGTTTTGACATATGCTCACATTGTAGATCGGCTAACTCGAGCTAATTAATATCTTAAAGTATTTTTAAAGTAATAAAATGACGTGATCGGTGATTTGTTATTATTTAAACACCCAAAATATTTTCGTTAAAGCAAACACATTGCTTTGGGTGTTTTTCCCTTTGGGCTATTTTATTCTTTTCCTACTGCTTGTCTAGGGACTTGAACAGCTTAAAAGGTTTGATGATGAAAACAGAGATCCCCTTCACATTTATCAGGAAGCACTTAATGGAGGGCACTGGTGTCTTTGAAAGTGCTCTGTTCATACTTTCAGTACCGGAAAGTAAAACATCACCCTTGGGACGTTAAGCCGTTCCCTTGTCCAGGTTAATGTGATCTCCAAATTTGACATTGCAAATCAAAGCCAATCAAAGATGTTGCAATAGACCCTGAGAAACATCTTTTTGCTACATCTAAATAGGAAGATTTGTCCCACATTATTGCACTGGTGGCTCCCTAGCTGTGCAAAACACAATCAACATTTCCTCTACTCAGAGAGAGAACTCAAATCGCTAAATTATGTTTCTTATTTCGTTTGAAAGATTGTCAAGATAGCAAAGTGAATGAATGTTTATCTGTGGAAGCCAACACAGTTTGTTTTCTTTCTAATATCTCAGATAGATGCAGAATCATCTATATGCTCTTTGTCCCTCAAAGGAACACAAAAGAACGTACTTAATATTTCATTTGCGTTTCTCTAATATCTCCAGAACACACATTCTCTAAATCCTACTTCAACAGAAATCTCCTTTTAAAAAAATCCACTTTATATCTTTCAAATATAAGGTTAAAATAGTTTTTTCCAAATGTTCAGTTAATGAAAAGTATTTTTTACAGGAGGGGACACAAAATACCCAATTATATTTACATGACATCTATAGTATAGACTCTCAGTGGAACTCATCTGACCCCAGAGAAAGGGACTCTAGCATAAATGTGGGATGGAGAGATTGGATATTTTTTCAATCTCATATTTACAGCGTGGTTTCCAGAAAGCAGGTCTCCATCCCTTCTATCTGACCAGCCCATTTCCCTGGGGCCTGTCAGCGGGCTGCATGCAGGGTCAGTCACATGATAGGGATGGCTTCATATTTCTCCTTCAGTATTGTTCAGAGGAACAGTAATTAAAGTAAGATTGATCTAAGTTCTGAAGCAACCCTAGAGAGGGGAATTTTCAAATCCTGGAAATATATACTTAAATATTCTGAATTTAATCATACTGAGATTAATGTTGGCAGCAGATGAAATCAGTCCATATCGTTTTCCTTAGAGGGAATTAAAACATTGGCATTGCTAGTCAAACTAATATATCTTTGGTCCTGACTCACTGATTTACTTGAAGTCTGGCATATTTACATTGGGTGAATGAACAATATAAATGAAAAAGCAGCTGTACATATGGGCCAACAAACATCAATAATTTAATTATTTTCCTCCATAGCAGATAGAGAGAAATAGCAGATAGAGAGAAATGGCCAATGGGAACATTAAAATAAGCTTGTCTCTCTTGGCTAGTAAATCTGAAGAAAATACTTTACCTCTGCCAGGGCAATATTCCTAGAAAAGCTTTCTTAAGCCCAAGTAAGTTTAACACTCCTTCAAATGTCATGGTCTAATCATGTGCAAAGACTCCTCTATAATTCCATAATTCTCTAGTGAGGGACAGGGAAAAATACTTTCCTTTGGTTTGTAGAGAATGGGGGTTTAACACAAATTAAGGAATATTCATGGAAGATAATCTTCCAGTTCTTCCACTTTACTATTTATATACCACTGTACAAAGTTTGTAATATTACCTTTGTCCTTGGGAATAGCTAAATGACTTTCCAAAGTCCATAAATACCAGTTGGGGAAATTTGTATTCAGAGGAGTAAAAGAAAAAAATGGAAATGGATTTGAGAAACATAATAACATCTGCTAGGTTTGGAAAATATGATTTTCCTCAAGTCATTTTGTGTGATTCACATCCAAGCTTAGAATAATGTTCCAATTTATTAGGCTGTGTTGTGGTTCCAGTTATAGTTTATTTTTTAACTGTAATCAGTTTTACATATAATCTTACTAACCTGCACAGAACTTTTTAATAAAAATTAAATCATTTTACTTTGGCACTTTTAATATAAAATAGTAAAATTTTTAATTGCAAAAGAGCACAGAGCTATGAACTAGCACATGGTTAAAATATGACTGAGGAGCTTGTGTGACTTCGAAGCTGAGCATTCATTAGTACTAGGGTTTCCCTCCCAAGAACACAGTACCTTAATCCACCACCAAAAATATATACCACATACATGTATTTGATGGGAATGATTCGTGAATGGTCTACTCACAAGGCTTTCTGCTCTCCCAAACTGTGACCAGATGGATTATATGCAGATAATGGAATAAATTTAACTTGCAAGTCGCTTTGGGATCATGAAAAGGATATGGAAGAGAGGATAATACCACATTGCTGGTTTCCAGTTCTAGTTCAACCACCTATGAATCTGGACAAGTCCTGGTCGCTCTGATCCTTTTGGTGTTCTTATCTGAACTTGTGAGTAGTAATACCTGAGAGGATTTTTTAAGAATCAAGTGTACAAGTTACAATTAAGGAACAGTCTGCCAAAACCAGAAAGATTAATTTTTCGCTACACAAACAGTTCTTTAGGAAGAAGTAGTAAGCATTCTTTCATAATCCAAAATATTAACAGATATACAGGAAACATTTTGCAACACAAGAAGAATATTTTGGAATCTATTGTCTGCACTGATACCAATGTCAGAGCTTTCAACTTGTAAACTGTGAAGAACACTTGAAACTGAATAGTAAGAAAAATAATCCAATTAAAAAATGAACAAAAGAAAAAATATAGGCAAAAGACTTGAACAGACACTTTTTCAAAGAAGGTATATAGATGGATGGCAAATAAGCACATGAAAAGATGTTCAACATCACCAGTCATTAGAGAAGCACAAATTAAAATCACAATGAGGTATTACTATACAGCTGTAGGAATGGTTAACACTCTTTAAAATTGAAATACCAAGTACTGAGGCGAATGCAGAGCAACTGGGACTCTCACACATTGCTAGTGAAAATGCAAAGTAGAACAACTACTCTGGAAAACAGTTTTGCAGTTTCTTAATAATGTTTTACTAAAAGTTGCATACACACTTACCAGAAATCCACCTCTGGGATTTACCCCAGATAAATGAATATTGATGTTCACACAAAAATCTATACATGAATGTTTATAGCAGTTCTATGCATAATTGCTAAAACTCAAAATATTCTATATGTGCTTTAGTGAGTAAACGAATAAATAAACAGTGGCACATCCATTCAAACAGTGAAATACTACTCACCAATAACAAGTAAAGAACTACTGGTACACAAAACAAAGGATTTATGCTGAGTGAAAGAAACTAGTCCCCGAAGGTTACATGCTGCAAAATTCTATGTATACGACATTACCCAAAGTAAAAAAACTAGCTTGAGAACAAGTAAGTGGTCACCAGCGGTTAAGAGTGGATGACATTGTGTCTCTAAGGGGGAAGCACAAGGAAGTTTGTGGGGTTAGAAACTGTTCTGTATCCTAATCATGGTAGTGGTTACACAAATCTATACATGTGTTAAGATCAATAGTGCTGTACACAAGAAAAACTGAATTTTACTCTATGAAAAATTTCAAAGTAAAATTTAAAAGTGACACTGTATATCAGTCTACTATTCAAGAATTTTTAGGATTATTCACTTTGTACTGAATAAAATTCACACTTCAAGGCAATTTTCCTTCTTCATCTTCTACCACTTCTCTCGTCTTCCCTCAGTATATAATTATCAACAGGCAGCTAATTAATGCTTGTGTATTTAAATCTCAGATTTTACATATACATAATGATGAAATGTATTTAACGTGAAATTTTAAACGGATGTCTTCTCTGTACAATTTTAATTATTCAAATATTTGCAAATATCCGGATGGACAATATTTTTCACTGTCTCTAGCTATTCGGCACTTTTCCAACATTGAAGTTTTGTATATTAATATTTCCAGTCCCTAAAGGAAAAGTAGTTTTTCATGTCAAATGAATTATTGCATTTATGTCTCACTGTCTACAAAGTTGGTCAATATTCTCAGTTCAATGTTTCTGAATCATTACCTATATTTGCATGCTCAGAACTAAGAAAGTCACACTGTTAGAATTTATATTGATATCTCTCTCTATATATATATGTGTATATAGATAGATATATAGATATAGATATAGATATCCCCATTTAAACTTTTGAAAATCTGGTGTAAGTTAACACTGGGGGTATTCCTAGCCTCCTACCCTGTGGCTTTTTTTCCTGTCAACTATCACCTTCACCCACAAATTTAATTTCTAGTCATCTGTATATCCTCCGACTGACTTTTCAAAATTCTGTTCAAGAGAGGTAACTAAGAAGTAACGTGTTGATTGGACCCCTGAGTGATTACCAAAGAACCTTAACAAGAAAAAGTGACAACTGAAGAAAAAATTCAGTACTCTTTAAATTCCACATAACATGATCACAATAATCTTGCCAAGAGCAAAACTACACTTTAAAATAATGTGGATTGTCTTAGAAAGCAGTCAAGGGGAAATGTTCAAGGCTAATAGCAGGGTGCAGCAGGACAAATGGGATGTGGGCAGGTAGGGAGTTCTCCCTATGTCCCTGTAGAAATCACGCACCCATGTGTAATTTTATCCTTGAGAAGTTACTCAAGGGAACTGGACACATACCCTGACCCCAAAATATCCATTCTGCTAACTTCGCAAGGCCTAAAATACAACCACAAATTACTTGTCACTTTTAGTCTAGAGAAAATAAAGAAGTAAAAAGGGCATGGGCCCTGACTCCAGTGGGTCTCATAAGTTAGAAAACAAAAACTCTTGTTTGAAATAATTCATGAACAAATAAAGGTACAGTTCCACAGGAAAAGATCCACAAACAGAAGGAAATCAGAGATGATGGAAGAGTGGAAAGTATTCAAAAGCTTTTTATAAGAACCGAGGCTTGGTCTGAGCCTTGAGTAACTAACATGCAGAGAGGAAACGGGAGTTCATTCTGGAAAAATGGATTGAACACAGGGTGCCAAGAGGTATGGCACCACAACTTCATTGGCTTTGAGTATAGCCCATCATTACAATATATGTTTTTACTTACAACATTTTTAATAAAGTATTTTCATTATTTTTCTCTGATGCTATCCAAGAAAGGAGCAAATGAGAAGGGAAGGCAGATTTTCTTCCTCTCAAATCTAATTTATGCATTCAACCTTTCTCCTTGAGAGCTGAAGCAGACTTCATAACCCAGAAAAAGAGCCAGGACATTGATGTTCTAAACAAATGACTAAATTATCCCTGTTTCCTTTACCTGAAATACCGGAATATAATGTTAAATAAAAAAGTATATTACCAGGAAAGCTTAAACAAAAGTTATGTGCACTTTAAAACTAAGAGTAAATGGTTCTTGTCTTAAATACAGTCTAAATACTGTCAAATTGTCTAGAAGACATAGTTTTTCCTTACAGCCCTAGGATGCTGGGAAAATTGCTATACTATCTTACATATACATTCTTGAATTAACCAACAGAAACACAAACATATACAAAGCACACAGCTGAAATAAAACACAAGAAAGCTAGAACCCTTGATTTAAAAAAAGAAAATAAAATGCATTTCCTGCCTGCTCTACCCAGTAGTAACTTTAAATATAGATACATGGTATCTAGAGCAGGGGAAATATTTATAGCAGAATTGAAACTGGGAGAATTCCCAGGAGACTAAGTGTGGGACTTTTTTGGTTTTGATTTTTTTTTTCTTTTCTCAGAAAGGACAGTGTATTTTAGAATTCCCAAGAAGAAAGGTCAAATGAGAAAATTAGTTTTGAGAGGGTGGAAATCTGCTTCCCCTTCTCATCTTGTTTCTTTCTTGGATAGCATCAGAGGAAAAAAAATGTTGAAAATATTTTATTAAAAACGTTGTAAGTAAAAACATATATTGTAATGATGGGCTATATTCAAAGCCAATTTGGGGTTAAAGTCTGGTAATCTCAAGGAGGTCACGGGCCTTTAAAGTAAAACAAAGTTTGTACTAGTCTAACTTTTGCCATCTAGCAACCTATTAAGACTTGCCATCAAATAAGTCAAAAGCAAAAAGGTTACATATCTTCTTATCTTTACAGAAAGATTTTCTTTGCTAAACAAGAAAACTGAGAAGAATAAAGTTTCTAAAAGAAATTCAAGAATCCCGAAGAAATAAGCTTAAATGATTGTCATAGAATTGCTGAATATTAAATTAATACGTATGAAATGTTTATATTTGTAGTTATAATCCAAAATATTTATACCCCGCAAAGTAACTGCAGATATGAAGTGAAGTGGCAGAGTATAATAGTTGCTTATTGCTGTGTAACAACCCCCCAAATTTAATGGCTTATAACACTTATTTTCTAAACGTTTTTGAGTCAGAAATCCTCGTACTACTTAACTGGGACCCTGTTTCAGATTATCTCACAGGCATCAAGGTACTGCAATGGGCTGCAGTCATCTCAAGGCTTGACTGGGGAAGGATCCTTTTCATAGCTCATTTATATGACTGTTGGCAGGAATTACTTTCTTACGGCTGTTGGCTAGAGGCTGCCCTCTGTCCCTTGCCATGTGGACCTTTCTAGAGGGCAGCTCACACATAGAAGCTTGTTTCATCAAAGCAAGGAAGAGGATACAAAGAGAGAGTCAAAACATGATGGAAGCTTCATGCTTTTATAATCTAATCCCTCAAGCAACACCCCATCACTTCTGCCATATGCAGATGTGAGTTATCGGGTCCAGTTAACACAAAGAGAGGGTATTACGTACAAGGGCCTGTATCAGAGACTCAGGGCAGAGATCAGTGGGAACTATCTTGAATGCTGTATGCAATACAGAGTTTGATAGAGTATTTAAAAATGGATAATCATAAGTTCTTGCAGATATATATATATATTTATATATATCATGCAGATATATGTTATATACCATGCACGTATATTTATATATTATATATAAGTATTACATATAATATATATTATATATATTATATATTTATATATATATATACACACACACACACAAAATGGAGGTGGCACTTCCCCCTTCTTAGAGACTTGTATTTTATATGTGCTCCAGGTCATCACATGTCTGCCTATAAAATACAACACTGCAAATATAAACTAACAAATACTTTTCTGCTCATAACCATTAATGTTTCTGCTTTTAACACAGTCAACTTTAAATATAAATGACATGAAGTGCCAGATTGATTTATCTCATCAATCTAACATTTAAATAATGCTTCTTTGCTTGAAATGTTATCTTATACTGAAAGTATAGTCATCCCTCTCAGCATTCATGGGGTATTGGTTCTAGGACTCCTATAGATACCAAAATTCATGCTTAAGCCCCTTATCACTTGGCTGAGTATTTGCATGTAACCTATGCACATCCTCTGGAATAGTTGAAATCATGTTTATATTATGTACAATAACAAATACAATGTAAATGATATGTTAATAGTTGTTATACTGTATTGCTTAGGGGATATGACAAGGGAAAAAATGTGTACACATTCAGTACAGACACAGCCATTCATTTTTTTCCAAATATTTTTGATCTACAGTGAGTTGAATCCATGGATGCAGAACCCACATATATGGAGGGCTGACTGTATAAGAGTTCTTACAAATGTTGCAGATTATTAGATCAATATTCACTTTTTTGAAAAGAAATAATGAAATTTTGGCCTCATCATTATGAAAAAGATCATTTTTATGTTTATGTAGATTGTGTGTTTTGTGTAGTTTGTTGTTCACTCCTCACCCTTGCCATGCCTTGAGAGTGTAATATTATTCCCAACTCCACTACCTTGAGCTTGGCCTTATGATTTGCTTTGACTAGTGAAATGACATCATGCTGGCTCCAACCACAAGCCATAAGGGGTATTGCAAAATTTTACTTCCCTTTAAGTATCTGCCCTCCAGCCTGAAAACATGTTCTATGTTCCTTGAGACCTGTTCCCAGAATGAGAACACTTGGAGCAGACTGGAACTTCTCCTGAATCCTGGAACTAAATATATCCAGCTGAGGCCAGACAACCTACGCCCAGCCACAAGCAATAGTCAGGCCAATATGCAAGAAGGAAATGCTCCTTATTAGACACTGAAATTTGAAGTTCTTTATTTTACAGCAAAAGCTACTAAAACAGCTTGATTAATTTTTAAAAAAGAAAGTAAGCCCACAATCTTTAGAAGCAGATCATCAACAATTTCTAAACCATCCATACTGGGATTAAGTCTTCCATTCTAACATTATCACTTACTGCACCAAGTGCTATCTGACCTTGAACAAGTTACTCTCAACTTCTCTGAGTCACAGTTTCCTTAAAAGAATTCAATGAAATATATCTGAAAGCATCTGATAGAGCCCTGGAATAGAGTAGGTATCAACTGATGCTTGTTTTATTTTCTGAATAATTAAGTCCAGCACAACACATTGAAAATAAATGTAGAAATTTGAAAGGAGTTAAAGCAGAAAATATTACCATAAATAATTAAACTGATTTGGCCAGAAATTTCAGAAAGCCAAAAATTTTAATTGTAATTAAATAGGTGTCTGACTCATTAGTAGAAGTGATAAGAACTTATGGATCAATAAAACGAGCTCAATAAAAATTCTTCCTACAGAGATTAATACTATTTCCAACCTAGTAAATTATTATTTAATATAAACTCTACACATTAAGAATTTGTGCTAATTTAATTTGGATAAGGGTAAAATTTACCTTTCTTTCTGTCTACTTTTATTTTAGGTTTCGGTGGTTCATGTGCAGGTTTGTTACATGGGAAAGTTGTGTGTCACTGAGATTTGATGTACAAATGATCCTGTCACCTAGGTAGGGAGGATAGTACCCCATAGGTAGCCTTCTAATTCACATCTTTCTTTTTAAACTGAATATTTAAAAGCATCCAAAAAGAGTGTAATCAAGCTTAGAGAGTTTGCTGAATCTACTAATATTATTTAGTTTTTTGCTAAAATATGCTATGGCAACAGACAACTCAGTAGCTTAGAAAAATCAATAATGTATTTATTTGTCACTGTTACCTATCAGATGTTAGTTGTCTGCAGCTCTTTCTGTGCATATATTTTATGTCCTTATCTGAGAATGCCGTTCTTGTGATAGAGAAGTCAAAAGCAATGGTGAAACCCCAGGATGCTTCCTAAAGTTTCTGCAGGAGCAAGGATTATATCACTCATACATACACTGCATTGAGCAGAGCAAGTCATGCAATCAAAACCTGACACCAATGAAGTGAGTGACCCCCAAAGACAAGCCCTATATAGCTGGGCCTAGTATACAGGGAAAGCAAGTAATTAGGAACAATAATGCAATCCACCAAACCAATTAAGAGAATTCATATTTTAAAAGATTTAGCACACCAATTATCTATATGCAAATAGATGCTGCTAATCATGACAGCTTTTTATTAGTAACTAATATAAAGGATCTCTACCTAAAACACTTTAATAATAAATTCGAATAATTAAAAATATTTGAAATAATAAATCCATAGTTAACTGAAATATAATTTGTACTTTTCATTAATTTGGACTGGTCAGATCATCAATTTTGATGCTTTATTACATAAAGTTCAAAAAATAGAAAATCACTATTGACTTGAAATAAAATTAGCTTAAGTAATATCCCCAAATCAAACCATTTCTGGTAAAACTGCAACTAGAATAAGTGGATTTTTTGAATTTAGGTAACTCCCTCTATTTTAGCATGAACAAGTGCATGTGTGCATCAACCATTCTCTGTTCTGTCTTTTTTGTAATCACTGTGCTCTGGTGCTTTTGGGGGAAGGAACAGTGATGTGCTGGAGCAGCTTGTACCAGCTTGTGAGAGTTATTTTGTTAATTTCTCAGGAAATATACAAAGTGGCGACAGAGCATATTTTTTAAAAATTATATAAATTTTAATTAAATTATATTGAAAGCAAAGGCAACGAATCCTCAAAATTCATCACTTCCTAATTATTTTATTATAAATGTATATTTTCACATTATACTCTAATCTGTGCCCCAGATTATTTATATCTATTGCAGTTGTGTACAGAAATGTTATATAATGATGATGCAGGAGACAGAAAGAAACTATTTAGGCACAGAGTAAGGGTGACAGAGTCCTCAGTGGAATTTCCCTTTTAACAAAAAACAGTCCCCAAGTTATATCTTTTCTAACAAAGAGCAGCCTGAAAATTCAAGCTTCAAACATAGATAAGCAAGCTGGAAGCTTGCATAGATTAATGCTGGGAGCTGCGCCAACAGAAAGGGGCTACCTGGGGGCCAGGTATGTTCAACATGGAGGCTCTATTTTCCCTTTTCTTTGTCACCACGTGTACAGTAAAGAAACAGGCAACATGGCACAGGTCAGGCAGAGAACCTATCTGCATAATAAAAGATTAAGGTGGGGCAAGGCAGATTTATGTGCTCTATGCAAATGGTACACCTAGCCCTAACGAGTTTTTCATGCCCTATGCAAATGACACACCTGGTCCAATCAATCTTTCATGCCCTGGGTATATCAGACACCACCTCCTGGAGCTCATCTATAAAGCCTGCTACATTTCCCCATGGAACCAGCAACCCATTTCTCCAGGACCCCACTCTCTGGTAGAGAGCTCTTCTCTTTCTTTTGCCTACTAAACTTCCACTCTGAACCTCACTCTGTGTGTGTCTGTGTCATGCTTTTCCATTGCCGTAAGACAATGAATCTTGGTTATTTATCCCAGACAATGACCCCACTTCATTTTAGAGGCCTGTCCAGGATCCAAGGTAGATTCACTGGAAGGGTGAGTATAGGAGCAAACCCCAACCATTTCTCGTCATTTTGAGGCCTCTGTCCTCCATTTTAAAATCAAACCAAATACTGGGCCCCCTTCAGCCATTTAAAAATGGTTAGTGTGGCTGCCAACCTTACAAGACTCAGGGGATAGGCTTGCCAGGGAGAGCTTAGCAAATCTCTCAGTGCCCTAAGGGTATTGGGAATGTTGACTTTCTTTTGAACCAGTTTCCTTTCATGGAGAGCCTAGCCATCATGTGGGCTGGAAGAGATGCAAAGGCAACTGAGGGTTCCTGGCCAGGGCCACACCCTGGTGTTACCTGAAGGTTTCTGGACTAACCCCAGCCTCCAACAGCCTGATGGGTGTCAACAACAGAATCTTCAAGCTTTTTCTATCATAAATTTCCTCTTTTCCTGTCCACAAATGCCATGTCTCCTATCCCCTCTCCATATGCAAAGCTATGGGAATTTTTACAGTTCAGGGAAGTAATTTGCCTTGCAAGATCACCACATGCTGTAGTAACCAGAAATGTAGCTCAAAAGATTGCCATTTTTGTGATTTTCTAGAACAGAGAATTTGCCCCACCCCAAAGTGACTGTCTCTCTACCCTTGGTCTGGATAGCCCATGGTATTTCAAGACCTACTGCACCACCTAGTGGAATAGGAATCCTCTCCATGAGGCACGTTGTCAGTTCCTTTGCCAAAACAATCTATTTCCCAATTCTCCTCCCTTTTTGTGCCCCTCTACAAGAGACTAGGCTTTATGCTTCTTCTGTGAATAGGAAAACTCAACAATGAGGAGGAATTTGTCCTCCCAAACCAAATTTTAGTCTCAATACTGTCCCATCAGCAGGAAAACCACCATTCAGTACCTATGTTCTTTTTAGGCACCTTTTCTGCCTCCAATTACAATCGTACTTAAACAGTAAGGCAATTTTATGTCCGAAAGTTAACCAGAGCCACTGCTTAAGAATAAATACTTTAGTCCAGGCCATAATAGCAGATTATAGAGCTCAACCCAGTACAGTGCCTGCATTAAGGGGCTTTTCCCTAAAGCAACTATTGCATAGTCTTTCCCGAGATCCATCTATCAGGGAGTCATGCAGATCACACAAGCCTGGGAAGTCAAAGGGAAATCACCAACGGAGGACTGTTGTTGCATGTGTGAACGTGACACATCCCAATTACTTAGCTCCTTCGGATCCATGATGGAGGGTAATGTCTGCATCTATGGGCAGCACCTTTAACAGATGCCAGGGTTCAGGGAACCAAGGAGGGAAAACAGTTGCGGGGACGTCCCCACTGTCTTACCCTCTGCACTAAGCCACTGCAAAGGAAAGGAAGGAGACTAAAGGAGTGCCTTTTTCTTGCTTCTCTTTCTAGATGAGTAATAGACCATCTTCAGCCTGAAGGCTTCTGAAATGTATTCTGAAGCACTGAGACTCCTGTGAACCTGAAACTCTGCTTTTGGACAAGGGCATGGCCTTCTTACTAGACCTTTGCTAGTGTTTCACAATCAACTCAGCTCTTTAAGCAATCATAGCAGGCAGGCCCATAGGGAAGGATTCCCCAAAACTAGAGAAGCAACTTCTGGGAAAACCATCTGAGGCAGCTATTGAGTGTCCAGGCCTTTCTTGACCCTTTTATCTGAGGCCTCCTCCAACTATGTCATCAGCTTCTCTAGCTCCACCGTCTCTGAAACTCTCCACTCTCCAAGCATCACTCTTACCCTGACAGGAAATGCCCAAAGGAAAGTGATGCCACTAGGGTTCTAGTTCCCTTCGCATTTTAGGACCTTAGGCAAATAAAAGGACACTTAGGCTGATTATCTGATCACCCCAATACGTATATAGAGGATTTCCAAAATTTAACTCAGGTGTTTGACCTCTCGTGGAGTGGTGCTATGCTGCTCCTAAGCCAACACCTACTCATAGCTGAAAACAGGCAGCTCTGCAAGTGGCAGAGAAATTCAGAGATGAGCAGTATGTCTCCTATAGCAGGCCAAAGGAAAAAAAAAAGAGAGAAAATAGGGAAAGTGAAGAAATAGGGGAAACATCATTCCCAATAGGAAGAAGAGGCAGTACCTCTTGACCCTGATTGGAAACCCCAGTGACTCCACAGATAAATGGAAAAGGAAACATGTTTTAATGTGCATACTGCAGGGCCTACAAATACTAGGGCCAGACCTTTTAACTATTTGAAACTGTCCATGATAGACCAAAAGCCAAATGAGAATCCCACAGACTTTATGGAAAGGCTGAAAGAGACACTAATAAAACACACCTCATCCCTTGATTCAGTCAAGGGACAGCTCATCCTAAAGAACAAGTTTATTACATAGGCAGCTCCTGATATTAGAAGGAGACTGCAGAAGTGGGCCATGGGACCAGAAAAGACCTTGGAAAATCTTCTGAGGGTGGCCACCTTTGTGTTTTATTATACGGACAAGGAGGAGGCCCAGGAAAAAGAGAGAAAACACAAGAGAAGGACAGAGGCTCTAGTAGCTGCTTTGCAGGCTTGCAAACTCCATAGGATCCCCGAAGTGCATCCACTAGTTGCTACCAGTGTGGCAAGTCAGGTCACCTTAAGAAGGACTGTCCGGGCAGCAAGAGGAAGCAATCTTGACCCTGTCCAGAGTGTGGCAGGGACCACTGGAGATCAGACTGCTCCTGGAGATGAAGGTCACTGGGTTCGGAAACAGTCTCACAGATGGTCCAATAGGACCGACAGGTCCTGGGTCTCAGATCCCTGGTTCAAGTGGCTGAAGCTGCCATTACTGCAGAGGAGACCAGGGTGATTCTGGAAACTGAAGGAAGGAGGGTAGACCTCCATCTGCACACACTAGAGACAGCCTCTCTCCTCTCCGTAATCCAGGCCTCCCCTCTTCCTATAGCACAAGCGTGATGGGCATCTCAGGAAAAGTTCAGCCCAATATTTTTCTCAATCCCTCAGCTGTGGTTGGGGGATGCCTATTATTTACACATGCCTTCTTAATCATGCCTGAAAGTCTCACTCCTTTATTTGTTAGAGACATTTTAGCTCACATAGGGGCCAACATCCTTATAGCCCCAGGACAAACTTTTTGTCTCCCCCTGGTGGAAGCTAACATTAATCCAGAAGTGTGGGAAACTCACAGAAGAATAGGTCAATCTCTAAGCACCAAGCCAGTCTGGATCCATCTTAAGGATCCCACTTCTTTTCCTAATCAGAGACAATATCCCCTAAAGCCAAAGGCTAGGAAAGGGCTAGAAGCCATTATTAATAACCTGAAAATACAGGGCCTCTTCAAACCCTGTAACAACCCCTGTAACACCCCAATATTAGGAGTACTGAAACCCAGTGTGGAATAGAGACTAGTTCAGGACCTCTACCTCATTAATCAGGCCACAGTCCCAATTCATCTGGTGGGCCTTAATCCCTATACCTTGCTAACTCCAATATCTGAGGGAACTAAATGGTTCACAGTCCTATATCTAGAGGATGACTTTTTCTGCATAACATTATATCCTGACTCTCAATACCTGTTTGCTTTCAAAGATTCCTCCAGCCAAACTGCCCAGTTAACACTGAGAGTTCTGTCTCAGGGATTTTGAGGCAATCTTCAGTTGTTTGGATAGGCACTGTTAAAGGAGCTCTCCGAGTTTTCTCTTGCAGTATGTAGATGACATACTGCTCTGTGCCCCAACTGAGACAGCGTCTCAGGAAGGCACTGAAGCTCTTCTTAATTTCTTAGCTGACAGACGATATAAGGTTTCAAAATCTAAGGCCCAGCTTTGCCAAATCTCAGTGAAGTGCCTGGGTTTGTTGCTGTCTGAAGGGATCAGAGCATTAAGGGAAAGATTAAGCCCATTTCCTCCTTCCCCCTCCCTAACACCATCAAGATGGATACTTGGGTACAGTGAGATAGCTTGTCCCTTATATCACCTCATAAAACAAACTCAAGCAGCTAAAACTCATTTCATAACCTGGGAACTTGAAGTTCAAAAGGCCTTTAACAGCTAAAACAAGCCTGATCTTCACGTATCAGAAAGGAAGGGAATGGCCCTGGGAGTTTTAACTCAAACTTGAGAACCAACTCAACAGCCACTGGCAGCCTGAGTAAGGAACTTTATTTGGTGGCTAAAGGATGGCCAGCACGCCTCTAAGCAGTTGCCACAGTGGCCCTACTGGTACCAGAGGCCACCTAATTAACCCTAGGAAATAGCTTAACTGTTTATACCCCCACATAATGTACCTGGATTGCTGTCTTCAGGGGGAGCCTTTGGCTAACAGACAGCTCCTTAAATATCAGGCTCTGCTGATAGAAGGGTTTACAATTCTATCAAAAACTTGTTGATGCCTAAACTCAACCACTTTCCTCCCCAAGGAAACTGGGGAACCTGAGCATGACTGTAAAACAAGTTGTGGTACAGACTTAGGCAGCCATGGAGGATGTCAGAGAAACTCCCCTAGAAAATCCAGACTGGACCCTCTTCATTGATGGATGTTTCTTTGTGGAACAAGGATCCCATTAAGCAGGATATGCAGTAGTCACTCTGAGTGATGTTACTGAAAGTATGCCCCTATCTAGAGTCACAAGCACTCAATTGGCTGAACTGATAGCTCCTACAAGCTATAAGGATTCAAAATCTTGAATTAAGTCAGAGAAAGTTAGCTAACATTTACGCTGACTCAGAGTATGCTTTCTTAGTTCTTCACGCTCATGCTGCCATTTGGAAAGAAAGACACTTATTTTTTACCACTAATGGGTCCCCTATAAAATATCACCAGGAAATTAACATGTTATTATCCTCAGTTTTCCTGCCATGAGAGGTAGCAGTGATACATTGTAAGGGACATCAAAAGGGAACAGATGAAATAGATGAAGGAAAAAGGCAGCCAAGTCAGTGGCAAGGAAGTCTCAGGGGCTCAACATACTCAAAGCCCCTCTATTCTGGGAAGACTCCATAAGAGAAATTAAGCCTCATTACTCCTCTGCAGAGATAGAATGGGCCATCTCTCAAGGATACACTTTCCAGCCCTCCAGATGGCTGCAGTTAGAGGATGGCAAGCTCCACTTTTTACTTGCAAAAGGATAAAACCTATCAGTGTGCCCAGAGATTGTTTTCAACAGAGAACTTATTAAAAGCAGTCAAAGAGGTTGTTAATGCCTGTGAAGTCTGTCTTAAAAATAATCCCCTCAACAGGTGGCTCCTTCCTCTTCAAACCCAAAGGATGGGAAACTATCCAGGGGAGGACTGGCAGATAAAACTCAGCCACATGCCAAAGATGAAGGGCATCAAATACATCCTGGTATTGGTAGATACTTTCACTAACTGGGTAGAAGTAGAAGCATTTCCGTGCCATACAGGAAAAAGCTCCTGAGGTAATAAAAGTATTAATGAAATAGCTCCCCACTTTGGTCTACTTAAGTACTTCCAAAGTGATAATGGTCCCTCATTTAAGGTAGCCATCACACAGGGAGTCTCAAAGGCACTAGGCATACAGTATCATCTCCATTGTGCTTGGAGACCTCAGTCCTCAGGAAAGCTAGAGAAAACAAATGATATTATCAAAAGGTACCTCAGAAACCTATCCCAAGAAATTCAACTTCCTTGGGTCACTCTTTCCTCCCGTGGCTTTACTGCAGGTAAGAAATTCCCCTACAAAATTAGGTCTGAGCCCTTTCAAGATTCTGTATGGATGGCCTTTCATTACAAATAATTTCCTATAAAACCAGGAAACCTCTGAACTGGTTAAGCATGTAACCTCTCTGGCTCATTTTCAACTTTCAACAGGAATTAACACAACTACCAGAAGCCCATCCCGAAGGAATAGGATCACCATTATTTAACCCAGAAGATTTGGTGTTTGTAAAATTATCCCTTCTTTCTCCTTCTGTAAGCCCAAGCTAGGAAAGGCCCTACACTGTTCTCCTTTCAACGCTCTGTGATAAAAGTTACAGGAATTGACTCCTGGATACATCACACTAAAGTCAAAGCCTGGAAAGCTGAGGGAGCAACCCCTGACAGCCTGAAAAAAGTCCCAGCTATCAATGTAAAAAAAAAATAGAGTTTAAGCTGAAAATCGTAAAAGATAAGTAAATGAGTGAGGGCTACTCATCCTACTGAGTGCCACCCACACATTACCAGATACTGTCAATCGTTTTTACTTTTCCTCTTGAGATTTACCATCAGATATTAGAACTTCTTTTTTACGTGTACTTTCAGGGAGATTTTGATTATCCATGGGTTTACATTTGTGACTTCATAAACTCCCAAAGGGAAATTCTGTATCTTGACAAGTAAAATTTTAAATGGTAATTATTTACTATGCCACACTTAAGGGAATTTTTAAACTCACTCTACTATTTGCTATATACTGTAGTACCCCCAGAATGGAATATCAGACAAAGAATGTCAATTGCTATAGTATTTTGCTTAATTACTATCCTTATAGCAGGGATAATAGTTACAGACAAGAAGTAAACATGAAAGTTTTACTATCACTGAGTCTGCTATGTTTTTTATTGAGTTTGCTAATATGTCATGCTCTAGCTATGCAAAGAAGGTTATAAAGAAGAGATTTTATATAAGAAAGGATCCTGTATGGTAAATTCTTGTCCTAAAGAAAATAACTGGTTGTTTAAAAAGAGGAATGTTTAGAACAAGTCAGAAAGTTTAAGCGTCTCTGTGTAAGTCATGAAAGGATTAATAATTACAGGAAATATTTAGCTAAAGTTAACACTAAAATTACTCTAGCCACCCAACTCAATGTCATTTATCCTATAGAGAATGTTATTTCTATATTAACGCTTCTGGTAAAGTACAGCAACATCTGGTGGAGGCAAATCACTATCTAACAGCTATCAAACAAATTCTACTGTCATGGTTGTGGCCTACAGTACTCTGAGCAATAATGGTAATCTTAATACTCATATTTGATCCCTATATTCAAAACCTTCTTGTAAGATTCATCTCTTCTCACCTAGAAGCTATTAAATTCCAAATGGTGCTGCAGATAGAACCACACATGGATGCGCCATTCTTCCGAGGACCCTTAGATCAACACCAGAAGGAACCCTAACTGCTGTTCCCCACACAATGCCCCTCTTCAGTAGGAAGTAACCAGAAAGAGTCGTTGTCCAACACCGCCTAACAGCAGTTAGTGTTACCACTCCTGAGGGGGACATATGATACAGGAGATAGAAAGGAATTACTTAGGTGATTACTTAGGTAAGAGCAACAGAGTCTTCAGTGGAATTTCCCTTTTAACAAAAAAAAAAACAAAACAGCCCCCAAATAATTTCTTTTCTAACAAAGAGCAGCCCGAAAAATCAAGCTTCAAATGCAGATAAACAAGCTGGAAGTTTGCACAGGTGAATGCTGGCAGCTATGCCACTAGAAAAGGGCTACATTGGGGCCAGGTATGTTTAACATGGAGACTCCATCTTCCCTTTTCTTTGTCACCACATGTACAGTAAAGAAAGCAGGCGACATGTCACCAGCCAGGCAGATATTCCATGTGTATAATAAAAGATTAGGGTTGGGGCAGCCAGATTTTCATGCTCCATGCAAATGGCACGCCTAGACCTAACCTGTTTTTCATACTCTATGAAAATTGTACACTTTGTCCAACCAATCTTTCATGCGCTGTGTAAATTAGATACCACCTTCTCAAGCTTATCTATAAAACCCGCAGCATTTCCCCACAGAACCAGCAACCCATTTCTCCAGGACCCCTCTCTGCTGCAAAGCTCTTCTTTTTTTTTTTTTTTTTTTTTTTTTTTTTGAGACAGAATCTCACTCAGTTGCCCAGGCTGGAGTGCAGTGGCATGATCTCGACTCCCTGCAAGCTCCACCTCCCAGGTTCACATCATTCTCCTGCCTCAGCCTCCTGAGTAGCTGGGACTACAAGCGCCTACTACCATGCCTGGCTAATTTTTTGTATTTTAAGTAGAGACAGGCTTTCACCATGTGAGCCAGGATGGTCTTGATCTCCTGATGTCATGATCCACCCGCCTCAGCCTCCCAAAGTGCTGGGTTTACAGGCGTGAACCACCACACCGATCTGAGTTCTTTCTTTCACCTATTTAACTTCAGCTTTGAACCTTACTCTTTGTGTGTCCACGTCCTATTTTCCATGGCCATGAGACAACAAATCTCGGGTATTTACCCCAGACAATGACACCGCTTCAATGGTGTGCTACTGCACATCTCTTCCCAACTTCCCCATACAAAGACATGTTGGTAGCATAAACTTGGCCACAACACTTCGCAAATGCTACAGATTAAGGCTTGATTTACTGTCTTCTTGATTGAAAAGACTTTTTAAAATATGCTAATAATGCACAGTACTTTAAGTGCACACTGGGTTGGTAGCTATTATATTTGAATAAGACAAAAAAAAAGTTAATATCTTTTCAGTATTTGAAAACTATTATCCAACTCAGGAAAGCCACTCATGAAGTTCTGACACATCTTTGTGTTCACTTTCTCTTTACTCAATAACATAAATGAAAATAAGAACCAAAATTTATCTTGGCTCTATGCCCCTTTTTGAATGACATTAGCAACGTTTTTGCTGAGTCAAATAGTAAGCAAACATCTATTCACAGTCTCATTTTGTCAAATCATAGATAAATTACAATCTTGAGTTGGCTATGGATAGAAGAGTTTGGCAAAAATTAGTCGAAAGTATTTTGTGAGGATCAATTAGCTATAATGGAACTTACAATAAAGAGTATCCTATATTATTAGTTGTAAGCTGTGTGCTACACATCCTTTATGTCAATAATATTTATAATAAACTTACTTTCTTTAATGAGTCAGTTATTAAACATTTACCAATGCACCACTGGAAAGGAAGATGGAAATTAACCAGAAAAAGATAAGGAATTTTTTTCAGTGCCATATCTGCTCTCCTTAATTTTCTAGACTTACAGTGAAGCAATGATACCTGTGAATACTTGAGATCCTTCTACTCTCAGCTCAAGCATTCTTCTGTTCTGCTAAGTCAAACCTAGCAAACAAAACGATTTTATTCAAAGTCTGAAGCAGTAGAAATAGGGCCCTGACAGCATAGAGGGATATCCCTTTGCCCCCAGACAGGGATGTTTCTTATTTTTCCCCTAAAAAATTACAGAGAACATTACAGTACTAAGAAGTCATGTTATTTGTGCTCTGACTCTCATCCTAATTCCAAATTTAAACTGCCTGTGCTTTGTATAGATATTATGTTCTTATTAGTGTTTTTTTACATCAAGCTTAATATTCTCAATTCTGTAGCCATTTTTCTTTCATCTAACTTATTCATTCTTGCCATTCTCATCATTCCTCTTATATCGCATTCTGGTGTGACAGTATTTTACTAGCAGAACTTTTAATGTAGACTGACCATCAGAAAAATAGTTTCTGGGTTTGGAAACTACATGTCTGTAAAGGCAGTCGAGGGTCACGCTGGCCACATTAGCAGTCACCAAACATTGTTGGCTCATTGCAAACTTGAAGTTAACTAAACTATTCCACACAACCTATTCAGAAGCTGGGTCTCCTCCCTCTTTTACTTTGAGAGCTAAGACAAAAATACCAAAACTGAAATGATGAAGTTCATTAAGAACATTAAAAGACAGAGCAAATATAAAAACCAGATAATAGGACTCAAGAAGTATAACAAGAAACAAAGATCCATTCACACCTAAATAACACCTGAGAAATCATGGCAGTACAACTCAGTACATATCAATGATTATAGCAATGACCCTGCATTGTTAATATTTCAGAAAACAAGAAAATGCACCATACTTTTTAGAAAAGTTACCCACCAAAATTATTTTAAGATTGATGTGTGGTAGGCTGATCATTCTCATGAAGGCATAACATTCTCTTAAAAGGTTTTAGAAGCCTCTGAACCTTTAACATGATAGATTCTCTTCAGTGTTTATTGAATAAATTAAAATAGTGTACATCCAATGTTCTGGGAAATTTTAGCATAAACAAAACCTCAGAAGTAGTGATATCCCCACATTACTACTTATGAGCAATCTTTTACTGAACTCCTTCTAAAATCTTGTGATTTGCATATGTCATTTCTAATCAACAACACTAAAAAACAGTGTTACGTCTATTTTACAGATGAGAAAATCTAGACATGGAGAATTTATGTTAATTGCCCAAGTTCATACAACACGTAATTGGCAGAGCTAGGATTCAAGTCCAGGCCTGTGTCATCTGAACGCTTAGGTATTACCCCCGATTCCATAATTCTTCAAGCAATGATGAGCATGTATATCAATAACTATTAAATTAATTTTGGAATCAGTTTGATATGATTGCTTTTCAGTTTTAAACATTATGCATGCAGGTTTGAACTTTGCAGCATCAGCTAATATTCCTATCTTTACAAAAACCAGAAAGACAAAAATCTGTGTCTTAAAATCTATTTCCTATACCTAATAACTAGAATGATCACATCAGTTGAAAATAAAGGGTAATAAAACCTGGTAATATGTGTACTGTTTATAAATTCATTTGGGGAAAAACTGAAAGTATACACACACAGACACAGATACACACCAAGTACTGAAGTGTTTCCTTTGTACGATACTGACTCCCCTAACCCTCCATTTAGCATCATTGTCAATTTGATTGTCCACTGTCCAAGCAGTCAAAACTAGAACGGAGGAGAAAGTTGTTTACTGCAGGCCCCAACTTCCATTTCAGTACCTTCAGCTATTTCTGGCACCCTTGGTTTCCCAATTATCTTCTACCTCTGAAGGCCTATGGTGCTTTCTGCACACTGTCTAATTTCCGATGAGTGATGAAGAAGTGAGGACTTGATCCTGCCTCCCAGGAATATTTGCATACTATGGAGTATCCAAACACAAAATCATTATTGGCAATCATTTCCTTTACGGCATCAATGTTGTAATGGTCAACCAAGTTATTAAGGATCTGACCCCCAAAATAATATTACATATGATTCCAATAAAGCTTTCCCCAAGGTAACATAAAGGTAGAAGGTTTTTGTAACAATAATAAAAGCAGCCCAGGAAAGCACTTAGAGAGATTCTGGTAATTCAACTCTCTTGAGGTAATTTATATTAATAACCATACATAAAATTCAAAAACATATTTATATAAAGCCTCTGAATTACACAAATATGTGTGTGTATAATAGTTTTAATAGCAAATAAGTTCTTAAATAACCTGTTTTAACCCAAACCCAATGTTGAATGGATGTTTTCCTAAAGTCCTGAAACTGGCAATAGAGCCAAAATCTGTAAGAGGCACTAAATGTGTGATCCACATATTAAAGAGAACCAAAGGCTGGAGCCAGACGGCTTCTCCAGGGATTACAAGGAGACCACAGAAATGACTTGACTACTCCAAGCCTTCTACCCCTACCCACCTCCCCACCCACTGAGAATAGAGGCTGAAGAAAGGTGAAAACAGAAAGGAGAGGTTACAATTCTCTTCTCCTATCCCATCCCCAGACAACATCACAAGCCTTCTAAGAAGGGAGACTCCAAGGGAATCACTGTAAGGTAGAAGGAGGCCATCTTTCCAATCAGTAGCAAGGCTGTGGCCAAGGAAGGGGACATGCTGATCTACCCCTGCACCTATAGAGGAGAAAAGGAAACTGGGGAATTATGACAAGCAGTGGGAGAGGGAGGGATGCCCAACAAGCAAACAGTCTTCATTTCCATCATCTGGTGTGCTCAGGAGTGTGAGTTTCCCATAGGTTAAATGGACAGCATGGAAGTAGCTGGGCTGTAGCCATTTGGCTAGTAGCACCCTAAAAAATGTTGCCACTGAGTGGAAACACACACACACGCACACCTGCACAAGCACCCATATATACATATAAACACAGGTGCAAGAAGCCATGGAGTGAATGCCAGTGGATACAATTTACAGTCAAAGATTGGATAGAAGAGATGGAGTTGAAGTCATGTCTGCCAAGGTAGAAAGTTGTGCAGTAAAAAGGCCCCATATCTCCCCACAGCCCTTGTCCCTACCTGAGAACTCACACATGTGCATTATGAAAGGGTCAACATGTGGATACCTGCCATGCAGAAGGTGTAGACAACTAGTCCTTGTTAGCCAGAGAAGCAACAGTGACCCAAAGGAAGGAGACTACAATCCTGTAACTGTGGTCTCGTGTACAAAGAAACCCTCTTGCTCCTTCCCATCATAACACTCTGGGGAGCTACAGCCTAGCATGGGGAAGAGAGGAGGTGCAGAGCTCTGAATGAGATTTAAACTGTATAAAATATTTAGAAACTGAAAGTGACCAGGCAGTTACATGATACGCCCAAGTTCTATTAAGGAACAGGAAAGGGATTGTCAGAAGATCTTAGTCGATGTGTGCTACATTTTATGGTGAGCTTAGGTAAATATATTACTTTCAACAGAATCTTTACTCTTTTAAAATCTTAGGACTTGCTTATAAAAAACACAAAATCATTTGTAAAAAAGGAAGAAGAGTCTAGTTGAAGAAAATAACCATCATTGTTTTATGTTTGTATTGGCAGAACACTGATACTGTTCAATGAATCATTTATCCCACTTTATTCTTAGTTGAACACTTTAGTCACAGTGACAATCAAGAACACAATAATAATAAAACAATACTAAAGGAAAGTATTCTTGAGGATTACTCTTCAATTTTTCTCTATTTGCAATCCTTAAGAAAACATTACTGGGATCTCTGTGACAGGAAGCTAAAGGGATTTGAGCCCTTGGTGGCTTAACAACTGAATTATAAATTAGATGGAGGGACTAGTTCATTCACTCTCTTAAAGGACCTTTCTCTTTTCTATTTAAATAACTTTATGTCTGAAGACCAGTTTATTTCTTAAAACTATGCAAAACATAATTATGCAGCAACTCCTACTATGTGCCTAGTACTGTGCTAGGCACTGTGGTTATATAAAAAATAAAGTCAAACACACAAGAATAGTGAACAAAACCAAACAATTATGCAATCTAGTGCTAAAAGTAACAGAAGAGAGTTTATTAAGGATCATGCATCCAGGCATGCTTCATAAAGAAAACTAGTGCTACCAGAATTAATGTTATCTTTAAGATAACATATATCTTGATAAATTATTTTTAAAACTAACCTTGGTATATTATATACTTCTGTGATTGTATTTCACCTGATCCCAACATCCTTATCAATCATTTAAAATGCAAAGAATGGAGATCCAGCTTACATAATCGGATGAGAATTTTATGAGGTCATTTCTACTGGAGAAAAATCATCTGGGACTCCAAATCATGGCATTTAATTATTTTATTTACTAGCTAAGTTCAGCCAAGAAAAGCATTTTATTACACAATGCATTTCAACATCAATAAGCCTCTAGGTTTGTATTCCACAGGAGACAATGTAACCAACGAAACAGAGGAGTAGTTACAGCTCTAGTCCTAAAGTTATTTTTATTGATTATATATATCAGGACAGATTACTATTGACTAACAATTTGTAATATTAAGAAGTCTTTGGGCATGTCAGTTCAATATATTCTGACTTTTGTTGCAAGTCGATTATTGCTCATGATATAGTAAAGCCTCATGAACTGGTTATTTCTTTTATATTTGTTATGGGTAAAAGGTCTTTTACTAAAATGTGCTTAGTCATAAATGATGCATAATATTATCTCATGTGTTTTTGAAATTTATACAAATGTTATTGTGCTAAGTACCCTTTTGCAACTTGATTTTGCACCCCACATTATGGTTTTGAGATACACACTATCTTGAGTGGGGGATGTATACATATCAGTTATATGTTTTAAACAATTCTGTATGTTCAAAATATCTCAATCTAATATTAACGTATCCTTTAAACTAAGCAATGTCACATGTCACAAAAAAATTTTAAATGCATTTCCAAACCCATACAAAGAACTAGTGTTCAAGTATGCCAGAATATTTAAGACAGGTCTCCTAAAGCTTTGTAATAGTTGATCTTTATTATCCAAGTACTTATCAAGTTCAAGGTGTTGAACTTAAAGACAATAAAATTCTAGCCTTTAAAAAGTGCTTCTGGGCTGGGCATGGTGGCTCACACCTGTAATCCCAGCATTGTGGGAAGCTGAGAAGGGCGGATCACGAGGTCAGGACATCAAGACCATCCTGGCTAACATAGTGAAACCCTGTCTCTACTAAAAATACAAAAAATTAGCTTGGTGTGGTGGCGGGAGCCTGTAGTCCCAGCTACTCGGGAGGCTGAGGCAGGAGCATGGCATGAACCCGGGAGGTAGACTTCACAGTGAGCAGAGATCGCGCCACTGCACTGGAGCCTGGACGACAGAGCTAGACTCCATTTCAAAAAAAAAAACAAAGTGCTTCTGGCAATTTCTTCACCAACAGACTTAGCTGGACCACAGTGAGTTAGAATGCCCCAATCTTTTCTGCATATTTAATTCGATGGTCCCTGTGAAAATAAAATCCAACTACATCCTAAGTGGAATGACAAGCTTTTCTAAAGTGGAATGCCCCAGGCTAAAGCTTTGGAATATTTTCTAGGACTTTTCACAAGGACAATGACTGATAATTGTTATTTATATCTGTTACTGATGAACAGATTAGACATCTGGATATATTTTAATGAACTGAAAGGCAATACTTGAATCCCTTGGGGACCAAGTAAAGTATGGCTCCCCATGGCTCTAAACCATGAGAACAACAAAAGTAACACGAAAAAGAAGAGTTCACTTTTCCTACCGACTGAGACTCCATTGCTGTCAAAGCTTCTGGAGCCCAAAGACCACCACTATTGCAAGCCACGGCCACACAGCAGCCTTACTTCAGATTCAACGTACTGCATTCTTTGTTCATAAGGATTAAAAACGTCTAAACCTAATTTGTTGGCAGACTCTTCTTTTGAGTTCATTACTGTCCTGTAAATATCCCTTTGCTGTCTCTCTAACAATTACAGGCTCCTCTGAACATCTTAGGCCAATTTCTAGTTTGACCTCAGGGCAGCAGTCAGCGGGAAGCATTTACAGTGCTTTTTCTTCCATATAATTCCAAGGCAGCCACAGTTTGATGTAGAGGCAGGCTCTATACTTCTATCATTTTCAACATCCCCATGTACAAGTGTGTCAGAATTTCTACAGGGCTTGGAATCATTCAAGAGAATAACAACTTAAGGAGGAACTTAAATATTAAATATGACAAGTAGTGTTTGTCATCTGGCAGGAGGTAGAAAGAAGGATCCGAGAAGTTAAAACTATCTCAAGCAATTCCTTTATGGAGGACATCTCTTGTCTTAGGTGAGCACTTTCCTATCGGGCCGTAGACTCCCTCAATCTTCTAACCTACCCCAGGAAAATTCCCATTCTTTTTCTATATCCATAGAGTTTAATCTCTCTTCAGGATCCACCTGTCCTTCTCCCTGCAGTACATTTCTGTAGTGGAAGGGGGTCCACCAGCGATACCTATTAACAAGCACCTGAAGTGTCTAAGGCCAGTATGCCTTTAGAATCATACACACACACACACACACAGAGAAACAGAGAGGAAGAAAGAAAACTGACAAGCATTAATTCTGAAAATCAATACTGTCTAAAGCCATAAAGAGGATTAAAAATTTCCTGGAACTACTTCATACTTTGTGGTATTCTTCTCCTACAAAATAGCCATTATTGTGTTTCTTGTTTATCATCACTCAAATTGTGCCTAAATAAGAGAGGTGCTCTACCAATCCATATACCTTACTACAACTGATCTCTTCGCTCCACAAAATTGGAGGAGTTTTCAGTAACGCATAGTGAAGAGTCTGACATTCTCCTCAGGAAAGCCAAAGTATTACATTTCTGGTAGAAAATGATTATGTATAAACTCTGGATAAAGATACTATCTAGACACAAAATTTTTTCTCTTAATGTCATCACCATAAGAAAAGATAATATCCAAAGCTTTAACTATGAGATCTGTATTACTCATTATATCTATAAGGTATTTAGCATTTTGATATAAGATTTGCAGACCACTGAGAAAAGAAAAACAAAATATCTCTTCCTGAAGCATCTTAAGATTGTTTTCCATTACTTTGTCAGAACTGGATGTTATCAGGCTTCTATTATTGTATTCCTCCTTTGGAACACTAAAAGTAACATGATGCATAGATTATGTATATGTCACACACAAAAAAAACTGAATTTGAATGTTGTTGACTAGTGTGGATCAGAAGAGTGGAAATCAGGCAGGGCTGGCCAACATGGCAAACAAAAGCCCTTCCAGGTGTATAACTCATCATCTCCACAAAAGGCAAAAAGAAAACTGATCACCAGGCACAGGAAAATCAATGATGGATCAATGCCTATAAGAGGCCAGACCAACCCTGACAATCTCTCGCCAACTCACACACCACCATCTTCTATCTAAAGCCAGTGTCCGCATTTGCTCTCCATTTTTACCGAAAAGCATCACACCTGGGATTCTCCTCTCTCTCCTACACCATCAAATTTACACTCTCTACTAGATTAATGGGTTAGTCTCAATAAAAACTTAGCAAATATCATACTACATACTGTTGTTTCTCATATCCCAAAATAGATTTGCTTGACTCCACTTCCCCTGTCCACTGTTGCCTCATTTGCAGCAAACTCCTCCAAAGAATCTCCTTCCTCTTCCAGTTCTCTCCTCCCACTCCTAGCTGTTTTGCCTTTCAGCATTCCACCGAAGTATTTCAGTCACAGTCACCAGTGACTTCCATGCTTATGCCAGTTATTAAGCTAGTGTCTCTTTTTTCCACATCCATCCACGCCTTCAATACTCTGCTCTGTGATGCTGGAGCTAGAACACTGAAAACCATATTTTCTGTTTACCAGCTATTCCCTGTCAGAATCTGCTAGTAGGGGCACCAGAGGAAAGCTGTAAGGCTGTAGGGCTGTGGGAGGAAGAATAGATTTGCTCTTTCATATCCTGCCAGCAGTGTCAACAAAAGCTGTCTGCCCTGGCAGCAGGCAGTTGGTTCCAGATTTTACTATTATTACACACTCCAGACCAGCCTCATCATATCTCCTCAGAAGTACCTGCACCAGGAAGAAGTCAGCACTTTCTCCTGTGAGGCCCATGCCCCAGTTCTAAAAGGTTCTTCCTGCAAACTTTGAGATTCTGACACCAAGATCTTCCCTCTGTCTTCCCAGCCCATGGAGGGCAGATGCTGCCTCTGTGAAGCTGAAGTTTTCCCTTTTTACCTTTGTATATCTCCTGTAGCTCGTGAGCCCATTCCCTATGTTATTTCTGTCAAACTGATGCCCTATATTTTTAAAACTTTATTGAAGTATAATTGACAAAACTGTATATACTAAAGATGTATAATGTGATTATTTGATATACATAAATACATTGTGAAATTGTTATTGAAACACCAGGGGTTCGGTCTAGGTCCTGCTGCTCACCACAAAGAAAGCCAATGACTGAGACAAGGAGTATTGCCAAGAAAGGTGACTTTAATCAGGTGCTGCAGCCAAGGAGATAGGAGATTAGTCTGAAATTTGTCTCCCTGACCAATTAAAACAAGGGGTTCATATTGCAGGCAAGAAATGTAACAATGTGTAAAAAAAAAAAAGGAACCAGGGAGAAGCAAGGAAGCAATCATGATAAATGAGGGGTTTGGCATCTCATTGCCTGGCTGTGGTAATCTGGTGAGCTTCAGTTCTTTGACACTTTTTTTGAGAGGCCTGAAGGTCTTTTCCTGAGGAAGGAATTCAGACAAAACAAATTTCAAGAATTAAGACCAGAAGGGTCAATTTCTATATTTATCCAAAAAAAAAAAAAAAACAACAACAACAAAAAAAAAAAAAAACTATGGAACTATTGGGTTGGTTTCAAATGATTACCACAATCAAGTTAATTAACACATCCATCACATCACATAGTTACCATTGTGTGTGTGTGTGTGTGTGTGTGTGTGTGTGTGTGTGTGTTGAAGACACTGAAGATCTACTTTCTTAGCAAATTTCAAGTATACAATACAATGTTATTAACTGTAATGGCCACATTATGCATTAGCTCCTCAGAGCTTATTCATATTAGAACTGAAAGTTTGCACCCTTTGACCAATATCCTCCTAGTTCCTCCACTCCCCAGCTCCTGGAAATCACCTTCGTAATCTCTGTTCCTATGAGTTTAATTTTTTAGATTCTACACATAAATTAGATCACGCAGTATTTGTATTTCTGTGTCTGGCTTGTTTTACTTAGCATAATCTCCTTCAGGCTTATCCATCCTCTTGTAAATGTCCCAATGTCTTTCTTTTTATGGCTGAACAATATTCTATTGCACGTATACCGTATTTTCTTTATCCATTAATCTATTGACATACACTAAAAAGATCATTTCTGTGTCTTGGCTATTATGAATAATGGCTGCAATGTACACGGGGGTGCAGATATCTCTTCAAGGTAATTGTTTCACTTCCTTTAGATATATATACAGAAATGGGATTGCTGTATCATATGGTAGCTCTGTTTTGTAATCTTTTAAGGAATCTCCACACTGTTTTTTATAATGGTTGTACCAATTCACATTACCACCAAGTGTACAAAGACTCCCTTTCCTTCATACCCTTGCCAACACTTGTTATCTCTTATCTTTTTGATAGTGGCTGTTGTAAAATATATGAGACAATATCTCATTGTGGTTTTGATTTGCATTTCCCTGAGGATTAGTGATATTGATCACCTATTAATAATACCTGCTGGCCATTTTTTCCTGCTTTCCAGACTTGACCTTATTTGATATAATGCTGCTAAATCCATGAGTCAGTTTTCTATCATAATCTACTCTAGACCTCTAGACCTTCAAATAGCAGTAGACACAGTTAATCACTCTTCCTCAACTCTTCCTCAGTTGACTCCAGGACACTACAATCTTAGTTTCCCGCCTATCTTACCAATCACTGTTTCTCAGATTCCTGTGCTAATTTACCCTATTTTATCTGAGACTGCAGATCCTCAGTGCTCAGTTCCTGGTCCTCCTCTCTCTAGCTCATTATTGTGATCTTATATAGGTCCATGCCTTAAAAAGACAACTATGACTCCCCAGTTAATACCTTTAGTCAGATTCTCTCCAATTCCAAATGTATAAATCAAATTTCCATTTGACATCTACAATTTTATATATGTAAGACATACAAAACTGAACTCCTGATCTTCCTTTACCCCAAAATCTTTTCCACCCCCAACCATCCCCATCCCAGTGAAAACTCCATTATACCAACTGCTCTAGCTATAAGCTTGTCATTTTCCTTGGCATTTCTCTCTGATTCCACATTCAGTCCTGTTGCCACTACCTTCAAAGTAGAATCTGACCACTTTGCATTGTTTTCCTGCCCTGATCTAGTCTGAACCACTATCATCTGTCACCTGAATTACTGCAATAGTCTCCTTGCTGTTCTCTCCACTTCTGCCTTCAGCTAACTGGCAAGAATAATCCCTTCAACCACAAACTAGATCATTTCACTCTTCTGCTTAAAACCCTCCAATAGCTACTCAGTTCACTCACAGTAAAGGATGCAATCTCTACAGTGGCTTATGAGGCCCTACATGATCTTGCCCCGCTTCCATCCTATACTTCTACCTCCTAATATTCCCCGCCCCACCCAATTTCACACCCCAATCCAATGGTCCACTGGCTGTTTCTCAAATACTTCAGGTGTACTCTCACCTAGGGCCTTTGTTCTAGCTGATCCTTCTTCTAGATGCTCTTCCCCAGGGTTGCCTAAGTCCCTACCCCTCTTTCAGACTTTATTCAACTCTTGCTTTTTCAGTGATCACCCAATTAATATTACAAACTGCCTACCCTCCACTCTACCTCTTATTCTTGGAACACTTTTAATTCCTTTTTGCACGTTCTTTTTTTTTTTTTTTAAATGTCATCACTGCCTACCCTCACTAAGTAAGCTCCATAAAGACAGGAAATCCTGTATAATTTGCTCACTAATGTACCTTAAGCACTAAAAGAGTGCCTAGCTCAGAATAAGCACTGAAGGAAAAAAAAAGTTGCGTAAAAGAAGGAATTGATATCAGCCACCAGGTTGATAAATCTAGTACCTTGGACTACCAAAAAAAAGAAAAATAGACTCTAAAAGGAGATTCCCCCATATTTTTCTCACCTTTTCAGAAACGTCTCGAATTGAGTGAAGAGAAGAAAATAGGGTAACTCCACAATTACATGATTCCAACTATTGAAACCAAATATAGCAATTAATCATCTCTTTTCAGTGCTTGTGGATCCATTGTGGAAATCTGATTTCCAGCTCATCTGATGAGTTAGACATTTTAGCAAACCACCTTAGGTGGTGGCAGGACAGGTCAGAAGATAAAAATTTGGAACCGGTCTCAGTGGCTCATGCCTGTAATCCCAGTACTTTGAGAGGCCAAGGCAGGCAGATCTCTCGAGAACAGGAGTTTGAGACTAGCCTCGCCAACATGGCAAAACCTCGTCTCTACTAAAAATACAAAAATTGGCAGGGTGTGGTGGCACATGCCTATAATCCCAGCTACTGAGGAGGCTAAAGAATGAGAAGCTCTTGAACCTGGGAGACGAAGGTTGCAGTGAGCTGAGACCGCGCTACTACACTCCAGCCTGGGCAACACAGCGAGACTCCACCTCAAAAAAGAAAAAAAAAAGAAAAAGAAAAAAGAAGATAGAAATTTGGTTTGGATGGGTCAGGTGTAGCAAGAATACTATGACGACTTTTTCATGGGGAAAACAGAACATAGAGTTGGAAATCTTGTCAGTGACGGGGTACCATGAGAGATATGATAAAGGAAGAACAGGCTATATTTAGTTACTAGAGTATTTGAAATTAGACATGATCTCAGGAAAGTCACAAAATCTCCCAAGGTCCCTGTTTCCACACCAAGGAAATGCAAAAATTAGACTAGAAAGTCTGTAAGGCTTCTTAGAGCTCTGTAAGAACTAAGATTGGGCTCCATGAGGCCAGTGGAAGAATGATAATACTGAACAAGTGAATTGCCAACCCGTGCCACAGATCAGGTTCCTAGAATACAAACTGAGTGGATTTGAGCATGTGTGGGGTAATAACGGAGGCTTTGTGGATCAACATCTATGAAAGGGAGATGGCAGGACCGGAAAAAAGGAGAAGTTAAGCTGTGATGCAGGACTTGTGAAGGCTCAGCCATCCTCTTGGAGAACTGTGAAGATAGACTGACCCTCCAAAACTGTCTTGAACTGGAGCAAAAAGGCTGGGGATTTATATCCCCCTGACAGTCATTAGATGTGGTTCTACTGGGAAGGAGGTGGGACCTTGGGTAAGGCAGGTCTCTTCCCCTGATGCAACCTTCATAGAAGGCTGATAGGTGAGAAGCGTCTACCACAGCACTAACAGCAAGTGAGGGGGGTCAGAGTGGTGTCTCGGTAGCCACCATGGGCCACCTGTGGACCTGCTAACCAGATACCAAATTGGCCTCAAGTTCTGAAACAGTGTCCAATTTATCAGTCATGGTTAAATGACATCAGCTCTGATGAATACAGGCACAAAGGATAAGAAGCTAGACATGTTATTAAGTTTTTGAAATAAAAATTCCATTTTCCAAGCTCTAAAATATATTAACATTAAAATAGGTATGGGATATATTGTTATGTTATCTCTTAATGTGGTTACTTGAGGTAAGAAGTTGTCATAATGCAGTGTGGTTTCTTCTACCCTGCATTAATCAAAGTCACCAGTGATCTCATTCTGAGCACTATTGCAGACGTTGTTAACCAGCCACAACAATATCTATGAATGCAAATATAAACCTAAAGCCTTGATTACAGCTGAAATCAAATAAATGTAAACTACATCTATACACTCCATGGCAAAATCATTAGGGCATCACCCTAACTAATATATACTCACTAAGAAAATATTATTTAACCATGTGGCGTATGCCAAGCACTGTTGCAGGCCCAGGGGCTATAAACAAACATTAAATTTCATGGAGTTTACATTCCACTGGAGTCACACTAGTACGCCATGGTCATTTATACACAGCCAGAGCAGTGGAGACCTGGATACAGGGTAAACTCTATGCAGAGCTGAAGTTGAGAAAACTTACAATTTATCTTCTGGACTGTCATAATCCTGCCCACCTACCTCTGCACCAAAATACATTACACACATACCCAAGACTCTTACGCTCTTCAGACAGAAGCTCTATGTACTGGATTCCAACTGTTTCCTCCACCTCCTTCCCATGACTCCTCCCTCATCAATGTCCATAAGTTACCGCGGTTCATCACTTCCAGGAAAGACACAATAAATTCATTGTTACCTAAGGCTTAATAACTAACTGAAGCTTAATTTTGTTATCCCTCCTCAGAGATCATTGGTCCAACATGGAACATGAATGGGAGAATTTCAGGCACCAGTGATATGCTAATGGGAAAGAAATCTTTGTATCCCCAAATATTACTAGAGAATTCCTGTTTAGTCCAGGCAGAAAAATAATCTGTCTCGTTCTCTGGGATGGCAAAATCATTTTGATAAGACATGACTTGACAGTTTGACTAAAGATTAACATCTGGGGCTGAGCGCGGTGGCTCACGCCTGTAATCCCAGCACTTTGGGAGGCTGCGGTGGGTGGATCATGAGGTCAGGGGTTCAAGACCAGCCTGGCAAACATGGTGAAATCCCGTCTCTACTAAAAATACAAAAATTAGCCAGGCATGGTAGTGGGCATCCGTAATCCCAGCTATTCAGAAGGCTGAGGCAGGAGAATTGCTTGAACCTGGGAGGCAGAGGTTGTGGTGAGCCGAGATCACTCCACGGCACTCCAGCCTGGGCCACAGAGTAAGACTCTGTCTCAATAATAATAATAATAATAATATCTGGAAGTTTGTAAATCTCTCAGAAGATTTATGTAGATTTGCTGTCTCTACTCTCTCAAATGTCCACCACTTTGCAATCCAGTGCTGTTTTCAGCTTTTACAATAACTGCTGCACTGAAAGTATTCTCATCAAAGTTACCCAATTCTTTATTGCTAAGTTACTGGAGAATTTTCTGACTTCAAATTGACTTCTCTGTAACTCTTGACACTTTTGACCATTTTTGTCTTAAAACTCAGTGGCTTTCCTCATGTTTCTCCTACTTGTCTATTTCATCCTTCTCAGTATCCTTGTGGAATCTTCTCCTCTAGCCATCCCTTAAATGTCAGAGTTTTCTTTAGCTCTCATTTTACTCTAAAACCTCTCCTAGTATAAACTTAACCATATCTTTTACTTTAACTATTATATACATATATATGCCAGTAGTTCTCAAGTCTGTATTCCCAACCCTAAGTTCTTAGCTCTCCATTGTATTTCCAACAACCTGCTGAACATTTCCACTATGATGTTCCACAGAAATCTCAAACTTAGCACATACAAAATTCTTCTCCTTTCTATGTTGTTCCCAAGAAAATCAGCCCCCTTCTTGAAATCTCAATTTCAATAAATGGAATTTCTACCCACCAAATTGCCCAGGCCAAAAACATAAGAGTATAATGATACTTTTCTTTCTGATAGCCTCCTAATCTAATCAGGCACCAAACCCTATTGATTCTAGTTCCTTAGTGTCTTTCCAAGCATCCACTCATTTCTATGCTGCTACTTTTTCAATGCTACTTCTTTCACATCATTCATCTTTCTAGATTATTTTGTCAAATAGCAACATATCATTGCGGTTTAGAGTATGGATTCTGGAACCAGACTGAATTCAAATCCCAGCTCTGCCTCTCATTGACTTATGATCTTGGGCAACTACTTAATCTCTCTGTATCTTATCTATAAATCAAGAAAATAAAATAAAATAGCACCCCACCTCATAAGATTGCTATGAGGATTAAATGGATTAACATATGTAAAGTGCTTGGGAGTATGCCTGGCTTATAGTGAGCACTCAGGAAGTGTGAACTGTTTATTAGCAGGAAGCAACTACCTAGCTGGTTTCCCTTCCTCCAGCCTCACTCCTTCCCAATCTGTTCCCTAGTTGGCAGCAAAAGTGAACTTTCTAAAATAAAACTCAGATCATGTCACTCCTTGGCTTTAAATATTCTGTATCTCACTCCCTCATACACCACTCCCAAGCTCTTTAAGACTGATGGTTCCCCTATGAGTTTCTACAACAGCTTTTGCATACCCATATTATAGCACTTATCAGACTGAATTTTATTTTCTGTTTATTTATTGATCTGTCCTGTAAGACTTTATAAAATTCAAGGTTTTCTTTTTATTATTGGGTCTACTTATCTCTATTGCCCAGCACACAATAGGTATTCAATAAAAAGGCAATGAATGAATGCAGTTTTTCACCTACTTTGAATCTCAGCTAAGAAAAAGATGCAAAAACCTGTACTCTTCCATGTGTAGTCAACCAACTGAAACCCAGAAACTATGGATAACAAAGCTTTTTGCATTAAAATCACCCACTAACTACATCAGCATTTTCTCTAGGTTTAGAGGATTTGTGTGGGGAATACTTACAAAAGTTCCACTCTCTCATATATTATCTCAGGAATACATAATTAGAGCTAAAACTTGTCTGGATTTCTAATTAAAAATACGATTTTTTTCTTGTTGTTAAATTGATTTGGGATTTTTTTGTTAAATGTGGAGTTGAAAGAGGAGAAATCTTGATGTGAACCTTGAAACTTAAATATCCCTTCATTTCTCCCAACAAAAGTAATAGTCAACACAGTAAAAAGAAGATGACTTACAAAACCAAGATTATTCCCCTGTTCAAATATCTGGACAGAAAATGGAATACATTTTTCCCTTCTCAGGCAGCCCAAAATCATTTTGAATTGAGAGTAAGAAGGTATGATTTTAATTTTCTGGGCAAACTAACCAAACTTAAGGTAAAGGATATAAAAATTGAGTCCCCAACAAATTATCCAAAATATTAATACTTGTAAAGGGAAAGGGCAGGACATGCCTCTGAGATGCACCAGGACATCAACTATATATATAGAGCCCAGGAAAGAGGCCACATGATCAGAAAGTATATTTTGAGCTTGAGCAGCAGATTATATAGAGAGAGAGGGGGAGACATGATTTCAGCATTTGAAATGCTCTCCCATTAATGATAATAGTAGCAATAATAATAATAGCTAACCTTACATAGTGTTGACAATGTGGTAGGCAGGCCCTGTTCCAACCCTGACACACTAACTCATTTAATCTTAACAGGAAATCTATGCAATAGGGGTTTATACTAACTATTCCATTATAGTTGGGGGACCTCAGCCATGAAGAATATAGTAACTTGCTCAAGGTTTCAGTTTGTGAGTGGCTAAGCTGACACTGAACTCAGGCTCACTCTGTATAACACCATGCAAAATAGCATCTCACTAAGAAATTTTGAGTCTCTTGACTAACATTCCCTTCCACAAATTGCATAGATCTCCTATTACATGGAGATGTCGTGGTGAATAGCATAACAGGGACATCATAATGGAGAAGATGACAAAATAACAAGTAGTAACACAAAAGGGTCAGCAGTGTTTTGATATGAAAAGTTTGGGGAGCTGGAGGAGCAGAGCAGGGCCCCTCATCTGGTCCAGTAATATAGAAAGCCTTCTCACAGAAAGGAAGATGAAGGTGAACCCAGAAAGATGAGTAGCAATTTTTCTGTTAAAAAGCGGGAAGATGAATTTATATGTGTGTGAGGAACTAGAAGAAATCTTATAAAGCAAGCTGGTCCGACCCATGGGCTATGAGCTGCATGTGGCCTAGGATGGCTTTGAATGAGGCCCAACAAAATTCATAAACGTTCTCAAAATATTATGAGATTTATGCTCTTTTTTTATTAGTGCATCAGCTTTCATTAGTGTTAGTGTATTTTATGTGTGGCTTATGACAATTCTCCTTCCAGTGTGGCCCAGGAAAGCCAAACGATTGGACACCCCTGTAAAAGCCGGAGCAGAGAGAACAAAGTAAATAACAGATGAGGCTGCTGACAGAATTGGCCACATTAAAGCACTTGAGCATGGTGGGAAAGGCAATGAAAAGCCACTGGAGAGTTTTCTGCAAAGGAAATCTAGTTGCTGCAGTATGGTGATTGTATTGGAGAATGGCAAGAGAATAAATAGGAAGGAAACTACTTCAGTATTCTATGCATGAGTGCTAGTGTGCAATGGTGGGGATGGAGAGAACTGGATATATCTGAGAAACATTTATGAGATAGGATTCATGGGAGTTAGCAATGTATTGGGTGTGGTGGATAAGAAAGAGAAACCAAGGGTGACACTCAAGAGGGAGCATAAAGAGGGCAATGGAGTATCCAAGACAATGAGCCTTTGCCATCATCATCTGATGGAAAATGACAAATGAAAATATACAAGGTGCTAATGTTTTGCAGCCAATACGCAATCAAGTCAATGCAGAAGAGAACAGATTGGTAGAGCTATCAGGAAAATATTAACATTTGAGATGTAGAACATTAAAAGATTAAAAACAGAGAGACAACTGCTGAAATTGTGAGTATGTGCACACAGGAAGTATCTAAACATTTCTCAGTATTGAGAGAGGGTAGCATAGAAAAGCAGAAATTCTGGTATTTAAATGCAGAATGTGAATAAGAGCCAGTACTAATGAGTCTTACAGAGGCATCTCTTTTAGCTTAACAATGTTTTTAAACATGGAAAAGGGAGTTAGAATAAATGAGCAAGGATCAGCAACTAATCAGAAAAGAACCAAGTCACCCACCCCTTTACGATTCTGAAAATGAAAAATCAGGATCTATCAGTGGCATCATCAAAATGAGCATTATAAAGAATCTACCTTTTAAAGGAAATGAATTCAGGGTAGAAGACTGTCAAGTTTTTTTCCTATAATTCACTATTACCCTTAAGAACCTGATTTTCTGGGATTTTAAACAGAGGCTCTAAATGGCTTTTGTAGGAACTTTTACCTATTAAAATATCAATTACTTAAAGCTATTTTAAAGACACTATTGAACTCAATGATAAATATTAAGAGTATATTCACATAAAAATGTCTTTTAAAAAAATTTTTTGAGGGCTTAGATATGAAGTACTTTCTTTTCTTTTTTTTTTAATTATACTTTAAGTTCTAGGGTACATGTGCACAACGTGCAGGTTTGTCACATATGTATACTTGTGCCATGTTGGTGTGCTGCACCCATCAACTCGCTCGTCAGCACCCATCAACTCATCATTTATGTTAGGTACAACTCCCAATGCCATCCCTCCTCCATCCCCTCTCCCCATAATAGGCCCCGGTGTGTGATGTTCCCCTTCCTAAGAAACTACCATCAGAGTGAATAGGTAACCTACAGAATGGGAGAAAATTTTTGCAATCTACTCATCCGACAAAGGGCTAATATCCAGAACCTACAAAGAACTCAAACAAATTTACGAGGAAAAAAACCAACAACCCCATCAAAAAGTGGGCAAAGGATATGAGCAGACATTTCTCAAAAGAAGACGTGCATACAGCCAACAGGCACATGAAAAAATGCTCGTCATCACTGGCCATCAGAGAAATGCAAATCAAAACCACAATGAAATACCATCTCACACCAGTTAGAATGGTAATCATTAAAAATATTTTTAAACAGAGTTTCTATCTCTCTGGCACCCAGGCTGGAGTGAAGTGGCAAGATCACAGCTCATTGTAACCTTGACCTCCCAGGCTCAAGTAATCCTCCCACCTCAGCCTCCCAAAGTGCTGGGATTACAGCCATGACCAAAGTGCTGGGATTACAGGCATGAGCCGCTGTGCCCAGCCAAAAATGTCTTAAATATCCTCTAGAGGTAGGACAAAGGTAGAAAAGCAGAGACCTATTAAGAGACCAAAATATGGTCTTATAAACCTTTTAAATAGCTAAAGTTGTGTTTCCTGTGATTCTCATATAAGGGAAGCTATGTTACCTATAGAGATAATTATCTATTACTATTGTATTCATTAAATATTTAGTAACTCTCTCCTTCTCTTTATTTTTCAAAGGCTTACGTTGCTGCCAATCAGAACGTCTGATGAGCATGAATAAACATACTGACTTATGATAACTCCATACAAAAGCAAAGAACTTGCTTGGCATTTTTGTCAGCTTATGCAAGTTACAAAGGTTCAGTTCCCATGAGGCTCTCCAAAATATTGAAAGTACATTAAAAATTTCTGTTGCTAACTTCAAGGACCCCAATTGGGACACACAGTAATAAACTTGGTACAAATGTTATCCATTATCTATGTTACTGTGCAGTGGATATAAGCAGTGATGAACTTCCCTAGGAGAAAATGGGGAAAGGAGCTCCTCTGTGGTTTTCCAAAATGATGTGACATTCGGCAAATATTGAAGAGAAAAATCTGCATTACAGCACACTAGGGTATCCCTAAATAATATACGAGCTAAGAATTTTTTTTTTTTTTTTTTTTGAAATGGAGTCTCGCTCTGTCACCCAGGCTGGAGTGCAGTGCATGATTTTGGCTCACTGCAAGCTCCGCCTCCCAGGTTCAAGCCATTCTCCTGCCTCAGCCTCCCAAGTAGCTGGGACTACAGACACCCGCCACCATGCCCGGCTAATTTTTAGTATTTTTAGTAAAGACTGGGTTTCACTGTGTTAGCCAGGATGGTCTCGATCTCCTGACCTAATGATCCACCCACCTCAGCCTCCCAAAGTGCTAGGATTACAGGCGTGAGCTGCCGCATCCAGCCAATAATTTTTAATCAGTAACTTGTACTCACCAGGCAGAAGAAAATAGCACTTTCTTGAGCAATTAATGCCATTGCTCCATTCTTCCAACTACCTAAATGAAAAAAAGTCTGGCATTTTAAAAGGCTGTATTCATGTGAAACATGTTGTTTTCTTTTTTATTATTATTATTATTATACTTTAAGTTCTAGGGTACATGTGCATAACATGCAGGTTTGTTACATATGTAAACTTGTGCCATGTTGGTGTGCTGCACCCATCAACTCGTCAGCACCCATCAACTCGTCATTTACATCAGGTATCTCTATCATTATAGGGATGGTAGCGTCATAGGTTTTGAAAATCTTGTTTGAAGTTTGTCTGACACGAAATGATCCTGATAATTCAGAAAAAATAGAAACAAGTTTACCTGAAATATAAGGTTGCCTAGATTTGTCATCACAGCTGCCTCATTTTTCCCTTGGTAAATTAAACGGTTTCTTCACCTTGGATGACTGTACGGCACCATGGTGTGGTTCTAGAAGAACCACAGCAATTGTTTCCAGTTCAAGTTCTGGTCTCAAATAGCTGTGTTACCTTATACAAGACACTGAAGCTCTCTTGGCTTTAGTCTTCTCATCCATTAAATGTAAGATCAACTGATTGCTATATTCCTTTTAATTCGAAAGTACTAACTATGCTTATTCAGATAGACAAAAAGTATTCAAATTGTAGCAATTAAGCATATTTAAAAGCAAATCTTGGCCAGGCATGGTAGCTCACGACTGTAATCCCAACACTTTGGAAGGCCAAGGCAGGCGGATCACCAGAAGTCAGGAGTTCAAGACCAGCCTGGTCAACATGGTAAAACCCCATCTCTACTAAAAATACAAAAATTAGCCGGGAGTGGTGGCACATGCCCGTAATCCCAGCTATGTGGGAGGCTGAGGCAGGAGAATCGCTTGAACCCAGGAGGTGGAGGTTGCATTGAGCCGAGATCATGCCACTGCACTCCAGCCTGGGCAACAGAGTGAGACTCTGTCTCAAAAAAAAAAAAAAAAAAAAAAGGCAAATCTCATCCTGAATGTCACCTAAGGAACTCAGGTATAGTCTCCTATCATTCACCACTTTTTGTCCGAGCCTATATTTCTCCTATAAGAATTACATTCCATGAAGATGGGCTCACTGGGTGTTTTACAAATAAGAAGAGTAATGACTAGTGTTCTGGGCCCAAAATTCAGGAAAACAATTGCATTTCCACTGGGAATACACATACGTTATAACTTCAGAATCCATTACCTCTTATACCTAGTACATGTTTATACTCTGTCAATTACAACCTTTTGAAAATTTAATTCAAAAAATTTCCGTTAAAATTGAAAATCATGGACTTTCCAACTCCTTGGATTAATTTTATTCAAACTTTAGGAAGTGAAAAGGACATATCTCTACGAATGCAAAAATGTAAATCTGTCTCATAGGCAATATTCTACAAGAGCTCAAAGTGACAATAGGCTGAACCTAGGACTATATTGTATATTACTTATATACCATTAATTTCAAATTCTTAAGTGGTCATCTGCTACCACCATCTCAAAAAAAATAAATTTACTGTTGATAAAACTGTAATTGAACTTAGATGACAGAGCATTAAAAATGTTACTCCTCAAGAAAGGTCTTGGTAATCTGAAAGTAAGATGACAGTAACTTTAAAGTCACAACCCTCTCTGGGGCTTCTCATGTTGTAATATAATCTCTAATGTCCTCTCTCTCTCTTTCTCTCTGTCTCTCCTACTGATGAAGGGTAATGACCTCAGATGACTAAAGGAAATAGGGCATTGCCTCTTATTCTGATGACCCAAGGTTAAATCTCTGTTATTTACTTCCCCAGCAGGCTCAAGTGTCCCTCTTGGCCAGCCAAGCTTGGAGATCAGCACCTGCCATCATAGGAATCAGTTCCTGGGATGAGAAAAAATTTGGATTCATAGTGAGATGCTTCTTCCTGATGAAATACATGTCTTTTATTTAGATTTTTTTTTTTTTCATTCTGATCCCAGATACCCAGATCTTGCCTGGGTTCCAGTTACTTGGATCTGAAACCTATTTTTATACACTGCTTCTTAAATACATAGAGTAACTATCTCTAGAATATAAGAATTAAACAAATAAACAAACAAAAATATGTATAGCCATAGGATAAATGTAATGCAAGTGCCTGGAATATCAATCTTTGTCATGGTAGCAATATGAAATATTTTATTTAAATAAATATGGGTACATAAAGTATAGTATACTGAAAAATATAAATAAGCTTGAAAAATTAAGCTTTAGACTTCAAAGTATTTCATTGTTGTGTCAAGCAAGTTTCTCTGATGGTGTTTGTTGATTCACTTCTATCAGGAATACTTTAGTAGAAATTTGGAGGAGAAAATGACATAATATATTAGCACCCCCTTCTACTGTGTTTCCCTAATTCTTTGGGGACATCACTGGCATTATGTTGTAATGATTTGATTGCATGCTAGCCCCCTTCACTTTGCTGGCTGAACACAGAAAAAGTCAAAGTCCCTGACAGCAAATACCCAAGTGACAAAATGAATTGCTGATGTTCACAAAGTAGATTCAATGTAAGCTAATGTAAGTGTCATTTTTACTAAATCAGCTCACTTTGACATCACGTAGAGTTATGAAATGCAATTTATATACATTGCAAAAGACCGTACTGTCTTCTTTATAATGGTCTGGTCCTATCAGACAATATACTGAAGTTTCTTTAAGCCCAGGAATTTGAGATCAGCGTGGGTAACATAGTGAGACCCTAACTCTGCAAAAAAATTTTAAAATTAGCCAGGTGTGGTGGTGCATGCCTGTGGTCCCACTTACTCAGGAGACGGAGGATGACAAAGTGAGACACCATCTCAAAAACAAAACGTTTTAAATACTGTGGTTTTAAGTAATGCTGACATTATGGAAACTAAAGAAAATAGAAAATTATTTTAGAAAAGGAAGCATAAATGTAAAATCAAAATTATTTAGTAAAGCACATGCCATTAATAATGATTAAGTTCACAAAAATCTCTGGTTTGTTTTCTAGTTCAAAAAAATCACTGTGCAGGAAAATACTGAAATTCTTTACTGAGAGTCAATAAAAAATAAAATATTCGTTTACATTGTACCATTAGGAGAAAAAAAATTTCCATATCCAAATTGAAACAATTTTAAATATGTGAACCATAGCATACAAATTGGAGCTGAATAGTCCAATGATAGCCTCTTATTTAAGCAGATATTTTGCCCTTTCAATTGACTCATTTTTGACATAAGTAATCAACCCCTCAGTCACAGGAAGGATTGTCCCATAAGAGAATCTGACCTGCTGCTACTTTTTTCTGCTTAGTGCAGAAATCTAGGAAACGCAAGTTAGATATAAGAAAAAGCTTTTGGAGAGTAGCCATTATTGAGCACTAAAACATGTGAACAAATGGCAATTATGGCCTCTCCAAGCCATGGTGTTTAAATTCTTATCAGGATACAGAAGAAGGGCTGGGATTTGTGGGGTCTCAAGTCCAACCAAGACCTATAATTTAATCATGTTTTGTTTTTAGGTATTAACGTTTTCTTAAACTTACACATGTTCTCAGCCACCAAAAGTGAATAGCTGGCTAAATGCTCCCAAGTTGCTTCCATATTATCTCTCTCTATTATAACCATGACACTTTGGCACACAGGGTATTTGCCAGTGGGTATTTGACGTCTACATAGTCTGAGTCACATTCTGCTTACTATTAAACTTTTTACTCTCCTGTATTCTGATTTCTTTAAGGCCCAAACAACTATATTTAGTTCATGGTGAGATAACTAACGCTCATTTTCATGGCTACTCTTGGGGATTTCAGAAACTTCATCTGGTGTTTATTATTATTTTAATGATGCCAGATTTATTTTGTGCAGGTGTCAAGATAAAAGTTAACAAACAACCCAGAGTATTCTTACTTACTTGGAAAGCTGCAACTGGCACATTACTGACTCCAAATGTCACATTCAACGTTTCTCATTTAGGGGATTCTCAGTTGGAATGATTTGAACTTATTCAAATAAATCCAAATCATCCCAACTGAGAATCCCCTAAAGGTGAAAAGTAATGTTAACAGAAATTCTTTTTACACCTACATTGAAAAGGTACAACCAATACATCAAGCTCATCAGTTTGTCATCATGTATTTGGAACATCCTATTCCCCTAGAAAGAACACAGTGATGACCTTATCAATTTGTTCACCAGCCTAATTGGAGCATAGGAAGATAGAAGTAAAGTGAAGAGGGAAAGGTAATAATATTCTTATGGAACAAAACTGGTACACAGAAAGCATGTATTTTTTTTTTCACACAAAGTTTCTCAACTGCTAAAATTTTCCGTCTTTCTTGTTGGACCTATTTAAAACAGAAATTCAGTATTACTAAAGCAGAGAAAGTACAAGCCAATTTGGCACCTGGCGGAAAGTTTTGAAAGTAAAATGCCAAGGATATCAAGAACTAGTTTTTTAAAAAATGCATAAGATGCCAGTAGCAACTGGCATAAAGTAGACTGCACTGGGAATACCTTTGTATGAAGTTCAAAGCTAAAAATGTACTCTTTACAAGTTTACTTACATCTACACTGAGTCACTCAATGAGAAACTTATCAAACAGTCTAGAAGCAACATTTCATAAAAGAAAAAGAGCATGGGCCTATCTCTTCTTTCAAGGGCCCTGGATGTTGGAAGTGAGTTTGTAATATTAGAAGTCTCCCATTGTATATTTTCAGAAAGCTGACTTTGGGAAGGGTTGGAACATTAATTCTATAAAGTAAAGAAGTAGGTTGCTTTACTTCACAATGTATACTGTGAGTAAAATCACATCAGTTAAGACAAAGTTAACAAGAATAATTACCAGATTTTCATAATCCACAAACCTTGCCATTTTGAATAACCATGACTTCCAATCCAGTTGGTTTATCAAAAATGTCTTTTCCAATTTTCAGATCTTTCATATTTGACAACAGTCAGTCTTTTTCTTCCATTATGTGCAAATTTCCAAACGGTGGTGGCCACAGTTTTATGACCAGTGCATAGCTGCCTCATTAGTTTGTTCACCAATGCAAAAAGATTTGTTGACCAGATGTCTCTTCCTAGCTGCCAAAGGTGTACACTGGTCCTCAGGATGAGCCTAGTAAAATTAAATCTAGCAAGTGAGTCATCCATTAATACACTCCCCAAGTCATGGTAGTGGACCCCAGAGTAAAATGCAAGAAGTTAAATGTTTTCAGTGTTTGTAACATGGTAAACAAAGAATGATAGATTGGAGTGGTGAAGAAAGAGAAAATAGTAACTGCAAACAGAACCAAAAATAGTAAAACATACGAGAAAGTGATAAATTATAGAAATAAGTGCAAACATAGAAAATACATAACATTCTCTTTGTTCTAGCCATAGCATTTCTGCCAGTGATTAAAGTGTCTCTTCGAAGCATCCTGTATACCTCATAGTAAGGCTCCTTCCTCACTTGAATATATGAGTTCAGGTATTGAGAGGGGCCTGAGCTTACGATGATGATGATCTGAATAAAGTGATTCTTTGAAGCCTGGTATTTGTGAATATGACTTATCTGAAATAAGATCTTTGCAGATATAATCAAGTTGAGATCATACTGAATTAAGATAAGCCCTTACCCAATGATTAGTATCCTTACAAGAGGAGAGTTTAGACACAGACACAAACACATATTATATGATGATAAATGCAGGTATTAGAGTGATATAACTATAAATCAACAAACACTAAGGCTTGCTTGCAAATGCCAAAAGCTAGAAGAGGTAGTGAACACATTATCGCTATATTAGCTTGAGCTGTGATGACAAAAATCATAGACAGCTGAACAACAACAAAAATTTATTTTCTCACAGTTCTAGAGGTAGGAAAGTCCAAGATCAAGGTGCCAACAAATTCAGTTTCTTCTGACTTGTGGAAAGCCACCTTCTCACAGTGTCATCACATGGCCTTCCTTCTGCATGCATACACACGCACATGCACGTGCACACACACACGCTTAGAGAGAAAGAGAAGGAGAGAAATGTTTTTCTCTTCTTAAAAGGCCATTGGTACTATTGGATGTGGGCCCCACCCTTGTTACCTCATTTTACTATAATTATCTCTTGAAGGCCCTATCTCCAAATACAGTCACATTGGCAATTAGGGTTTCAAGATACGAATTTTGGAAAGGGATACAATTCAGCCCATGGCATTCCCTTGGCACTTCTAGAAGAAACCAGTACTGCCAACACTTTGATTTTAGAATTCTAGCCTTCCTTCAGAACTGTAAAATTATAAATTTTTACTCTTTTAAGTCACAGTTTCTGGTACTTTGTTACAGTAGCCCTAGGAACCAAATATGGAATTTGGTACTGGAAAGTGGAGTACTGCTAAAACAAATGCCTAAGAATGTGAAAGTGGTCTTGAACTTGGGTAATGGCTAGAAGCTGGACAAGTTTTGAAGGACATGATAGAAAAAGCCTAGATTTTCTTGAACAAGTATGTTGCTACAAACTTGAATGCTAAAGGTGCTTTTGGCGAGAACTCAGATGGGTATGAAGGGCATGTTATTGGACACCGGAAGAAAGGAATCCTTTTTACAATGTGGCAGAGAGACTGGCTTCATTTTGATCTATTGTTGGGTGGGAAGTAGAAATTTTAAGTGCTAAAATTGGGTATTTCCCAAGGCAATTTCCCAGCAAAGTGTGGAAAGTGTGGCCTGATTTCTCCTTGCTGCTCATACTAACATGTAAGAGGAAAGAAATAGCACTTTGGGAGGCCAAGGCTGGCGGATCACAAGGTCAGGAGATCGAGACCACTGTGAAACCCTGTCTCTACTAAAAATACAAAAAATTAGCCGGCCGCGGTGGCAGGCGCCTGTAGTCCCAGCTACTCAGGAGGCTGAGGCAGGGGAATGGCGTGAACCCGGGAGGCGGAGCTTGCAGTGAGCCGAGATCTCGCCACTGCGCTCCAGTCTGGGCAACAGAGCGAGACTTCGTCTCAAAAAAAAAAAAAAAAAAAAAAAAAAAAAAGAGGAAAGAAATAGGCTGGGCTCACAACTGTAATCCCAGCACTTTGGGAGGCTGACGTGGGTGGATCATCTGAGGTCAGGAGTTTGAGACCAGCCTGGCCAACATGGTGAAAGCCCGACTCTACTAAAAATACAAAAATGAGCCAGGCATGTTGGCGCACACCTATAGTCCCAGCTACTCAGGAGGCTAAGGCAGGAGAATTGCTTGAACCCGAGAGCCAGAGGTTGCAGAGAGCCAAGATCGCACCACTGCACTCCAGCCTGGGTGACAGGGCAAGACCCCATCTCCAAAAAAAAAAAAAAAAAAGGAAAGAAATAAAATGAGGAAGGAATTATTAAGAAAAAAGGAACCATACTTGAACATTTGAAAAATTCTCAGCTTATCCATATTGTAGAAAATGAGAAAGTATGCTGTGGATAAAACACCAAGGGTATGGCTGGATGCATTTTTGCTGGAGAGATGAGGCATGTGACTCATCTTAGATCCATTTGACCATTTCTGTAGAAATACTGAAGGCTTGGAGTGAAGAGGACAGGGACAGTGCAAAATGAAGAAAGGCTGTGAGACTTCTGGGATTCTGCAGGTAGGAAACAGGCTAATAAAGATACTCAGATATAAATTGTGTTATTTTTCAAGAAAAGGGGAGAATTGTACTCTAAGGGTGGCTTGAGGCTAGTGGGGCGGCTGCTGCCACCGCTGGCCCAGGTGACACAGGCCCAGAAAGGGTAGGGCTTTGGGATGGGGCTGTCATTAACAGAACAGAGAGCAGGGCTGCCAAAGGAGCAGAGCATCAAGTCACACAGAATTGTGCTCATGCCTGGAAAACTAATGGAATTGGCCCTGTTAGGTTGCAAACTTTCTTTGGGCCAGTAACCCCTTCTTTCCCTTTTATTTTTTCCCTTTTTGGATGAAAATGTCTATCCTATACCTATCATACCATTGTACTTTGGAAGCAAGTCACTTGTTTTCTAGGTTTAACGGGTCCACAAATGGAGGAGAATTTTGCCCCAGGATAGAATATACCCAGATTCTCACCCATACCTGAGTTAGATAATTTAAAGGATGAGATTTGGGACTTTTTCAGCTGATTATTTTGGGATAAAATTTTAGACTTAGATTTAATGCTGGAATAGATGATGACTTTGGGGGATGCTGGAATGGAATGCCAGGTTGCAACTGAAGTGGACTTTGGAGTGATGACCTTGCCAGCCAAAGAACACCACGTATTCCCGGTAACTGCCAAAGAATGGAACAGATTCTCCCTCAGTGCCTCCAGAAGGAATCAATCCTGCTAACAGCTTGATTTTGGTCTTCTAACCTCAAGAGCTGTGATACAATAAATTTCTGTTGTTTTAAGCCTTCCAGTTTCCGGTACTTTGTTATGGCAGCCCCAGGAAATTAATATAATTTTCTTCAATATACTCAGAAGAAGATAATAATTATACTCCTAGTATACTGAGATGGAGAATCTTACGTTAAACTTTCTGATTACAATATTCTTACAACCCTAACATGAGTGTTTATTAGAATTCAGTTTGCCTATTTCTTCTGGAACACCCTAGACTTAATTGGTGAGTGTCTCTGTACCCTACGGATTAAATCTTTCAAGAGAAATTTGGAGCTGTGGCCAAGATCTCTTCATATCCAAATAGTGGAAGAATGAGAAGAATTTACCATCTTTCACTGGTTAGGAACACTCTTGAAGGCAAAAGCAGCTCATCAGATATGCCTCCTTCTTTGAAATAAATGAGTTAAAGAGCACCAAGGATCAGAGCACTAGATTGTATTTAAAGTAGCCAGCCTGTCCATCCTACATTTTCTTTTTTGTAAACCGCCACCCACACTGACAGCCTCAAATAATAGAGTTAGCCCCTGTTGCCATGTTTCTATCTCATTTTATCAACCCTGACCACACTGGATGAAGCTAAGGTTTGGACCTCTAGCCTGTGAAACAAATTCTCTCTCAGTATTCTAAACTAAGACATACTGAAACAGGCCCAATAATCCCGTAGACAGTTATTTTTGGATAAACATAGAAATTGACCCTTTGCTGTTAAAGCTTGAAACTTGTATTTGCTTTACGAGTTCCTTCCTCAAGAAAGGATCTTCAGGCCTCTCAAAAAAGTATCAAAGAACTGAAACTCACTAGATGCCTCCTTGCCTCCCCCTAGTTCTTGTCTTCTTACACATTGTTACATTTCTTCATAAACCCCCAGTTTTAGTAAGTCAGGGAAATGGATTTGAGACGGAGCTCCCATCTTCTTGGCTGCAGCACCCAATTAAAGTATTCTTCCTTGGCAATACTTATCATCTCAGTGACTGGCTTTCTCTGTGGCAAGCAGCAGGACCTAGACCGAACCCTAGGTGTTTTAGTAACAATATCAACTGGGAAACAGTTGGAAATAGCCTCAGGTCTAGATGTTCCCATAAACTTAAAAGTGGGAGCAATGTATACTGATGACCAATGAGATTCCATCTGTGCCAAAGGGCAGGAGACTTGTGAACATGGAGGAGTTGAATAGGAAGTTCCTTGTTTTCTGCTGGCACTCCTGCCCCCATGTCTGATTGTTCTTGATGTTTGGTTGTAGTTTCTGCTTTTGTAAACTGCAATGCACACTGACAGTCTCAGATAATAGAGTTAGACCCTTTCTGCGAAATATCTGTTTCTTTATAATAAAACATACTTACACTATTTTGAGTAGAATTTCAAGTTATTTTAATCAGATATCTCATTTCCTTGATCTATAGATATGCTTCCCTAATGCAATTCAAGAAAGTATGAAATGATGTTGTTGTTTTTTGTTTGTTTGTTTGTTTTCTGAGACGGCGTTTCACTCTTGTTGCCCAGGCTGGAGCACAATGGCCTGGTCTTGGCTCGCTGCAACCTCCACCTCCCAGGTTCAAGTGATTCTCCTGCCTCAGCCTCCTGAGTAGCTGGGATGCACCACCATGCTTGGCTAATTTTGTATTTTTAGTAGAGATGAGGTTTCTCCATGTTGGTCAGGCTGGTCTCGAACTCCCGACCTCAGGTGATCCACCCACCTTGGCCTCCCAAAGTGTTGGTATTACAGGCGTGAGCCACCAGGGCTGGCCAGAATGATGTTGGTTTTAAGAAACGACTCCTCAAAAGGAGCACCACTATAAAGAGCTTTCTAGTGGTCCCTCTACTCTTGGCCACTCTGAGTCAGGCAAGAGTAGAAGGAACAGTTTAGGAAGATGCAAGAAGAGTCACTACCCAAGGAAACAGGTTCCACTTAGCTGCTAAGCCCTGTGAGAACAATATAGCCAAAGGGAGATGCTAAGCACAACAGTACTCCATTATGGCCTAGAGCTTATCATGAAATGTGTTTATTATTTGCAACTTGTCCACCTCAGGATGAGAAATTATTAAGGGAGAATAGGGACATCTATCTTATTAATTTAAAAGTATATGTTTAGGGATGATTACTCTTCAGTTACCTTCTTCCCTGAGAAGAGAGAGTAGCATTGACCTTCTAGGGAAATTGATGTAGTTTAAGGGTAAAAAAATACCACTGAGTAGTAACTCAAGCCACTAAACAAGACTAAGTTCCCACATGCAACATGCAGTAGAATGGACTGAATTTTATGAGATCCTCCATTTGTTCACAAATGCAAATGAAGAACTAATGCATTAATCCATACATGTTGGGGTTGCTCCCATACAGACATACAAGGTGATTGTATTATTTAATATGCATCAAGGTCACTATGTTGAACAGGGGTCAAGAGGACCCTTAGACTCATCAGAAGTCTAAATCAAACACCAAGAATAAGGAAATGTTCTAGTATTAGAACTTGAAAGATGAGATGAGACACAAAGTAGAAACCCAGGACTCAGAAATTCATAATTCTATTGTCTACTGGAGTAAGAACAATTTGAAAAAAAATTAAAAGTAAAATAAAATCATAATTTTCTGTTTTAACCAAGAATCCATTCATTTCCTTGCTTCTGTTCCCATAATATTGATTAAGCATACAGTTCTCTTGGAAATTTGAGCCCTGGGTGGGATCAGTTCAGAGGGGCATAATATCTGTCTGCTTTGTCACTCTTTCAGCAGAAGCAATGTTTACTTTCTGCTTTTTTTCCTAGAAAGAGAAAAATAAACCCTTCATAAGAATTCTCTTTAGTTTTTTATGTAAGATATTTGCTGAACACAGCATAAATTGTTTTGTTTTGTTTTTTTTTGAGATGGAGTGTCACTTTGTTGCCCAGGCTGGAGTGCAGTGGTGCGATCTCGGCTCACTGCAACCTCCACCTCCTGGGTTGAAGCAATTCTCCTGCCTCAGCCTCTTGGGTATCTGGGACTACAGGTACATGCTACTATGCCCTGGCTAATTTTTGTATTTTTAGCAGAGATGGGGTTTCGCCATGTTGGCCAGACTGGTCTCAAACTCCTGACCTCAGGCAATCCACCCACCTTGGCCTCCCAAAACGCTGGGATTACAGGCGTGAGCCACCGCACCTGGCCTATTCTGTTTTTCAAGGAGAACCCCATCCAAAGATGTTAGGAAATAAACATGCATAAATGCTTTTCCACAATGACAGCCACAGAACAAACCTGACAATCAAATAGTTCTATGGATCTCTACATTTGAGTCTTTGCAGTGTTAAAGCTCTAAATAAAACGAATAACTTTTTCACATCAAATCTGTATTCATCAGCCACATGCAATTAATAGTATTATTTGACATTTTCCTGCTGTAGCTCCATCTTATGAGAAGGGCATTCATTTATCAGCTGCTTTATCAGAATGAGAGAGAGGAAACAACTAAAGAAGTAGACAAATGTTTACTTACCTTCACATACCATGGCTTTTGATTCTCCAAATCAAAACCATCATCCAAATAACCATACTAAACAGTCCACTTGAAGAAAAAGAAAAAAGAAAAGAAAGAGAATTTGGGAATAAACAGTAAGTTTGTATTAAATATTTACTTTATAAAATTAGCATAAACATGAAATTACAAAATACTATACTTTTGAGCTAGAAGAACATCAATTACAGATAGTAAAGACAGAATACCTGGCCTTTTACATTTTTTTCTAATGTATCAAATTAATACATCTTTCAAATTAAATTATGTCTGTGAGTTCCACTGTTTAAATATTGTTCTGAAAATATAAATCCTACTGAAATGAAATAAAAATAGGCTGGAAAATTTCAATTGTTCAAATGGTGAAAAAGAAAATAACAATGGAATGTAAATGAAAACTAACAACCCACAACTCTTAATGCAGGATAACATTTAAAATTTAATCTCAAAATAGCTTTCAGAGTCATCCGACCTAAATATATTAGAATGACAGCACCTGATCTTACATTAAAACACATTACCAAAATTCTGATATTTTGAAAAGAAAAAAGAGATTGATATTTATCCTTTACAGTTCACAAAAATTTATAATAATCATGGTGGTATGTGAAATATCCCTAAAGAATTAATTGTCCTTTATATTGTAGTTTGGATTTCAATGATCTTGACATGTGCATAAATCAGTCACAAGCAAATGTTATGCGCTATCAAATGCTCATTTCAGATTCTTCATCTATTTTAAGAAGTCAATTTTTTTAAATCGCAATCTCATTTTTGTCAAATTAAACCCTCTGAAGAGGAATGGCAAGTCTTTTTCTTTATGCTCTATGAAGGCTACAGAATAAAGTTAATTCTATTTCTACAGCGAGCAAACATGAAACGAGATTTTCTATTGTTCTTTTCTTATAATGAATTTTAATCTTTCCTGCTTCTGTTAGGATCATGAAAGAATATGAGTGCCTCTTTTATGTCATTTCTGCAAAACCAAAAGTTAAGAGGCAGGCTAAGAAGGCTGAGAACTCGGGGAGGTCTATTACATTGGTGTTCCACCGGGGTCACAGCAGTTGTCTGCCTACTCCCTTCACTGCCACTCCTAACGGTTTAGTGACAGCAACTTTGTGAATAAGGTTCTCTTTCATTTCCTTTATCCCTTTTCAGAATAAATCAAATTCTAGCAACTTATGCCCAGGATAGTTAATTTGACTGAAATAGTCTATAGCTTACTGAGGACATGCCTTTTTTCTTTTCTTTTTTTTTTTTTTTTTTTTTTTTTTTTTTTTTGAGACAGAGTCTCACTCCATCACCCAGGCTGGAGCACAGTGGTGTGATCTCAGCTCACTGCAACCTCTGCCTCCTGGGTTCAAGCAATTGTCTTGTCTCAGCCTCCCAAGTAGCTGGGGTTACAGGTGCGTATCACCACAGTCAACTAATTTTTGTATTTTTAGTAGAGACAAGGTTTCACCATATTGGCCAGGCTGTTCTCTAACTCCTGAACTCAAGTGATCCACCTGCTTTGTCCTCCCAAAGTGCTAGGATTACAGGCCTGAGCCACTGGCCTGGCTGACCTGCTTACTTTTCAATTAAGGCAGTTCTGATTCACAAAATCGATTTAGAGTTCTCCTTTGAAAAGATGTTGATGACACACAGTTGAAGATTTAAACATTTATCATCATAATCAAGTCCTAATTATTTTAAGGAACAATTGCAAGTCTTCAGAGTAATAAAATTTTTATTTGGGGTTCCTAATTCAAGTTCATTTGCCTAGAATTTTTTGGAGGCCTGGTCTACACCACTGCAATATGGATACAAAAAGTACTATCTAAACTACTCAGGAATTCGGTATAGCCATACACATACAAAATCTTATTTTGCAGCATTGGCCACTATTCCTATACACTGAAAGAGAAAGTAAAGTTGAAGTCTTCTGTGTATATAATTTGAATGTTGCTTTTATTCCTAAATCATTAGTAACTGAGGAAACACAATGTATTACATATGTACAAATATAATCATGATCAGTTCAAACATCATTTCTGACTGTTTTACATTTCTATTCTCTTTATTTCCAAAACTCATGTATTCAAAGATCTATTGGGTACCTGACTATGGGCCAAACACCTTTGGAGGCAAGAGGTGCAACAGTAAACGAGCTAGATGCATACCGACTGTCACAGAGCTTGCAGTCTGGAGTGCAGACATCGATAATAAACAAGTAAAAGCAAAAATAATTTCATTTTAGAAAGTGATCAATGCTGTGAACAAAACAAAACACAGGGACATGCTGGAGAATGAAGGGGGAAGAGCAGGCTAGTGGGTAGATGAAGGCATCAAAAACAGCTCTCAAAGGAGATGGCATTGAATCGAGATTGAATAACAGGGAGTGGGCAATCATGGATTCAAAGTGTTCTAGGTAGCAAGAACAGGAAGATGGAATACATTTGGCACATTTAAGGAAGAGAAAGAAGCTTAGAGTGACTGGATATGGTAAGGGAGGGAGAGAATGGTAAGGAATGACGTAAGAAACACAGTAAGGACAGAGTAGCTAGGGTCATGTAAGCCATTGTAAAGATTAGGATTTTATTCTATGCATAAAGAGAAGCCACTGAAGAAATGTAATCAAGGGGATTACATGATCTAATTTTGTTTTTAAAATTTCATGTTGACTTCTGGAACCAGAGTGGTGATTCACACCAGAATGACCGCTCCAGTGGGCTGAGTGCTAAAGGGAACTAGAACTTCCCTGGACTGAGGTGACCTAGGACTACCTCTGCCAAGTAGACTGTGTGAGGGTCCCACATTCATTGTGAGGTTGGCCGTAACCTGCTTTCCAGGCTGGGGAGAGGTTTCAGCTCCAGCTCCACTCTTCCTGTCACCTCGAGCCATGTCGTTTCATGAAATAAGTACCAACAATTAAAGGAAATCCACCAATTGGACAGGCTGTAGCTGAACTATAACAGAAGTTCAACTTTAACAGGCATCTATAAAATGCTGAAGAAACCCAGTGTGTACAGAACAGAAGGATAATAAATCCTGGTTTGTAGCATTCAGCAACCAAACTAAGTGGCAAGTCTGTTTATACTGAATATAAATGCAAAACATAATGGAGTGTTGCCTAGCGAAGGGGAAAAAATGCTTTGTCCCACACAATATTTCTGACTGTTGCTTGGTTAGAACATAAAATGATTGATATTTCCTAATGAGTATTGTTTAAAAGGCACATTTTTATGGGCTTTAGTCCTGTAAATAATCTTTGTAATGATCACGAATTATCAACAAGCTGAGGCAGGAAAGGAAAACAAATCTCTAATGAAATAAGTCTATAGACTTATGTTATATAGATAATGTTGAAGAGGGGAAAAGAAAAATAGTAATAATTATATGTGTCAGGCTCTTATCATAGCTGTATCATTTCACCCATATAAAAGTCTACCAGGGAAGGGCACTGTCATTTTAATAAAGATGAAGAACTGAGGCTCAAAGACATTAGGAGCTTGCCCATTATCATGAAACAAGTCAGCATCAGAGCTGCCTCTGTAGTCACAGCTAAACCTGAGTACAGACTCTGAGTTTTTCCCATTGCACCAAGCAAGGTCAAAGCCAACAACAAAGTAATTGGATATTACATTCAGAAGGAATGAAGTCAATGATCTCTGAGAAAGCAACGTACAAATAACCTATGTGTCCTTCCCAGTGACCTTCCATTTCCAACACTGCTGACCCTTGCTGCTACCAAGGTCTCAAGACAGGACTGCTATAAAGGAAGCAACTTGTGTATTTGCCCCTCAGCCTTCTTATTGGACCTTTTTTCTACTGAGCAATGCCTTCATGTTTCCTTTATTCTCATGTTTTTTTGACCCACACAATTATCAGCCTCTGCTCCCAAATTCTTCATTCACCTTAGAGTGAAAATGATTTATGTCAAGCAGACAAATCTAAAAGAGATATTCACGTTACGAGGATAAGATAGTTAAGTTGTTAAAATTAGTCACTGTATTTTTTTTTTTTTTTTTTTTTTTTTTTCAGAAATCAGTCAGTAGATAGGGGAGCTTTAAGAGAACGAGGACCTGTCTTGGTCCTCAAGTCAATCTTCACCAGAAGGTACTCTAGTGTGCCCAAGATAGATTTGGGTCCAATAATTGCCACATCAAAGCCTACCCAGCTTATCTCCTACTTTCTTCCCTCCAGACAGACATTCCAAACATGTTTTGTCCTTTTCCATTTCTGCAATTTGGCGACTGCCATGCACCCTACCTGAAACTCATTTCTTTTCTTTATCTAAACCCTACTCACCCTTACAACAGCTCTTGTTCAGGGCCAGCATTTTTTAAGTAATCATTTTTACTAGCATTAAATGTAGGTTCCATGTTAAAACTTTTAAAATTCAGAATCATTTAAAGAAGAAAGATTTTAGGCCGGGTGCGGTGGCCCACGCCTGTAATCCTAGCACTTTGGGAGGCCGCCATGGGCGGATCTCGAGGTCAGGAGATCGAGACCATCCTGGCTAACACGGTGAAACCCCGTCTCTACTAAAAATGCAAAAAACTAGCCAGGCGAGGTGGCAGGCGCCTGTAGTCCCAGCTACTCGGGAGGCTGAGGCAGGAGAATGGCGTGAACCCGGGAGGCAGAGCTTGCGGTGAGCCGGCATCGACCCACTGCACTCCAGCCTGGGCAACAGAGTGAGACTCCGTCTCAAAAAAAAAAAAAAAAAGTTTTTAAATCAAGGTGCTTCTATTACAGAGATAACAATTTTTAATAAGACCTTGTCCTTAAGCAGGTAAAGACCTGATCATTCCAACTGTCTCGCAATCTCTCCCTCTTTCCCCACTCCTTTGAATTCCTTCAGTTTACTTACTGCATAACATTCAGTTGCCCAGACACTTATTTAATTACTCCCTTAATAAATGTTTGTTCAGCTCACCTACTCTACTTCAGCATCATGGTAGATTCCACTATGGTAAACAAGACAGATATGATTTCTACCTGCGTGAAATTTACAATTTAGTGTCTCTAATTAAGACATAACTTATATAACTTCCTAATGTAATAATCTGTGCTTTATGTAAGTGAATATTTTCTCCCAAGTGAACTGAACATCCCTGGGGTCAGAAAACACATAATACAGTATAATCAAACACTTAGCCAGTTATCACAATGCCCTGAGGATACACAAAGGCATAAAAGCAGCCTTATGTCTTCATATCAAAAACTGACTTTATACATATTCATAGAAGAGTTTCAATTATATAGAAAAAAGCCGTATCAATGAGACATTGTTGATTTATGAACATTCTGTTCTATTCTTTTCTATTCCATACTAGTTCATTTTGATTTAAAATGTATAATAATATAGTCAAATTTTTGTTTCAGGATTACAGTTTATGGTCTGTCCAAGCTGAAACTAAGTCTAGTTTTTATTAGCATAGTTTCTGAGCAAAATAAAACTAAAAATTATTATCTGATCAGACACAATCAAAAGATGGGAAATTATAGTGAGATAGGTAGCATATGTTAACTCAAGAATATATAACTATAATAACTGTGACTAACTGCATGGTATCTGGCACATGGTACATGCTAAAAAATATTTGCGGCCAGGTGCAGTGGCTCACACCTGTAATCCCAGCACTTTGGGAGGCTGCGGTGAGCGGATCACGAGGTCAGGAGATCGAGACCATCCTGGCTAACACGTTGAAACCCCATCTCTACTAAAAATACAAAAAAAAAAAAAATTAGCCGGGCATGGTGGCGGGCGCCTGTAGTCCCAGGTGCTCGGGAGGCTGAGGCAGGAGAAAAGCATGAACCCTGGAGGCGGAGCTTGCAGTGAGCTGAGATCGCACCACTGCACTCCAGCCTGGCGACAAAGTGAAACTCCGTCTTAAAAAAAAAAAAGAAAAGAAAAGAAAAGCAGATTTTTGCAATGAAGAAGCACTAGACTGTATGTCAAGTGTCCTGGTTTCTACTTCTTCAGATAAGTTCCTTTTCCTTCAGACGCCTTGGTCTCTTCACATACAAACAAGGGCTTAGATTATCCAGCATGCAATGCTTTTATAGAAGATATAAAGCAGGTACCACAAGTAATATTTATTGTGACTTTTTTTTTAGACTTTTCCTAACAACTGAACATAGATAAAATACATTCCATATATGTCTTTCAATCAAAAGCTTTTCCTTGCAGTTGTGTTTAGAAATTAACACTCAGTATATATAGAAATATACCAGACCCTATAAGATTGTGATGTACAGCCAGGCCCAGTGGCTCATGTCTGTTACCCCAGCATTTTGGGAGGCCAAGGCAGGAGGATCACTTGGGTCCAGGAATTTGAGACCAACCTGGGCAACATAGCAAGACCCTCTCTATATAAAAAATTTCAAAAAAATAGCCAGATACAGTGGCCCATGCCTGTAATTCCATTAACTTGGGAGGCCAAGTGGGAGAATCACCTGAGTCCACGAAGTCAAGGCTGTAGTGAGCTGTCATTACAACACTGCATTCCAGCCCAGGCAACCGAGTAAGACTGTCTCAAAAAAAAAAAAAAGTTATGATGTACAAAGTTTAGCATCTGTTGGGCAAAACTTTGATTATCTATGATCTTTTCTGTTCATCTGAAGTTATCAGCTTATTTTATAAACTAAAAAATAAATTCCATATTTCTATCAGAAAGAACATTCCTTATGTTTTTCAGGAGAGATTTCTTTTTCCTTTGATGACCTTTTAGATTTTTCTTTTTTTTTTTTTTTTTTTTTTTTGAGATGGAGTCTCCCTCTGTCACCCAGGCTGAAGTGCGGTGGCTTGATCTCTGCTCACTGCAACCTCCACCTCCCGGGTTCAAGCAATTTTCCTGCCTCAGCCTCCTGAGTAGCTGGGATTACAGGTGTGCGCCACCACGCCCAGCTAATTTTTTTTTTTTTTTTGTATTTTTAGTAGAGACGGGGTTTCAGCATGTGGGTCAGGCTGGTCTCGAGCTCCTGATCTCATGATCCGCCCGCCTCAGCCTCTCAAAGTGCTGGGATTACAGGCATGAGCCTTTGCATCCAGCCCTATTTTCTCTTTATTATGTCTCCCCAGTAACTGTCTCTTTCAACCATCCACAATCCTTTACTAAGTACCAGGGAAATAGAAACCAAAACTAGACATATCTTTCCCTTTTCACTTTTACAGATGAGCTAATGAGCACAGATTAATGAGAATAAGAGGAACTGCTTACAGAAAAAGCAGATATCAGGCCACAGAAATCTCAAACATACATATATTTTTATACAACAAAATCTTCTTAGTTCTGATATCAGGGTTACGTCTACCCCAGATCACTCTCCAGCCTTGAATCATCAATCCTCCTCATGTACAGTAAGTTTCAACCATATTGAACTGTGGTTTCCTAAACCTCTGATGCATGTTCTTGCCCATGGTGACCTTTCTGCAAAAATTCCCTCTCAGCCTGGCCTCTGTTGTTTACATTGCCTCCTGCTCATTCTTCAGAACTCAACTCAGGCATCACTTTCCCTGAGAAGTAATTCTTGATACCACCCTTACCCAAGTGTGCATTTGGATCTCTTCCCACAGCCCTTATGCAAATCTCTACAGTTGTCTTTCTTTTTTATGTTTCTCACATTGAACTATAAGCTCTTTGAAGGTCAAAAAAAATCTCTTATCCATCTTTCTTAGCTCAATAAGAAAGCACATAGTAGGTACACAAGAAATGCTCATTGTTGAGTGAATGAATGTGTCAATAGTGAATTTAAAAAAAAAAAAAACAACCTTTCTGTATCAGAGCTGTAAAAAAGGAACTTAAGAGAACAAACCAAAGACAGGGTCTCAGAATCTTTCTTCCCTCATAGCATATTCTCCAAATAGTAGATTTACTTCAGCAAATCCATTGCACTGTAGGCTTCAGGAGAGCAGAAATCCAGCCCTTCTTTTGCAATTTCTTCTGATGGCCCACATAAAATAAAGAGCTTAAAAATGTTTCTTTCTGTTTTTTTTTTTTTTTTTTTTTTTTTTTTTTTTTTTTTTTTTTTTGATGGAAATTACTTCCATTTAGTTCCCCTTTCCACCATGGACATTTAAAATCGCTTATATTGTAGGTTTTGAATCATGCATGTAAGACTACCTAGAAGTTAACCTGAGGTAGGAGGATAATTTGTCTAAATACTCCCTGCAAATTTTATGCAAGTGCCTCAAGACTACACTTGCAGAAACACAAACATAGGTCTTTAAAATAGATGGATCCTCATGGAGTTTTTAGTCCATTCTCTTCATTTCATTGATGAGGCCAGTGAGACATAGAGCTTCGGTGAGTGGTCCAAAACCGTGCAGCCCGTTGGTTAGAGGGCTCAAGGAGAAGTAGCCAGGGGATTAGCAGATTTCCCCAATCTACTTGTGAACAGGCCCCTTAAGATATCTCAACAGGAACCCCGAAAGTCTTTTAATTGCTCTGCTTGATGTTTATGCGTTGGCTTCTTAAAAATCTTTGTTTTTCCTCCAAATATTTTCTAAGTTAAACATTCAGAGAAAAATAATAATAATAATTTAGATGAAGATTGGGTCTTAAGTATCAACGACATTAGATGATACTTGAACTTGATGAGTTGTTTGGCAATATTAAGTGGTATACGTGAGAAGGGTTCACAGAGAGACTCTAGGAACATTTGAGGAGCATTAGTAGAACTTTCCATTCTTAGAGGAACTACAGAAAATGAAACGGGGGTCCAAAGTGTCTGAAGCTTCTTTTATTAGGAGAGAGTGATATCAAGGCATTACTATTTTAGTCATTGTCTCACTGACGCTAAATAACAAACCATCCCAAAACTCGGTGGAATACAACAAGCTTTTGTTTCATGCTCATGAGTCTGTAGGTTGATTGTAAATCAGTTGGTCTAGGCTGGGAGCAACTGAGCAATTCTGTTTCAGACTACAGATTCATCTGGGCTTGGCTCCTCAATGCAGGTTGAGTTCACATCTGCGATACGTGTGTGTGTGTGTGTGTGTGTGTGTAAATTCTGGAGCCTAATCTAAAGAAGGAGCAGCTACCTGGAAGAAGCTCTTCTCATCATGATGGCAAAAACCAACTCTACCACATGCCTTTACTTGCTTTATGTCTACAAATATCCCACTGCTCAGGTCAAGTCACATGGCCCAGCCAAAAACCAGTGAAAGGGGGTGTATACTCTACCCACAGAAGGATATATAAGAGAGTGAATATTTGCTGATCAGGAGGCTATACTATCATAACTACAAACCTGGCTTAAAATTTGAACACCTCTAACCAATATTTGGAAAGAAGTACATTATTTAATATAAACCTTACATTAACATATTTAAATAATATCACTTGCCTTCCTCTTTTATTCAAAAATATAGGGACATAAAGGCAGGTTATGGAAAAGAGGACACTAGGAACTCAACTGACCTATTTTGTTACTAATGATCAAATACTTTGGTAAACCCAAAACAGTGCTCAGCCCAGTTCAAACAGTCCATGTAGGTCATCCTAAAATTGTATCTGGGTGAAAGTTTTGGAGGAAATACTATTTATACATGTAACAAGGGGATAGAAATAGGGATATCAGGTTTTATTCTAATATGTTTTGGTTCTAGCCAGCCAATGGTAGAAAAGTCTATTTATTGCCCTCTTCTCATTTTAGTCCAGTATCTCATCTCATCCTAGCTCTCATCATTCCACCAGGCCTGCCTGCTTCCCATTTTAGACAATGTATGTCTTTGACTATGAGATTATGTATGGGATTATCATATTTTATTATTAAAAATGATTTCTCATAAATATAGCACGAAAATATTAGCACTATCAATGATGTTCAGGTTAGGAAGTACTCAGTAGCCACATTTATTTTAAAAGCATATAATTAAATATTTGTCTAGGGTAGTCCCAATGTATCATTGATGTCCCAGCATAATTTCTAAATAATTTTTTTATTTTTAATTTTTGTGCGTATCTAGTAGGTGTATGGTCATTATGTTAAGTGAAGCAAAACAGGCACAGAAAGACAAACATTGCATGTTATCACTTATTTGTGGGATGTAAAAATCAAAACAGCTGAACACCTAGAGATAGTATAAGGAGGATTACTAGAGGCTGGGAAGCTCACCACAATTATTCATAGTGGCCCCTCTCACTCTCAGAATTATCCAGATTTGGCTAATAAATTATATGGTGAACCCAACTATAAAAGATCACATAATGATCTATAGACCATCACATTAGCTGTTTAGCCCCACCTAATCTTTGGTGAAAATCAGTTAAACTATTTCAAATAGTTCTGAAATCACCGGTAGTTGTATAATCAGGCTAATTTTCATTTATATTTGTTCAATTCTAATGCCTTTTCTCTCAGTAGTCTATAAACGTATTTTAACTGTGTTTTGTCAGAATCCACTATAATAATACATTATGTTTATTGCAGTTGGCTTTCTGGTCAATTTTCTGAAATTCCAGAGATGTAAGTATATGCTAAAGTGAGAAGCAATAACCTCTCAAGTGGTTTAGAGAAGCAATAATCTCTCAAGTGACTTCATTTGGCAAGAGGACAAAACCTTGAAATTATTATTTTTTTATAAGACAATTCCTTTCATTGTTAACCATCGTAGGGCCAGAATTATTTTAATGCATGGATTCCTGTTTGTTTAGAAATATTTAGACATTCTGTTTCCTGTATTGTAGGTTCTATATGCAAAGTCTTCCTCAATGTTTTTGGACCAATATAGTGATTGATATTTGGGCCAATGCAATATAGAACAAAATCCACCATTTTTTGATGTCAAGGTCAGTTCATGAACAATCAGTTACTGCATCTGTGCTACCAATCAGATCAAACCAATGATATGGCTAATAATTTTTAAACAATAGATTTTTCAACAAAGAAAGTATAGACTCCATGCAGAAACTATAAAAATAAGTCAGAAATATCCACAATAAGATAAATACTATTTGTAAACTGCCTTCTTTTGAGACAGCTAACTGCCCAGTGAAAACATTTTTTAAATTTTCTTGTTGGCCTTTCAACAATGGGGGTTGCTTCTATCCTCTTTCTGTTGAAACTTCCAGAATTCTTATTTCATTTCCAACCCATTCGTTATTAGTGATCACACTTTAATTTTCGAGGCTAAATTGCATCTGGTGCTCTCAACCCTGGTTGGTCTGACTGCTTGATGTGCTTGCAGAACACCATTCAGAACCCTGAAAAATCTTTAGGTGTCATTGTATCATAAGAGAAATGATGGCTAAGTCTAGGAAATGGCTAAGGAAGGTTCTTGTCACTTGAACAAGTCAACAATCTACCTGTTTGATCAAAGGAAAAAAAAAATCAATCTTACCAATTTTAGTTCCATGATAGAAAAAATAAACTAATGCTTGCCCTTGCAGCTGCTTCTGATGATTATAAAGCTAGAAAAAAGAGCTCAATAATCAGGCTCCACGAGAATTCCTGTTTAAATACTACCTGTAAAGCTAGAGTCTGATGCTTATAATTAATAGACTAACCCTTCTAATTTTCATTTGAAAATTAATTCTTAATTTGGCTGGAGTACACATGACAAGGTAATGCATATGGTAGATGTCCAAATAGATATTAACTGACTGATAAGCAATGACTGATATGGTCATTTTCCTCTATTCCACAAAATACTAAGTACCTAATGTGGATTACAGAAGCTTGATAGATTAGTCTCTTTCCTGACAATCACAGATAAAATAAAATATCCCAGAAAAAAAGGCTTTTGTATCTGTTGTTCTTAAACCTTTCTACAATATCATTTTTGAATAAGACTGTAGGCCATGCACATCAATTTTAGTCATAAGGCACTTTGGAGTCCCAAATTATACCAGGAAAGCACAAAACAGTATTCTGTGATGTCATAGAATAGAGAATTTTACTTCAGCAAATATTTTGATTAACAAAGTACAATACATATCTATATAAAAACATATATGTATAAGGATATAGCCTTTTTATACTTGAATTTAACACTAAACATATATTGAACATACTCATTTTTCTTTATTTATAAAACATATCAAAATTTTCCAAAATTTTTAGGTTATCTTGTGAAGATCAGCAGATTCACAGAAATGCTAGATATTCAGTAAACTGCATATAACAGCTTTTGCTAAGTGATACTATAGCAACCTTTATTTTTACTCTAGAAATTATCCTCGCACACAAAAAACACTCTGCTATTTCATGGATTCAGTGAAATTTTATAAAGAAGTCTAATGAGTATAGTGTTTCTTGTTGTGATGATGAAGATGTTCCAGAATTAGATCATAGTATCAGTTGCACAATCTTGTGAATATGCTAAAAAAACTACCAATAACATACTTCCAAAGGATGAATCTTATTGTATATGAATTATAGTTCAATAATAAAGAAGACATAACTCTTCTATTTAATAAACAATCTGTCCTATTTAATATGTTATACATTAAAGCAATATAATTAACACAATATTCTGATTAACAATCATATATAATTTGAAAAGCTTCCTTCATGGTTAATAGCAAATAAGACAGTAATATGAAGTTTGATTTTATTTGTGAGGGTGGGCAAGAGAAATAGTGTTCATTTCTAGTTCAGGGACTAACTTTCATAGAGTTTGTCATAATTTACAATGTCATCAAGAATATAAGCATTCCCTTTTCTCTGCATCATTGCCAAAATCTGTTATTTTATTTGTTCACAATAGACATTCTATTGTGTACGATGATATCTCATTGTTCTTTTAATTTGTCTATCTCTGACAATTAGTGACATTGGTCAATTTTTCATATGCTTATGGGCCATTTGTACATCTTCTTTCTAAAAATGTCTGTTCTTATCCTTTGCCCACTTTTTAATGAGGTTGTTTTTCTCTTGCAAATTTGTTTAAGTTCCTTATGATGCCGGATAGTTTGTCAGGTGCATAGTTTGCAAATATTTTCTCCCATTCTGTAGGTTGTCTGTTTACTCTGTTGATAGTTTCATTGGCTGTACAGAAGCTCTTAAATGTAATTAGATCCCATTTGTCAATTTTTGCTTTTGTTGCTATTGGTTTTGGTGTTTTTCTCATGAAATTTTTGCTTATTCCCTATGTTCAGGATGGCATTGCCTAAGTTGTCTTCTAGAGATTTTATAGTTTTGGGTTTTACATTTAAGTCTTTAATCCATCTTGAGTTGGTTTTTTCATATGGTGTAAGGAAGGGGTGAAGCTTCAATCTTCTGCGAATGGTTAACCAGTTACCCCAGCACCATTTATTGAATAAGGAGTCTTCTCCGCATTGCTTGTTTTTGTCGGGTTTGTCAAAGATCAGATGGTTGTAGGTGTGTACCCTTATTTCTGGGCTCTTTATTCTGTTTCATTGCTCTATGTCCCAGTTTGTGTACCAATACCATGCTGTTTTGGTTACTGTAACACTGTAGAATATAATTTGAAGTCAGGTAATTGATGCTTCCAGCTTTGTTCTTTTTGCTTAGGATTGCCTTTGCTATTCGTGATCTTTTCTGGTTCTATATAAAGGATTTCATTCATAGTTTGATAGGAATAGCATTGAATCTGTAAACTGCTTTGGGCACTATGGCCATTTTAATTATAATGATTCTTCCTAGCCATGAGCACAGGATGTTTTTCCATTTGTTTGTGTCATCTGATTTCTTTGAGCAGTGTTTTATAATTCTTATTGTAGAGATCTTTCACTTCCCTGTTTATCTGTATTCCTAGGCATTTTATTCTTTTTGTGGCAATTGTGAATAGGATTGCCTTCCTGATTTAGCTCTCAGCTTGGCTGTTGTTGGTGTATAGGAATGCTAGTGATTTTTGTTCACTGATTTTGTATCCTGAAACAATGCTAAAGTTGTTTATCAGCTGAAGGAGATTTGGGGACAAGACTATAGAGTGTTCTAGATACAGAATCATGTTGTCTACAAACAGGGATAGCTTGACTTCCTCCCTTCCTACTTGGATGCCTTTTATTTTTTTCTTTTGCTTGATTGCTCTGATTAGGACTTGCAATACTATGTTGAATAGGAGTGGTGAGAGAGAGCATCCTTGTCTTGTGCCAGTTTTCAAGGGGAATGCTTTCAGCTTTTGCCCATTTAGTATGATGTTGACTGTGGGTTTGTCATAGATGGCTCTTATTATTTTGAGATATGTTTCTTCAATACTTAGTTTATTGAGAGTTTTTAACATGAATGGGCATCAAATTCTGTTGAAAGTCTTTTCTGCATCTATTGAGACAATCATGTGGATTTTGTGTTTAGTTCTGTTTATGTGATGAATCACATTTATTGATGTGTGTATGTTGAACCAACCTTGCATCCTGAGGATGAAGCCTACTTGATTGTGATGAATTAGCTTTTTGATGTGTTGCTGTATTCAGTTTGCAAGTCTTTTGTTGAGGATTTTTGTGTCAATGTTCATCAAGAATATTGTCCTGAAGTTTTCTTTTTTTGTTGTATCTCTGCCTGGTTTTTGTATCAGCATGATGCTAGCCTCACAGAATGAGTTTGGAGAGGAGTTCCTTCTCCTCAGTTTTTTGGAACAGTTTCAGTAGGAATAGTACCAGCTCTTCTTTGTATATCTGGTAGAATTTGGCTATGAATCCACCAGGTCGTAAGCTTTTTTTGGGTGACAGGCTACTTATTACTGATTCAATTTTGGAGCTCATTATTGGTCATTTCAGGGAATTAATTTCTTTCTGGGTCAGTCTTGGGAGGGTGTGTCCAGGAATTTATCCATCACTTCTAGGTTCTCAGACCCTGGGAAAAATGACCCAGTGAAGAGCAGATTAACAACTGCTGCACCACAATCACAGCACAGGGAAATACAGGTGGTTCTGCTTCCACGGCCAAATGATTGGGAGCGAGAACTGCTTATATTTGAGGGAATAATTGAGGAAAACTTCCCCAATCTTGCTAGAGTCCTAGACACCCAAATACAAGAAGCTCAAAGAACACCTGGGAAATTTATCACAAAAAGATCATTGCCTAGCCACATAGTCATCAAGTTATCTAAAGTCAAGACAAATAAAAGAATCTCTTGAGAAATGTCTGTTCATATCCTTTGCCCACTTTTTGATGGGGTTGTTTGTTTTTTTCTTGTAAATTTGTTTGAGTTCTTTGTAGGTTCTGGATACAAAAGAAGACATTCATACAGCCAACAGACACATGAAAAAATGCTCATCATCACTGGCCATCAGAGAAATGCAAATCAAAACCACAATGAGATACCATCTCACACCAGTTAGAATGGCGATCATTAAAAAGTCAGGAAACAACAGGTGCCGGAGAGGATGTGGAGAAATAGGAACACTTTTACACTGTTGGTGGGATTGTAAACTAGTTCAACCATTATGGAAAACAGTATGGCGATTCCTCAAGGATCTAGAACTAGATGTACCATATGACCCAGCCATCCCATTACTGGGTATATACCCAAAGGATTATAAATTATGCTGCTATAAAGACACATGCACACGTATGTTTATTGCGGCACTATTCACAATAGCAAAGTCTTGGAATCAACCCAAATGTCCATCAGTGACAGATTGGATTAAGAAAATGTGGCACATATACACCATGGAATACTATGCAGCCATCAAAAAGGATGAGTTTGTGTCCTTTGTAGGGACATGGATGCAGCTGGAAACCATCATTCTCAGCAAACTATCACAAGAACAGAAAACCAAACACCACATGTTCTCACTCATAGGTGGGAACTGAACAATGAGATCACTTGGACTCGGGAAGGGGAACATCACACACCGGGGCCTATCATGGGGAGGGGGGAGGGGGGAGGGATTGCATTGGGAGTTATACCTGATGTAAATGACGAGTTGATGGGTGCAGCACACCAACATGGCACAAGTATACATATGTAACAAACCTGCACGTTATGCACATGTACCCTAGAACTTAAAGTATAATAATAATAAATAAATTTAAAAAAAAAAAAGAAAAAAAGAATCTCAAGAGTTATGAGGCAAAAGCATCAGGTAGCGTAGAAAGGAAAACCTATCAGAGTAACAGCAGATGTCTCAGCAGAAACTCTACAAGCTAGAAGGGATGGGGGTCCTAGTTTTAGCCTCCTTAAACAAAACAATTATCAGCCAAGAATTTCGTATCTAGTGAAACTAAGCTTCATAAATGAAGAAAAGATATAGTCTTTTCCACACAAATGCTGAGAGAACTCACCCTACCAAGCCAGTACTATAAGAACTGCTAAAAGGAGCTCTAAATCTTGAAACAAATCCTTGAAATACACTAAAATAGAACCTCCTTAAAGCATAAATCCCACAAGATCTATATAACAATAATACAAGAAAAAAAGGTATTCAGGCAACAAATAACATGATGAACAGATTAGTACCTCACATCTCAATACTAACGTTGAGTGTAAATGGCCTAAATGCTCCACTTAAAAGATACAGAATGGCAGAAGGGATAGGAATTCACCAACCAAGTTCCTGCTGTCTTCAGGAGACTCCCTTAACACATAATGATTCACATAAACTTAAGGTAAAAAGGTGGAGAAAGATATTCCATGTAAATGGACATCAAAAGAGGGCAGGAGTAGTTATTTTTATATCAGACAAAACAAACTTTAATCTGGCAGCAGTTTAAAAAGACAAAGATCTAATGATAAATTGATAAGTCTAACAGGTAAATATCACAATCCTAAACATATATGTACCTAACACTGGAGCTCCTAAATATATAAAACAATTACTACTAGACCTAAGAAATGAGATAGACAACAACAAAATAATACCGGCAAACTTTAATACTCCACTGACAGCCCTAGAAAGGTTATCAAGAAAGAAAGTCAACAAAGAAACAATGGACGTAAATTATACCCTACAACAAATGAACTTCACAGATATTTATAGAACATTCTACCCAACTGCACAATATACAATCTATTCATCAGCACATGGAACATTCTCCAAGATAGACCATATGATAGGCCACAAAACAAATCTCAGTAAATTTAAGAAAATTGAAATTATATCAAGTACTTTGTCAGACCACAGTGGAATAACAATGGAAATCAACTCCAAAAGGAAGCCTCAAAACCATGCAAATACATGGAAATTAAATAAGCTACTCCTGAATGATCATGGATCAAGACAAAAATTTAAAAATTCTTTGAACTGAATAATAGTGATACAACCTATCATAATCTCTGGGATAAAGCAGTGCTAAAATGAAAGTTCATAGCATTAAATATCTACATCAAAAAGTCTGAAAGAGCACAAGTAGGCAATCTAAGGTCACACCTCATGAAACTGGAGGAACAAGAACATTCCAAATGCGAATCCAGCAGAAGAAAATAAATAATGAAGATCAGTGCAGAACTAAATGAAATTGAAACAAAAAAGATAAATGAAACAAAAGCTGCTTCTTTGAAAAGAGAAATAAAATTGATAGATCATTAGCAAGATTAACCAAGAAAAAAGAGAGAATGAGCTCAATTAGAAATAATATGGAAGATATTACTACTGATACCACAGAAATACAAAAGATTATTCAAGGCTACTATGAACACCTTTATGCACATAAACCAGAAAACCTAGAAGAAATGGATAAATTCCTGGAAATATACAACTCTCCCACATTAAACCAGAAAGATACAGAAACTCTGAACAGACCATTAGCAAGCAGGGAGATTGAAACGGTAATTTCAAAATTGCCAACAAAAAAAGTCCAGGACCAGACTGATTCACAGCTGAATTCTATCAGACATTCAAAGAAGAACTGATACCAATCCTATTGACACTATTCCACAATAGAGAAAGAAAGAATCATCACTAAGTCATTCTATGAAGCCAATATCACCCTAATACCGAAACCAAGGAAGGACATAACAAAAAAAGAAAACTACAGACAAATATCTCTGATGAACATAGATGCAAATATCCTCAACAAAATACTAGCTAACCAAATCCTACAGCATATTAAAAAGATAATCCACCATGATCAAGTGGGTTTCATACCAGGGATGCAGAGTTGGTTTAACATATGCAAGTCAATAAATTTGATACACCACATAAACAGAGTTAAAAAACAAAAATCACATGATCATCTCAATAGATGCAGAAAAAAATCTGACAAAATCCAGCATCCCTTTATAATTAAAACCCTCAGCAAAATTGGCATAGAAGGGACATACCTTAAAGTAACAAAAGCCATCTATGACAAACCCACAGCCAACATTATACCAAATGGGGAAAAGTTGAAAGAATTCCCCCTGAGAACTGAAACAAGACAAGGATGCCCCGTTTCACTACTTCTATTCAACACAGTACTGGAAGTCCTAGCTATAGCAATCAGACAAGAGAAAGAAATCAAGGGCATCCAAATCAGTAAAGAGGAAATCAAGTTGTCTCCGCTGATGATATCATCATATACCTAGAAAACTCTAAATACTTCTCCAGAAAACTCCTAGAACTGGTAAATGAATTCAGTTAACTTTCAGGATACAAAATTAATGTACACAAATAAGTAGCTCTTCTATATGCTAACAGCAACCAAGTTGAGAATCAAATCAAGAACTCAACCCCTTTTACAATACGTGCCAAAAAATAAATGCTTAGGAATATAACTAATCAAGGACATGAAAGACTTCTACAAGGAAAACTATAAAACACTGCTGAAAGAAATCATAGACAACACAAATGGAAACATCCCATGCTTATGGATGGGTAGAATCTATATTGTGAAAATGATCATACTACCAAAAGCAGTCTACAAATTCAATGCAATTCCCATGAAAATACCACCATCATTTTTCACAGAACTAGAAAAAATAATCCTAAAATTCATATGCAACCAAAAAAGAGGCCACATAGCCAATGCAAGACTAAGCAAAAAGAAATGTGGAAGCATCACATTACCTGACTTCAAACTATGGTATAAGGCCATAGTCACCAAAACAGAATGGTACTGGCATAAAAATAGGCACATACACCAATGGAAAAGAATAGAGAGCCCAGAAATAAACCCAAATACTTACAGCCAACTGATCTTCAACAAAGCAAGCAAAAACATTAAGTGGGGAAATGACAACCTATTCAACAAATGGTGATGGAATAATTGTCAAGCCATATGCAGAAGAATGAAACTGGATCCTCATCTCTCACCTTATACAAAAATCAACTCAAGATGAATCAAAGACTTAAATGTAAGACCTGAAACTATAAAAATAGAAGATAACATGAGAAAACCCCTCCTAGACATTGGCTTAGGCAAAGACTTCATGACCAAGAACCCAAAAGCAAATGCAATAAAAACAAAGATAAATAGATGTGACTTAATTAAACTAAAAAGCTTCTGCACAGCAAAAGAAATAACTAGCAGAGTTAACAGACAAGCCATAAAATGGGAGAAAATTTTCACAACTTATACATCTGATAAAGGGCTAATATCCAGAATCTGCAAAGAACTCAAACAAATCAGCAAGAAAAAAAGTAAACTATCCCATCAAAAAGTAGGCTAAGGAACATGAACAGACAATTCTCAAAAGAAGATATACAAATGACTAATGAGCATATGAAAAAATGATCAACATCACTAATTATCAGGGAAATGCAAGTAAAACCACAATGCAATACCACCTCACTCCTGCAAGAATGACCATAACAAAAAAAATTTAAAATAATAGATGTTGACGTGGTTTTAGTGAAAATGGAACACTGTCACACTGTTGGTGGGAATGTAAACTAGTACAACCACTACGGAAAACAGCATGGAGATTCCTGAAAGAACTAAAAGTAAATCTACCATTTGATCCAGCAATCCCACTACTAGGTATCTACCCAGAGGAAAAGAAGTCATTATACAAAAAAGATATTTGCATATGCGTGTTTATAGCAGCACAATTTGCAATTGCAAATATATGGAAGCAGCCCAAATGTCCATCAATCAATGAGTAGATAAAGAAAATGTGGCATACATATATACCATGGAAATATATATACTACTCAGTCATACAAAAGGAATTAAATAATGGTATTCACAGCAACCTGGAACAAACTGGAGACTATTATTTCAAGTGAAGTAAGTCAGGAATGGAAAACCAAGTATTTTATGTTCTCACTTATAAGTGGAAGGTAAGCTATTAGGACACAAAGATGTAAGAATGATACATTGGACTTAGGCGATTTGGGAAAGGAAGAGAGGGGAGTGAGGGATAAAAGACTACACACTCAGTACAGTGTACACTGCTTGGGTGATGAGTGTGCCAAAAATCTCAGAAATCACCACTAAACAACTTCTTCATCTAACCAAACATTACCTGTTCCCCAAAAACTTATTGAAATAAAAAGCCTGGATCCACCTTCAAAGGTTATGCTTTAGTTAGTCTAGTGAGAAGCCTAATTATAGATAGGCTTTGAAAACTCTCTAGGTGATTCTGTAATTAATCAAGATTGAGAACCACCATTCCTAAACCTCACTCCCGGTACAGCTCAAACTTCACCTCTCCTTTTAAGTTTCTCTGTGTACTTTTGCTTGAGGTAATGTTCTTTTCTCCAAACTACCATAATCACCTGAATCTTTCCTATGGCCCCTTCTTGGTCTACCTGGCATTCCAGTTGCTTATGAACATGGGTTATATCTCATACTCAGCTATGGCTGTCTTTGGAGATGACATTTGTTTGCACATATTAAGTCCTCAATACCTATTTGTTGTATGAATGAATGAATGCATATGCTTGCACACATTCCCTACACTTGATCTCATACCCCATCCCACACCCTTATTGATCCCCTGCCACCTTATTTCCCTTCCCCACAAATTCACAATCAGTTCAGGGCCCCAATCATTTTATGCAACTATTAAGCTTAAAACACACAGAGAAGACAAGAGTTGGATAAATTAAAAGGTCTGTTATATTCTTAACAGACTGTTTGTAACCAACAAAGTTAGAACTGTAAATATCCAACTTACCTTTAATTGACTAACACTGCCAGCTTCCTGGTGTTTATTCCATATCTATATACTTTGTCTTTGAATATAAAAAGAACTACTCACCATTGTATTGTCTTTCACTGTGCACAGTGTGCACTATTCTTATTTAAGTTCAGTTTAATGCCTATGTCCTATTTTCCTATTTTATGTAATGCTGTGATACCACATGACAGCTAAGTTCTAAGTATCTTCAGATATTATAATTTGTCATAATATGAGATAAATGCATAGTTTTTGCCTCTCTTACAGATAATAAGTTGAGTGACTGCTTTAAGACAGTACAGGAATATATAGGACCATGTTTGGAAAGACTCAAGTAAGTTAGTCTAGAAAAAGAACTATCAGATTATTGGAAAGTTTTAGGATGGGTGAAGAGTCAACTATTGTTTCTTTAGAGTAAATCAGATGGGAAGTAGGAAGAAAACAAGAATGAGAACAGGTTTTTTAAACCACCAGTTGTTACCATAATGCCCAGCTCAGAATGCAGACTTCAAAAGTTAAAGAGTGCCTAGAGCAGTACCCATTACCACTGCCTTCCTTCCAATTCCATCTGCCTGTCCCTATGCACTTGAGATATAATGACTCCATGTTTGATGGGACTTTCTCTTATTTTCTGCAACTAAGCCTCTTCCTAGTGTCTTGAGATTCCTTGTGCTTTCACTTATGACAGTAACACCCTTCCAGACTCAGTTCTTCCAGACTGTTTTATCCCAAAGATGCTCAAATTCTCATTCTGACTAGAGAGGGCACCATAGAAGGAAAATGAAGTCAGATAATCTCAAGATTATCTGTCATCCTTTTCCACACCGCTACCCTGAACTCACAGCCTTTGCTGAACTCAAGTCTATTTATACACTCTGGCTGCTTTTTCCATTCTTCCTCCTATCCAATGTCCCTCCCAAGCTGTTACATTTTGTTTCCTTATAAACAAACACCCTCTCTCCACATATGCACTCCTCCTTGCCTCGCTCATAAAACACTTTCTCTATATTAAACGCTGTCTGTACTTAAACACTCTGCTTTCTTCAGTCACCTTTAGGATACACTTTGCTCTTTGTCCCCTAATTTCTTCTTATAACTTGGGGGCATGACACAGGGTTATGTTTTTTCTACTTCCTACAGCCACTTTCACATTATTAGTTTCTGAAACTCTTAGTAAATTCGCTTAGAAAATAACATTTATAAACTTACATGTCATCCTGCCAATCCACATCAAGCTTCTGCAGCTGATTACTCTGGCATGTTGATTCATATCTGATTGACAACCATGATCTCTAACACTATTTTCAATGACTTCAAAAACAGTGTGAAAGACACATCAATCCTTAACCTCACTGACTTCAGTAAGTCTCACTTCTTGTTTGCTCTAGCCATCAGCTCCCAGATCCTTGCCCGAATCTGCGATTCTCCCAGGATGGCTCTGAAATCTTAAACTCCAGTGCCCCACTCTCAACTCCAACTTCTTTCCTCCAGCTTTCTGATCCATTAGTCCACATCTATTTTTGGCCTCATGAAAACTTCTTACCTGACTCCCATTTTTTCTCAATCTACCATCCCCTTCTATTCTTCTAGTTTTGCTTTCTCCTTTTCTTTCCTAGGTTTTGTTTTGTTTTGTTTTCTGGTGATGGAATCTCGCTCTGTCTCCCAGGCTGGAGTGCTGGAGTGCAGTGGCACAATCACAGCTCACTGAAACCTCTGCCTCCCGGGTTCAAGCGAGTTTCCCACCTCAGCATCCCTGGTAGCTGGGATTACAGGTGCGCACCACCACATCCAGCTAATTTTTGGATTTTTAGTAAAGACGGTGTTTCACCATGTTGGACAGGCTGGTCTCTCGAACTCCTGACCTCAGGTGATTCACCCGCCTCGGCCTCCTCTCAAAGTGTTGGGATTACAGGAGTAAGCCACCATGCCCAGCCTCTTTCCTAGTTCCAATCTCTCTCTCTCTCTGCTAACACAAAACCACACATCCTGCTGCCAAAAGGAAATAGAAGCCATCAAAGAAGTTCAGTCATTTCTTACTCACTAATTACAAACATGCATCTGCACCCTTTCCCTTACCTCCCTTTCTCCCTTTACCTCTGTAAGGCTATTCTACTCACCAATACTGCCACTCTTAGCTCCTTGGCCTTCCATGGAGGTTGCCCTATCACTCATCTATCATCTGCACTTTCAGTCACTGTCCTGTTCAGCTCTTTGTATTTTAATGCACTCAAGTCTCTCTGTTTTTGAAAAAATAATGAAAATCCTTTAACCCTACATTGTCCAGAGAATACCATTCTCTTTCCCTTTACTATGATAATCTAGCTTTGGAAATTAGTACATCTTTGCTGACTCCTCTTCCTTGTTCCCATTCACTCATTGGCCCACAACAATCTGGCCTCCTAAAAAGCACTCTGTTGAAACTGCCCTGAAAAAATCACCAATGACCCTTTTGTTGCCGAATCCAATGGACATCTTTGTCCTTTTTTTACTTCTTTGCACCATTAACACTGTTCTACCCTACAGCCTGCTTTGGCTTGCCATAATTCTACATTTTTACCTCTCTAATCACCCTTTCCTATCCATCTTTCTCTTCTCAGCCTTAATATGTTTTACCAAAAATTCTACCCTCACTGCTCTTTTCTTCACATTCCCTTAGACTGTCCCTTGAAGGGATCCGTTCCTTTTTTTCTTATTGATAAACTTCCCAAAATATGTATCGAATCATTCTTGATGCAAAGTTCTTGACATGTAATGCAACTAACCTTAGGACATTTCTAACTAGTTATCAAATATGACATATCGAGGTAAAAACTTGGCATTTCATCCCCAAACAAATTTCTTTTCCTGTATCCTCTTTCTCAGTGAGCAGAAAACTCTATCTACAGATAGCTCAAGGCAGGAACATGTGGGTCATCACACATGACTCCACCTCCTCACTCACCAACCTACATCAGTCAATATACCCTGGCAATGAATTCTCCTTAGTATCCCAAGAAGCTGACTGATTCTCTCTTAATTCTTGCTGCCACTGTCATCACTTCTATCTTACAAGTGTTAATTGCCCTCCAAAATTATCTATTGCAAATATATTTAATCACCTCTCTTCCTGTTAAAATCCCTCCCAGGCAAATCATAGTTTTAAAACAAATAAACAAACTAAAATGACACACAAATATCTATGTGACCTGGCTTTTGCTTGCCACTCACCTTGCAGCAATTATCTCAAGAATCAATTATTCCTTCAGGAAGTTTACCCTGACCCCTCGATCTGAGTTAAGAGCCCCACTTGGGCTTCTAGAATATGCTGGCTCATAGGATCAGAGTATGAATTGCCATGTCCTGTATAATTAATGGATTACTTGACCTTTCTGACATTTAAAAAGTGAGCTCCTTGAAGTCAGGGGCTGAATCCTCATTAAATTTTAAATACCCGACATTTAATATAATAGCTAACAAAGAGTAGGCAACTAAGAAATGTTTGGCAAATAGATGAGGTGAATCAATGCTTGGTAAACAAATAAAAATGAAATGACATTTTTTCCTACATAAAGTGTTGGGAAACAAAAGGAAAATGTAATAGGAAAAGTAAAAGAAAGATTCCTAAAAAGAAAAGAATACATCCATACTAATGGATGGTGAAAAGAACAACCTTCTCCTGCAGTCTACAAGGGTTTACACTGCCACAGTGGCAATTCATATGAAGCCTTTATAGTCACAATCCATTTTGTTCTTTGCTTCTGAACCCTGAATGGTTGATCAGAGCATGGAATTCTCTTTAAATTCTGAGCTTGGTAGCAGAATGATCTGGAAGAAGCATGAAATCTTTCTTTCTCTTCTTCAGCACCAGGAATTGTTTGCATTATGCTGAAAGACAAAGCCATTTTGCAGAAGCATTCTTCATAAACATGTGCCTGAGAGACTTGCTGAACAGTACAAAAATATACTTTTTTCACTGCTTTTCTCTAGAGAAATAAGAAGGCACATTTTAATGAAGGATTTTTAATAGCTGCAGAAATTTTGGGCTTGAAATCGAAGCATCAGAAAGTATACATGAAATTAAATCCAGTCCAAAAGCCAGAGATTAAAAGTTGTCAGGACCACCTTTTTTGTGGGCATGTAAGTTATCAATTATGACATCTATAAACATGGAGCCAAGAGACTTTGTTTTCAAGTCCTTGATTGTCTCTCAAATTCTCAGGGTCCCAGTTTCTACATTGTAAAATGGGGATGTCCACCCAGTCTGACTCACAGGATAATCAAATTCATATATTCAAGCATTTGTTTTAACAAATGCTTTTTGAATGTCATTTTTCTATTCATCAATGATACAGTTGTACACAGAGCAGTCAAGTTCCAGCCCTCCTAGAGCTTGCATTCTATTGAGAAAGACAAACAGAAATCAAACAAGTAGATGGAAGTATACCTTAAGGAGGTAGTAGTAAGTACTTACAAGAAAAATAAACCAGGGTAAGGGGACAGAGAATGGGAATACAGTTGTGTATTTGCTGAGGGGGATGAGGGCAGGGAGGTTCTCTCTCAGAAACTGATTCCTTAGAGGTGACCCAAGCAAGGTGAGGCAGTTATATCAACATCTGTAGGAAGAACATTCCAGGCAGAGGAGCTGAAAAGGAAAGGTCCTGAGGTAGGTACACACTTAGTACTTTCTAGGAGCAGTAAGGAAGCCAGGGTTGTTAAAGCCAGACTACAGAAAGGACAGGAAAGAGGAGAAAATGAAGTTGGAAAGATAATTTTGGGGCAGATACCATGTATGTATGAAAATATTTTGTAAACCATTATTGATTCTAATGTAAAGCCAATCCACTCTAAAGGGCATGGGAGATTGAAATCAGTCTTCATATATTTTAAATGGTTTGTATTTAAAGTCACATCTAATGAGACTTTGAAATGGTGTCCCTCATTGCATTGGCATGGCTTATTTCACCAGGTGATCTAATTTCACTCACATGTGAGTATACTCATACACACATACACACAGGGAGCTTGATTTTACCCTCTCTGTTTCATTATTTGAACATTCTTGGATTTCTTCCTTTTCTTATATAGCAACAATAAAGCCAGTAAGAGAAAATAGTATCATATTGACCCTCCAAAAGTTGTGTCTTTTATGGATTTTAAAGCAATAGTCAGGCCCTTGTAACTGAAGCTTGACCCTTGGTTCTACCATGAGACAGGAACATTGACAACTTAGAGTCATAACAAAGCCACAGACATAATCACAAGATTAAGATAGGAAACCATAAGTGACAAATTATCTAAGGCAGTCATGGAGAATATAAAAGGAATCATAAAAAGAAAGAAGCCACACAAATTTAAATTTGTTAAGTAACAGCCAGAGTTGAACTACTAAAGGAGTCAATTGATCGTATGACCAGGTCCCTAGAGAACATTTGGTTCTATGGGCTCTCAAAAATATTCAGCCCAAAGGGAGCTGTAAAAAAAAAAAAAAAAAAAGAGAGAGAGAGAGAGAGAGAGAGAGCTTCAGTATAAGGAAGTTCATAGCTACAATCTTAGGATTTCTTTACCCTGCCCCTCCAGTCGGCCCTTTTGCCACCTCCAACCTGCCTCTTCTGCAGTTCTCTTATTATCTTTCTACATTCTCCCCTCTGAAAATATTTCTTCTGAAGCTTCTTCTCTCTCCCATACTTAATACCTACATGTTTTTTTGATAGACATCTCTACTGCATGTCTTTTCGTGCTAGTTTTTCAAACTCAATGCATCAACAAATAAGGTAATCTTCCCCCCCTCCCCAAAATCTCTTTTCCTTTATGACTCCACAATTTCTGTTTGGGGCCCCACAATTCTTAGTTACTCAGACTCAGTCCTCAAAGCCTTCTTTGCAGCCTTGCCTCTCATTTTCTCCCAAGTTCTGTCACTAAACTCTAGCAATCCCCCTTGAGTTCTCATTTGTTCTCTTTCCCTGCCTCCTCCCTGTCTCCCTACCGCTTGCCTAGATAGACGTAGTGGCCTCTCAACATACCTTTTCCTCTAGTCTGTCTTTCTTTGATGTATTTAACAAAATGCTATCAGGGGATTTTCCAAAGTAGACTCTGATCAGGTCATTGCCCTCCTCAAAAATTCTTCAAAGTCTCTGTGTAGTTCAAAGGATAAAAGCCACACTTCTGCCCCTGACAGTCAAGGTTCTCCATGCTGGGAACCAAGTCCACCTTTTTAGACTTTTTATCTTCCACTCTTCCCCCTACCACACAGTCTGCTCCAGCCTGAGAAATGGCCCACTGCCCTTGAACAGTTCCCAGTACTTCCTTACTGTTCTTCATGTGTGCCACATCCTGCATCCAGATAACCACTACCATATCGACCTTTTAAGGTCCTTCTTCTGTTTTAAAGTCCAGTTCAGAATACCACCTCAGGGAGTGATTTGAAGTGGTATTCTAATCATGCATCCATCTGTTCATTCACCCAGCAAGTATTTAGTGGGCACCTCCTATGCATTTTACCTCGATTGTGGCTAGTTGTGCACCTCTCTTTTTTCTCATTTACCACCTTCCTCACACCCTAGTCAATGAAGTGTAAGCTCGCTGGAGACAAGTATTGTTGAGGCTTTTTATTTTTTTTTTAAACCTACCACAATGGCCGACAACTAGACTAAATACATACCAGCCAAATGAAGAAATGATTGCTTGCTGTACCCTAAATGAGAGGCATTATCTCAGTTCTTTTAGAAAGGAAAGAAATGGAGAGCAGCTGCCCCCACATCCTCCCATTCCATCCATCCTTTTCTCTCTCAAAATCACATGTCCTATAGAAGGACTGTGGTCTCCCTCACATTTATTCTCATTTCCCTCCATTGGGGTCTATTAGTTGGTCAAGGGGCACAGGTTTGTAGCATTCTTGCATCTAGTCTGCAGGTCATGTCTTAGAACCAAGGCAAGCTGAGGGGATGCAGGATATACTTTGGTTACCTAATAGGCTTACACGTGACAAGGAAGGCAGAATGAAAACTGTTGACTTTTAGCTCATCACCACGGAGGCTTACCCACCACAAGGTCCACAAGAGCCTGGGGAAGCCATGTCTGGGGACACAAGTCCTGGCTCTGACTATTTAATATTTAACTCCTAACTTAAGATACTTGAAATCAATGAAGACAAGAGAAATAGCACTGAGATACAGAGATAATGTAAATGTAAAATAAAGAGATGTCCCCCCCAAAAAGGAGAAAAGAGATGTTCATCAGGAATTGAGGATGTCTTATTACCTTTTTGAGCAAGCATCAAGCTGTTCCATCTGTGAGGCCAAAACTACCTCAATCATGTGTTCAAGGGTGCTAGAGCTACAAAAATATCAAAGGGAAAGTTTTAAAGGAAATTGGACAAAATTAGAAATCAATACCAGTACTAGTTTGCTGAGTGATCATAGAGTACTCTAATACTTAGCAGAATTCTACAAAAATTCAAAATATGAATAATTCTTGGTCTCCAGATTTATGAACATTTGATCTGGAAGAATACACAAATATTTTCCCTGTACAGTTCATCACGTTAAAAATATGCTGCATTGACAGTTCCTGGTATAAAGGAAGGTTATTTCTGTTTTCAGTGTTGCTCCCTGACTTTAGGTAACAACTAAGAGTTACACGTAATGGCACATTAATTTAGAATTTCATGTGCATTTCACTGATGTCAGTAGATTGGCATTAATTATACTGGAAAAGAATATCTTATGTATCAGAAAAAAATCAGTCATGTGGAACAGTGCACAGCCTCAAGTTTTAGATATGAATTCTGAATCTTAATTCAGAAAGCCTAATACTCATATAACTCCCACTGTGTAAACTTTCTGACCTTCAGATGAAGCCTCACTAATGTTTCACACTTATTCCATAAAGCACCAGAAAGAGAAACAGTGTAGGCTTGCTTCCCTGACGCCTTCATCATTCTCCAGAGTTTTATGGGAAAATCTGTTTCAATTTCTGACCTACAGAGTCAGAAGTATGACCAAATGCTATGGGTCATTTTCTTTGTATTAGCGAAGATCTGGATTGATCATCGTTTTGTGCACAGTATGTATCAGAGTGGCAGGGCATGTTTTTCCATTGTATAAAACTTCCCCCAACAAACACCTCTAGCAATATATATTTTTAACACCTAACCCAAACACAACTCACACAGATAATTTCTTGCAGAGTCTAACAATTCATAAAGCTCAAAGTATTCTAGAATTTCTCAAGACTATAGTCTGAAACTACAGTTCAACATGCACACATGCATGTGCATACAGACACACACACACACACACACAAACATATAAAATATTAAACATCAAACACTCATTCAGCCACTCTACCAATGGATCCCATGAGAAGCAAGACATCCAGGATGGACAGGATAGATTTGCGGTTGTGAAGTGAGGAGTAAAGGAGATCAAGACAGAGTATTTTAGAATGAAGGTGATTTGGGACCAAAGCTGCTATTCAAAGAAACTTCCAAGAAAAAGGGAATACATATGTAACAAACCTGCACGTTGTGCACATGTACCCTAGAACTTAAAGTATAATTTAAAAAAAAAAAAAAAAAAAAAAAAAAGGGATCAGGTTAAAAAAAAAAAAAGAAAAAAACTATACCCCAAAAGAAACATCTTTGCCTAGGAAAAGCATGAACGATTATGCGAGTTTTAAAGGGTGAATTAAGGATTAGGCCTGAGTTTCCTGAAGCACCAATATATAAGGCAGAACCACGTTCTGCAAGGGCCTGGGCCTTACCTATTGGGAAGACAGGCACTCATATGGCCATAAAGCTAGTCAGACACAGATGTTCATTACTACAGCATAAGTGTCAACTATGGAGAAAGTGGTTGAAAAATTGTCATACTCCTAACAGACTGGGATGCTGTCATTGAACTAATAAAAACCTTCCTATTACATAAGGGAAAGTATATATATTAATAATAAATGGACAAAAAAGTCAAAATACAAATCCAAATAGACAGAGCTCTGCTAAAACCAAAACTATGTATTAAAAAGAGGGCTGATAGATTGTGCCAAATTTTTAATTAAGCTGTTGCGAAGAGCTGTGCTGAATGTTTTTCATTTGTTGTTTTATTGTTGTTTGACTTTCTGCATATGTGCATTTTCCTAAGTTTTAATTGCACATGAATTACTTTAGTAATGAAAAAATTACAAATAAGTCTTGTTTATTTTCTGAGTTACAATACCCAGGACTACATTGTCATAAAAGGAGTTCAGAAATGGGAATCAGAATACCTGAGTTTTAGTACAAATCTGTTGTTCTGCAAGTTTGTGAATTCAAGCAAGTCATTGGACCTCTCCGACAATAATCATAATTTATTGACCTATTGAATGCATACTCTGTATCAGGCACTTCCTTAAATACTTTGCCCATGTTATCTCATCTACTATTCCCATTAATGAAATAGATAGGTCTTACTCTACTATTGTGTAGATGAGAAAACTGAGTCTTAAATAAACGAAATAACAGCCCAAGACTACATAGTTAGCAAGCAATCGAACTAGGAATAGAACTTAGGACTAGCTATATGTCTTCTCACCTTTTCATCTGTAAAATTAAGGATAAGCTGTGCTTCTTGAACTTTTCTACTTGTAATATGAGTTCCCATGAAGGCAGGACTCTGTATTGTTTTGCTCACTGATATATCCCAAGCACTTAGACCAGTGCCTAGCACAGAGTAGATACTCAGTAAATATTTGAATTAAAGTACCTGCAGAAGAGATGTAACCCATGATTTCCAGAGTTCTGAAAGCAATTTTCAAAATTACCATCTACAGTGGACATTTTTTAGAAATCTCATATTTTAACTTAAAACTTTATAGTCTTTATATGCTACTTTATAACATTATGTGTTTTAACTTTGAAACTACTTTTCAATAGTTTCCAACTATTCAATCCGTTATTAACTTTAATCCCCTTTCCCTCCTCAAATACTCAAGCAAAATGTTCATGGAAATTTTGATATATTTATCCTATGTCTCCTGGTACACCTGGCATACCTCGCATACCACCATAAGCACATGCACCCAGGCTAAGCAGCATGAATCTAAACGGTCTCTAATGTTCTCACTGATTCTTTAAATGCTACTCTTTCAGGATGGAGCACAATCCACTAAATACAATTGAACAGTAAGTCATAGAGTAGAACCTCATTGTTCTGGACATATGATTTTACATCTTCACATCTAAAATTGCTTTAGGTTTTCTGGCCCCTTAAATAAATTGGCTTGTTTTAAGCTTGCAATGAACTAAAAGCCCTAGACTTTTCTTTATAAACTATTGTAAAACAAGTACACCTCATCTCAAAGCTGGTATTTTTTTAACCTATGTGCGGGAGCTTATATTTCTACCCTAATAAAACCAATCATTAATTTCAGTTAATCATTCCAGGCTGTTGAGAGCTTTATTTGTATTTCTACCCTAATAAAACCAATCATTAATTTCAGTTAATCATTCCAGGCTGTTGAGATTGAATTTTGTGCTGCAATAACATACGTGTTGTGTCTTTTATATGCAAGCATAATTTATAATCTTTGGGTATCTGTCTCCCATCTGTGTCACCTAGCACAGGAGCTATTTATCCCTGATGGAAAATTTACAGATTTGCCTTCCCTGTCTTCGTCCATAGCATTTATAAAAATAAACAGGACAGTATAGAGCTTTAGAGCATGCTATTATATACCTTGGTATGGGCCACAGACACTCGCACTCATAGCCAAGAGGGAAAGCATGACCTCACTCAAATAACACATCAAAATCCGTGCAAGGTATGAAATATTTTCCTATTTTTCAAAAGAAAATGAATTGGTTTTAAAGTACTACACACACTTAAGCTGAATGACAAGTAATCATTCATCAACATGCTAGATCCTGTTGAGCAATTACATATAAATTTGCCTATCTTTGGCTTCATTCATTTAATCTACAAGATACAGAAAAAATGTTGATTACATGCACTTCTAAAATAAGTTTCTGATAAACACCTCTAGTAGTGTGTTTTTCTTAAATGAAGCTATATTGGCATTTTTTGGTATGCATGTACTCTTCCATTGCTTTCTTCCTAATGTGTTCGGAATTGGTGGGTACTTGGTCTCCCTGAGCAGGAATGAACCCGCACACCCTCAGGGTGAGTGTTACAGTTCTTGAAGATGGTGTGCCCAGAGTTTGTCCCTTTTGATGTTCGGACGTGTTCAGAGTTTCTTCCTTCTGGTGGGTTCGTTGTCTCGCTGGCTTCAAGACCGAAGCTGCAGACTTCTGTAGTATTACAGTTCATAAAACCAGCATGGTCCCAAAGAGTAAGCAGCAGCTAAATGTATTGCAAAACAGAAACATAACAAACCTTCCACACCACGGATGGCGACCCCAGCGTGTTGCCACTGCTGCCTCAAACAGCCTGCTTTTATTCCCTTATCTGACCCCACCCACATCCTGCTGATTGGTCCATTTTACAGAGAGCTGATAGGTCTGTTTTGACAGGGTGTTGATTAGTGCGTTTACAAACCTTGAGCTAGACACAGAGTGCTGATTAGTGCATTTACAATCCTTTAGCTAGACATAGAAGTTCTCCAAGTTTCCACCAGATTAGCTAGATACAGAGTGCTGACTGGTGCATCCACAAACCCCGAGCTAGACACAGAATGCTGATTGGTGTATATACAATCCTCCAGCTAGACATAAAAGTTCTCCAAGTCCCCACTCGCCTCAGGAGCTCAGTTGGCTTAGCCTAGTGGATCCTGTGCAGGGGTCACAGGTGGAGCTGCCCGTCAGTCCCACTCAGACCCACGCTGCGCGCGTGCACCCCTCAGCCCAGGAGCGGTCGATTGGACCGGGTAAAGCAGAGGCTCGAACGTGCAGGAGTGAGGGGAGGGGAACGGGGAAGGAACCGGGGGAGAGTGGGCGGGGGGAACGGGGGCGTGGGGCGGGGAAACAGGGGACGCAGGCGGGTGGGGCGGCGGGTGGAGGAGGGGTCGTCTGGCTTGGTGGGCTGCAGGTCCGGAGTCCTGCTCCACAGGGAGGCGGCTGAGGCCCAGCGAGAATTTGAGCGGGGCGTGGGCGGGCCGGCAGTGTTGGGGAACCCGGTGCACCCTCAGCAGCTGCTGGTCCGGGTGTTAAGCCTCTCACTGCCCTGGACCGGTGCCGGCCGGTTGTTCCGAGTGCGGGGCCTGCCAAGCTGAGCCCTCCCAGAACTTCTGCCGGCCTGCTAGGGCCGCATGCAGCCCTGGTTCCCGACCCCGCCTCTCCCTCCACACATCCCCGCAAGTACAGGGAGCCAGCTCCGGCCTTGGCCAGACCAGAGAGGGGCCCCCACAGTGCAGCAGCGGGCTGAAGGGCTCCTCAAGTGCTGCCAGAGTGGACGCCAACACGGCGCCGAGAGCGAGCGAGGGCTGCTAGCACGTTGTCACCTCTCACTAACATTTTAAAAATAGGCTTTTTTCCTGGAAATTAAAATTCACTTCGTGAATATAAAGGTTGTAGAGTTTACATTTTCTCCATTTCTCTGTGGCAGGTGCAGTCAGAACCCCCACCCATATCTCTTCAAGCCTTCCCTGAAGGCCACTGCCTAGTCCCTGCACGCGCTTCTGTCATACCTGCCAGAGGTCATTCTCTGACACAAGGGAGCCTGCTAGACACATCAGCAGGTCAGGATTTTTCCCAGGGCATCCTAATGAGGAATTCAGTTCGGTCAATAAGCACCTCTGCTGACTCTCCCTCTGTGAGACAATTCTGAGACATATTCTGTAGTCTCTCAGAAGGACCTTAGATGAAATGAGCTAAACTTCCAATAGGAATAATTCACTAATTGAAGCAGCTTTGCTTGCTTTCCTCCCTTCCAGTCTCATTTCTTCATTCCCACCTAGTGCTTTCTGGGATCACTTTCCAAAAACCTACTTGCACCCAAATTTTGATCTCTGAATCTGCTTTGGGGAGAATCAAAGCTGACACAATCTCCAATCTCCTGTACTGCTCCAATGTGTGATCTTTCTAGAACCACTAAAATTGTTTCCCAATCATATCAACTGTTGTTTGTTTCACTACCCATAGACACAATCCACTTCCACTTGTGCTTACAGACCAACAATTATTGACAACCTAGGTGTGGGTGCTTTCTTACCACTGCTCCATCTCTCTCATGCCTTAATGTCCCTCAGTCATGTTTATTCTACCATTTACAGTATGAAAGCCATTCTTTTCATTGGAAAAAAGGAAAACAAAACAGAAGCTAAGCATTACTGTCTTTTTCTCTCAAGACACATCAAGGTCACATTCAAAGCCTTCAAAAGAAGAACTTGAGATTAAAATAATACAGTGCTAAGACTGGAAAATACCCAAATAATTAGTTGAAAAGTTAAATTAACCATCTACACCATGATAGTTATCATCTATCTATAAGATATCAAGAGAGAAGGCAGAGGCGTTGAGAGGAATATGATGAGTCTGAGTAAAATAACTGGTCCTCCTGGGGATCCTGCCAGATTATCATATTATGTCAAAAATGACCACCTTGTGGTCAAGAACATCAGCTTTAGGAAATGTAACACCAAAGGCTCCTTCTTTAAAGCTGCCACAATGTAGATCTATTCAAAATGTGCCTGGCAATAAGTTTCATTAAGCCTTGGTAAGTAACAGAGTTCTCACAACAGTGTTTGTGTGACAACTCCAAAGGCAGATTTAAAGAGAAGTCACTGCTGAATTATTTGCCTTTGCAAGAAGCCTTTTTCGCTTGAACACAAAAATGGTCACTATAAACACATTGTACGTGATATTGTGCACCCATTTATAATGACCTTTTTAAAAAAAAAAAAGTTCTGCTTAAATGACTCATTCTTTTTTACAGACTAGTATAGCAATCACTTTTAGAAAACTCAACTATTAAAAAACCTGAGTTTAAGAGAAGAAAATGTGCTTCCTATTATATTTTCTTTCATTAAAGTGAGCCAGTTGTACTGTTGTGTTTAAGTGTAATTGTTTAACAAATTTTTCCTGAAAGAAAAACTTCAGAAAACACAGAGGTCTTCAAGACCATGCTATGGAAAAAAAATATTGCTAATAATGTCCCATTTGCCTTCCTCCAACTGAGTAAGCCTGTGGTAATTATGAGATGATAATCTACGGAGATAGAGGCACCTTGGTTGCCCGATCCTTTATTAGCTTTGTGGCATGAAGAGAGTCACTTAATCTTCCTGAGACCCAGTTTTTTCCTTTTCTAAATGGATTCTTTAAAGGTTAAAAAAGATGATTTGTTTATAATGCCTGACATATAGCTGGTCTTCAGAAGTAACTGATGGTAAGTGGAGTAAGAATTGCAATAGCGGCAGCTGCACCCAGAGACAACTCGGGATTCAGGCCACTGCTCTGGTGCTCTTGCAAGTTTTATTCCCTGGTTCTCCCTCAGGTTTGGGAAATTTCTTATTAGCTTTCATTTCTTGGGTTCTTGTTGTGAGACATGATAGTGGTACCTCATAGTTCCCTCTTGCATTTGGAGGTTATAGATGGGGACTTTCAAGGAATGGTCATGTTTAAAACCTATTTGGTCTCCAAAGCTTGTCCATGAGATGTTGTAGGCCTTTTCTCATCTTACTTGGCATATACTTAACTGAAGATAGCAGCAGTGTTAAGTTGCTGGTTCACTCATTTTTGGTTATGTTCTCTAGGTGATGCATTATGCATTTTTGCCTACCTTTAGTCCTCCATTCTCACCCTGGTAGTCTGCAAGCTCCATGAAGACAGAAACTGCTTCTGACTTGTTCACCTCTGTACCTTAGCCTGGTAGCACTCAAAAAAAATATGTAGAAGAAATAACTAAAGAAAGAATAAATTTAGTGGTTGTCACCTCCCACCTCAAAAGAAAGAAAAACCTTTCATTTCTAATTGTACCTTACACAACTGAAGTTTTCATGCACACATAGGGACTCTGGGTGAAGGACAATACCAGCCTAATCCAGTTTGTGAGACTGCTGTCCTAATTACTCCAGCATACATACATGTAACTTATTATTCATGCAGATATTTTGCTCCTTATAGGACAAAAGAAAACACTGTCTATCCCAGAAGAGTCTACTCAGGGCATGAACTTATCCACTAAATATTGTTTATGGTGACCTCAACTCTTACTTGTTAAATTTTATTACTTATTCCGAGTCTTATTAAAGTAGAATTTGTTTTATATGTAAACTCTTGTGATGTGGTTATTTTCTAACAACACCAAATGCTGACAAATAAAAACCTGTCTTGTATGACATACACAATGTCTGAGAAACTTGAGTAATGCCAAAATATGTGACTATTCTAAAACAAGAACTTAATGGTTAGCAGACTATTTTGCTTTCCAACCACATTACTGCATAGTAAAATGCATTGTCAAAAAGCATTTCTTTGAAAAGGCATTTCTTTTGTTGGTTTGCCTACTTTTACTGTACGGCTAATTAGCCATGACAATTAGCATAGATGTAGGTCCTAAAAGAAACAGGATTAACTGAAATGAAACCATCTCATGTCATCATAATAAAAATGAAACATGAGACACAGCACAGGTAAAATGCTGTACTTCCTCATGCTCACAGCATGAGCTCACAAATATATCCTTTTGACACGTCAGGGTGATAAACATTTTATGGGTGGTAGATTTCTCTTTTTTATTTTGTAAGAAAGCTTGCACAATGGCATTTTAATGCAGAAAATCTAAATGTATAAATTTTATACATTTCAAGGAAAACATTCAGATGCTGTAAAAGAAAGTCAGCATGGAATCTTATTTCTGGACCACATGTATATTGCTGTATGACTCTTAAAGCAAACCATAATTTCTCATTCGTAGTAAAAAAAAAACCAGATAGGTCCTAAACATGTAACAGAAGCATTTCCACACACTGGTTTCTATGGCCTACTCTGTGCAGAAATCATCCATGAAATACATAAAGTACTTGAAAGAAGTGACAATTTGTCATTTGGCACTTTGGATCTCTGCATTTCTTCAAAGGGCTTTCCTTTAGGAGGTTGAATAATCAGTTTCTTCAGATTATGTATGTTTTGATTAATGAACACACTGAATTTCTGAAGGGAATAAACAGCAAAAGATGATGTTGCACTTGTTGCAAAAGTCATGATCACACCCAGGAGAATAAGTTTCTTCTCTTCATCAATAATTACGATGAATTCACAATGACCTAAGGGCATAATGTCACGCCTCATAGATTAGATTAAGCCCAAGAAAGATGTTAATGCTCAAGGTAGGGCCATTTTATGAATTCTCAAACCATCTTGGTATTTTATGCTCATACAAATTTTTTTCCTTTCAGTTAAAGAAATCCATTGTTCCATGCTCTGTGGTATTTTTAAAGCTATATAAAAATGAGAAATTAATTTCTGCTGTTTGCCTCTAGAGCAAGATGAATGTTTTAAAAATTACATTTAACTTCCATGCATGCAAAACATTTTTTTCTGAAGAGAAAAACATTGTTAATGCTATAACTACAATATTCTCCTCACCTGAGAAGGTCATTTCAAGAAGGATCACTTGCTATTCACAAAAAATGGAGAACGAAGGCAGAACAGTCTAAATTACCTCTTGAGCATATTACTCTAATGACTGATAAATCTAGGGAAATTTACTGGAAAAAAAAAAAAACTATTTCAGGAGATTCCAGTGATCAGTTTTACTGATTCATCAACGCCCTAATTATTCAATACACACACTCACTACCAACCTCCACTCCTACCCAATTTCTGGGTAGGAGAATTTCTACTGGGAATAATCTCTATCATCAGTTTAGTGAGTGGTTTCATTATCTTAATGTCTTTAAAAAAGAACATTTCCAGAAACCATTACATTTTAAATAAACTGTATTGGTTTCAAAAAGATAACATAAAACTCTGAGAATATCAAAATTTAGGTAATGGGGTAAATACAGCACCACAAGTACACTATTTTCATTATCTACATTTTCAAAAATTTTTAATAAGACCCTGAAAGCCCGTGGGGTCCCATATTGTATTTTACTGATTGGTGGAGATAGTCTGCATCCATGAAGTGAAGAAAACTACGGAAATCACTAGCCTGCGTGCCAACAGACAACGATTGAATCATTAACCACATTTATAACTTGCACCAATATTTAACCCCTTTGCTATTCAAGTGTCACCATAGTAAAATGAAGCAGTTGAACTAAATTATTTCTAATGTCATTCTTTGTAGTACTTAAAACTAATAGCTATTAGAAGGATTCTTATCAAAAATGTCTTAATGTGACAACTAATTTTTCTACAAATATTTTTAAAGATAAAGCAAGAGGATAGTCACATATTTGCATATATATTAAAGAAAACTTCAGAAGTCTGAATTAATGAACAGTCCATGGGAGGAAGTATTGTGTATGTATGCAAAAAGGAAAGTGTGTATTCTCGTTATTTTTATCTTCTGAATGTTTATGACATGAGCATATGAAAGTGGCAATGAAAATAGTTAAATAGTTAAACTAACTTCTAGTTTTTAGCTCTGTGTGTAAAGAGCTTGGAGGTCACCACTCTTGTCTGGACAACAAATGAGAATCTGGAGTACAAAATCAACAACTCTTCTTGGATAAATAAGAGAGATGAGGACACAGGGCAAACTGTTGTCCCCAAAATTAGAGAGACAAGTGAATACAGGGAGTTGTAGCTTACCAGAGTAGACTCACAGGCAGAAACCACTCTGAGAACCACAAAATATAGTTCTGCTTCCATGCTTTTCCTGGCTTTTGACTCACTAATACTCAATTTACTGTGCACCACTGTGTCAATCATTTTGGCCCATAACCACACTCTACTTCCATTATGGGGGAAAGATTAATAATAAACATTCACAAGTGTAGTAGTCTATATTTTAAAGAAAAAACATGTTTCTATAAATTTTATTTTCAACAACTTCATTTTATACAGGTAGCCATAAACTACTCAAGGGTGGTCCCAAGCCAGCAAGTTTTATGAGGAACCTTAACTATGTTGTTGTAACCTTAACTATGGCTACACACACAGACACACACACACACATCCCTCATCATAACCACTACAACTGGGCCAAGTGCACAATTTGGAACATAAAATACCAAATTCTTTTACTTACAAGAAAGCTAAAAAACAGATCGGAGAGAAATTCATTTAAAAGAATAAACCACAATAAACAAAACATCATAAAATGTTTTAATGGGTCTTTAACACTATAATCTGAACCAATATACCTAATTTTGGTGTTAGAAATTTTATATATTCAGTCAAAAAATCCATGGAGTTTTAATTTGAGATCTATCTTTTTTATGCAGGCATTTAGTGCTATGAACTTTCCTCTTAACACTGCTTTTGCTGTATTCCGCAGGTTTTGGTGTGTTGTCACCATATTTTCATTTGTTTCCAAAAAACTTTTTATTTCTGCCTTAATTTCATTGTTTGCCTGAAAGTCATTCAGGAGCAAGTTGTTTAGTTGCCACATACTTATGTGGTGGTTTTTGTTTGTTCATTTGTTTGTGTTTTTTTGAGACAGAGTCTGGCTCTGTTGCCCAGGCAGGAGGGCAATGGCACAATCTCAGCTTACTGCAACCTCCGCCTTCCGGGTTCAAGTGATTCTCCTGCCTCAGCCTCCTAAGTAGCTGGGATTACAGTTGCCCACCACCACGCCTGGCTAACTTTTTGTATTTTTAGTAGAGATGGGGTTTCACTATGTTGGCCAGGCTGGTCTCAAACTCCTGACCTCGTGATCTGCCTGCCTCAGCCTCCCAAAATGCTGGGATTATAGACGTGAGCCACCACACCCGGCTATTTACATAGTTTTAAGAGTTCCTCTTGGTACAGATTTCTAAATTTATTCCATGGTCTGAGAAGGTGCTTGGTATTATTTGTATTTTTTAATTTATTGACACTTTATGAAATTATTTATTTATTTTTATTATTTAGTCTATTGCTAATGGTTTCAAATGTGTTTTGAAATTTCTTTAGTGAATTTTTCAATTTCATAAGTTCTACATGGTACCCTTTTAAATATAGCTATATCATCTTTCATATCCTGAATCATTTTTCTGGTTTGTGTTAGTTTTCAACTTTCTCTTGGGTCTCATTGAACTTCCTTGTAATACATATTTTGAATTATCTATCATTTTGGAATTTTTGTTTTGGTTAGGATGCATTGTTAGAGAGCTAGTGTGGATCTTTTGGAAGTGTCAAAACATTGTCTTTTTGTACTGCCTTGGTTCTTGCACTGATTCCTTCTCATCTGAAGGAGCTGTCACTTGCTATTTTGGAATTTTCTACCATTTGGATTGAACATTTTTATTTATTATTTTTTCCCTTGTGGGTATGACTGCAATGTTTGTTGTGTAAATCATTTGGCTTTGTTTCTGGGTGATTTCAGGGAGCCAGTGCTGTGTATGTGTTCCTTAGTTGTGGATAGCTTTTATACGATGGCTTTCTTGAATGTTGCTTGTTGCAGCAATGTATTAGATGTATGAACCAATACACTAGTTCCTGCAGGGCTGAGAGTACAGAGGTCTCAGGAAGTTTATCTCATATATGGGCACTATGCCCTTCAGAGAGAAAGTTTTTTATTTGGTGTTACAGTTCAGTCTCCAGTCCAGTAAGTGGCAATTAAGAGTAAGAGCCAGCTCATCCTCAGGTAGCCCAATAATGAGTGCTGGCACACTATCTGACAGGAGGTAGCTGGGGGAGATTATCTTGTTGTGTGCTGAAGTCTTGGAGGAAGAGGCAGGGGAGTCTGTACCAGCTCCTCATACTGGACAGGCAGAAATACAATTCACTTTCCTATCACCAGTTCGTGACCTTCCGTTCAATGAGATATTGGCCTTTAACTCCCAGTCATAGACTGTGGACTGCAGGAACACCCCTCTGATGGCTACCACCAAAATGGGGTCAGGGTAGCACCTCTTCCCCCAGTCCAGAAGCAGACAACCCTTGCAGCTTGTTTGTTCCCCACTGCTAGAATGCTGCTGCTCTGTGCAAAGAGAGGGAGATAGGCCCTGCCCTTTGTGAAAGACCCTGCAGCATGAGCTCACTTTCACTGTTGCTGTACACCATTAAAAGCATTGGAAAAGCTTTTTCCAAATGCACATATGCTGGCCCCCAGCTGAGAGAGGCTCTGCTTCCTCCATAAGAGTGGATGAAGGGAGTGGGAGATGACTTCCATTCTCAGCGGCTGGTGGCACTCCCTTCAGTGATCAGTGCCATGCCTGCATTTCCTTTGTTCTAAGGCAGGCTTTGGTAAGTCACACTCCTCCTTCCCCTAGGGGAAGCCCATGCTAAGAGCTAGATCTCCAGGGATCCCATAGTTTTCCAGGGACCCACTGGTCCCTGTGGTTGCCAAAGTCAGAGTGGATGTGGAGTATGTTTGCAGGGGTCTAGTCATGCAGCAACTAAAGAACTGAGGTTCCCCAGGCAGGCAGTGGTCCACGATGAGTACACAACCAGTAAGGCACCCACCATCTCAGTTTGGGCCTATGGGGAGTGTGGAATATGGATGCCCCTATGTAAGTTGGCCACCTGGTTCTCTGTCCCCAGAAAGTTCCCAAATTGCCACTAACAGTGTTGCCTGGGGTCTCAAGGGCTGAGAGATTCCCCAATAAGGTGGCAGTCAGCAGATGGCTGCAGGGGTGAAGGGAGCAGAGAAGCATCCTCACCTACCCTGTCCATGGGGCTTCAAGTTCCTTAGGATTCTATCTCTGCCAGACTATTTCTGATTTCCTCTTCTGTATCCCAGCTTCTTCCTGTGGGCACTCTGAAAAGTCCTAGCGCTCTTCTCTCACTCTTCCATTCAGATCATAACCCTTCCCGTGTAACCTTGATCTTCTTTCTGAGGAGAACTGGCATCTGACATCCCTGGTCAGCCATCTTAACAAACTCCTACCTTCTATAGAGTTTCAAAAAGCAGGAATTACTCTGTCCCAGGAATTACTCTGTCCCAAGTAAATGCCCAGTCTGGAATATTTAGAATAGAACCTACCTTCTTGCTACCATTCTTCTCTGTCTCTCCATCATTTTGCCACCCTACATCATCATATTCTCAAGGATTTTTCAGAAAGCCACTAATATTCCTTGAAAATTGGCATGCATTTGATGTAAAAGGAATCATGCTTACCCAAAGACAGGTGATTTGGTATCCTGGAAGGAGCATGGATATTGAGGGACAGCATAACTGGGTTTAGCTCCCTGATCCAGCTGTGAACTTTTAGGTTTACTACTTCTCTAAACCTCCATTATATCATCAGAAAGATATATTAATATGATCCTATCTTTCAGAGTATTGTATTGACTATAAGTAATATATGGGGAAGAACTAGAACATAATAGTTTTTAAATAAATGCTTTGCATGAAAATGTGTAGCTCTTAAACTGAGAAGCAGTTTCTGGACAATAATTATACAATACTTAATGTCATTCAAATCTGTTATGTAAGTGCTTTGGCTCAGTAGGTCTTATAAAATAGCTAAATGAAACATCATCATATTTGCCCTTCTTTTTAATTTTCAATTATTTACCATTTTCATTTTGGCTACCAGTGGGTTTTTATTGACCTCTAAAATCACCTGAGGAAACAACAAGAGGATTTGTTTGTACATACTTCAAAATGTAATCAAGATTCTGATAATCTGCTCTGCTGACAATCACAAGACAACATAAGAAAAAAGGTGATGAATAAGGCATTGTTTCCCTGTTTGATCACATTTTCATCAAAACAGCAAATTTCAGCATTGCTTAGCAGCTTAAAATTTTTAACAGTTTATATTTTTAATATTTGTAATAGAAACAAGAAACTATTTCCAGAGACCTCTTTTTTCCTTGTTGAAACAAAATCTGCATTTCTAGCCAGCTACATGGAAACACATTTGGCCAAGCAGCAATCAAGGAGTTATTAAATAATAAGCCTGGTTACAACAAAAGCTTTCAAGGGGTAATCATTATCTGATTGCAAAAGAATTGTTGATTTAGGAATTCAAACAGATTTTGATGACCCTCTAGTCTAGCCACCTGTTCCATAGAGAAATTTCTCCTGTAACATACCCAAAGCATCCCAAGGAACCACATTAACTTCCTTCCAGGCAACCCATTCTATCTCGCTATGACTCTGCAGCTCAGGTGAAGCTCAGGAAAACTAAAAATTTTATAACAATGGAGTGACTTCACAAAATCTAGATATGCAACTGCTTAAAGACACAAATGTAAGAAGTGGATTTCTGGAACTGTACTGTGTCTCAGTTAAGGTGCCTATTGCTGAAGTCTATGTTAGCAGTGATTCTACCACAACTATATAGTGAATCCTCTGAAGATGCTCATTCTTAGCAGACAAGCATGCCAAGTGCTGAGAATGACTAGGATTTCCATTGGCTTTAAGGGCTCCAAGAGACGGTTCAGCTTGCTATTTGAGCCTGGATTTCAAAGGAAAAGAGAGATTCCTGTTCTTTTACTTTGTCTAGTTTAGCCAATACCTAATTACCCAGTTGGGACATGAAGTTTGTGGGGCCCAGTCCTACACCAACAGGTATGTGAGATGTGAAGCAAAGCAGACCTCTCCCTAGGTCTCCAATTCTGTAAAGAGAAGACCCATTTAGGTGTCGTCTTCATCCCCAACAAAGAAAAAACTGGAAAAATGTACCATGGCACAGGTTTTCCTGCCTGTTGGTTTAAGAATCAGGAAGACTGGTTACTTTGTTATTGTCTAGAGTGCATCCAACATACATATGAGGATGTATAGCCACATTATTGGTTGAGCGAGCCTAAGGAGTTGATGAAAATGAAGAGTGGAATAATTCCTAGCACCAAACATACTTCTATTAAGTTGAGTAAACATTGTCTGCAGGAAACTCTGCATAACTCTGTAAGTAGATTTTCTATTTTTTCACTGCCATTATTATATGGATGATTTCATACGAGTCATTTTCACACAGCTGGATTCCAGATTGTTAGAGGCATAGAGTCTGCCTTATAAATCTTTCTGACCAAAATATGATCTAGTTATAATATGTATCATATAGTAGCTGTCCAGTAAGTTTATATTTTTTAATTGAATGAAATCACATTTTTCTTTAAAATCTACCTTGAAATACACCTTGCTATTGCTCTTTTTTATTACTTCTCATCTGTTCTTTTAACATTTTTCTTGTATGTTTCACCATAATAATTTGAATTTGCTTTAGTGTTCTTTTGCATATCTGAAGGTTCTTGCCTATCAGATCTTGTCATCTTAAATTATCATAAAGAACATGGCTGGACGCAGTGGCTCATGCCTGTAATCCGAACACTTTGGGAGGCCAAGGTGGGCAGATTACGAGGTCAGGTTGAGACCATCCTGGCTAACACTGTGAAACCCCATCTCTACTGAAAATACACAAAATTAGCCAGACGTGGTGGCATGGACCTGTATCTCAGTTACTCACAAGGCTGAGGCAGGAGAATCCCTTGAACCTGGGAGGTGGAGGTTGCAGTGAGCTGAGACTGCGCCACTGCACTCTAGCCTAGGTGACAGAGGGAGACTCTGCCTCAAAAAAAAAAATACACTTTAAAGAGAGGGAATATATCTTCTTTTTCTTTTTATAACCCATTAGTTTAGGTAAGACCCTTCTCTTAAAAGATGATAAAGTTTGCAGAGTATAAAACTGATTGGCAAACCTCCTTCCCTCATTTCAACCCTACACTCCCAGTCCTGCGTCCCTGTTCTTACACAATTCTACCTGCCATGGTTCACTGTTCTAATAATAATATGCACTGAATTCCAGCTGGGCTAACCTGAAACTTTCCCCTTGTATTTTTGGTTTTACTACTAGAGAGAGTTTTTGTTTAATACAAAACCTGGGAGATGTAAACATAAATGTTCCACGTGACCAAGTTTCCAGCCACAACAATGAAAGAAGCCAAAACACAAAAAGTCAGATAATGAAATGCTAACAAAGAGTATCCTGAGAGCATTCAAATCCTTAGCTGCCATTTTCTCACAGGTCTGGTTAAGTTCCTGACATTCCTGTGATTAGTTTATTTCATTCATTGAATAAATAGTCAGTGAGCACCTACTATATGCAAGGCAGTTTGCTAAGCATTGGAGATTTAACTGTGATCAAGACAAATATAATCCTTACCCTCACAGGGTGTATGAGCCATTAAATCTGCTTCCTCCCACCAGTGTCACCACTTTTTTGCTTAAATTAGTTTGAATGGCACCTAAAAAAATTCTAACTTATCTACATTATAAGATAAACTTCTGTGGACTAACCTGTGAAATTAATCAGTATCTTAATTTTATGACAAAATCTACTTTCTAAACAACTGGATTATCAAAAATTTTGCATCCTGATTTATGCCCAAATTGCTTAAAATTCTCCTAGAGAAAACTAGAGCACAAATTTCTGACTTGCTCAAGGCCTACGCAATCTCAAATTTTGCTTTTACTAATTCTCAAAAAAATCCTGTGTTTATGTGTAATGTGATACAACACATAGTTTTGCTTCAAGCAATTCTATTTTATTTCCCTACACAAACTATTCAGGAAACTAATATAGAATTTAATTCTTTTTCCTACCTGGGCTCTTTTAAAATAAAATATAAAAGCTCTATGCCTGTAGGTGATACTAGATCACATCTCCAAGGCCCTCCTACATTTGAAGATAACAACAATGATGTCTGTTTTTACTATATAATAATGTTAGGCAAGGAAAACTTGTTCATCTTTTAGAATGTAACCTTTCCAAAGTCAGATATGAGGAAGTCATTCCCTCGCTTACTATTTCATTAGAATCCCATTGCCTACAAGGTAAAGTTTCAACCCTTACAATGGCATAGTGTCATTTTGCCTAGCCATTGCCTTCATTTTTAGCCCATTCATTTTAGCCATTGCATTCATTTATTCACCCATCTTCACTCATTCTTTACACATCACTTGTCAACTTTACCTTGGCCACACTGAGCCTATTAATTTCTACAGATTCACAGTAGTAACTCTTTCACATACAAGCGAATTGACAATTGTTTTTTCTGCTTGCAGTAACATCCCTCCATTCTTGAAGGTCTGGAGTACTCTGATTCAAATATCCCTCCTTCTGTGAAACCTTCCATAAGCCATCTCATTGGTATGCCAAGAAAAACTCATTCATCCTATTTAACCATTAATGGACGTTGGTGATAATTATCATGGAACTTATTCCACTATATTAGCTCTTGTCCACCGTATTAGACTGGGCATCCTTGACGGGAAGAACTGTGTTTTGTTTTGTTGAGGCATGGCCAGACTGCTTCTTTAGGCAGGACCCCAATTCACTCCTTCTCATGGGGTGGGTCCTCCCAGCCAGGGCTTCTGGCCACCCCAACCCATGTTCTCTAACAGACTTCTAATTTCTTCCTGGGATGGAGTGTCTGGGGGGAAGACACTACAATAACTTCGCAATGCAATCACAAAGATTAATAGCAGAATAGACCAAACAGAGGAAAGAATCTCAGAGCATGAAGACTGTCTTTCTGAAGTAAGACAAGCAGACAAGAATAGAGAAAAAAAGAATGAAAATGAATGAACAAAACCTCTGAGAAATATGGGATTATCATAAATATGGGATATTCATATTTCTCAAAAGAGATCAAATGTATGACTGACTAGGGTACCTGAAAGAAATGGGGAGAATGGAACCAATTAGGAAAACATACTTCAAGACATCATCCAGAAGAATTTCCACAACCTAGAAAGACAGGCCAACATTCAAATTCAGGAAATGCAGAAAACCCCAGTAAGATATTTCATGAGAAGATCATCACCAAAACATAATCACCAGATTCTCCAAGGTCAAAATGAAAGAAAAAATGTTAAGCTCACCCAGAGAGAAAGGTCAGGTCACATACAAATGGAAGCCTATCAAACTAACAGTGGAAACTCTACAAGCCAGAAGAGATTTGGGACCAATAATATTCAACATTCTTAAAGAAAAGAATTTCCAACCCAGAAATTCATATCCTGCCAAACTAAGTTTCATAATTTAAAGAGAAATAAGATCCTTTTCAGACATGCAAATGCTGAGGGAATTCGTAACCACCAAACCTGCCTTACAAGGGCACCTGAAGGAAGCTCTAAATATTGAAAGGAAAAACTATTACCCGCCACTACAAAAACACACCAAAGAACAAAGTGACACTATGAAGCCACCACATAAACAAGTCTGCAGAATAACCAGTGAACCTCATGATGACAGGATCAAATCCACACATAGTAATACTAACCTTAAATATAAATGAGCTAAATGTCCCAATTAAAAGACACAGAATGGCAAGCTGGATAAAGAACCAAGACAATATGTATGCTGTCTTCAAGACACCCATCTCACATGCAAAGACACACATAAGCTCAAAATAAAGGGATGGAGGAAATTTACCAAGCAAATGGAAAACAGAAAAAATTATTGGTTGCAATCTTAGTTTCTAACAAAACAGACTTTAAAACCAACAAAGATCAAAAAAGACAAAGACAGGCATTACATAATGGTAAAGGATTCAATTCAACAAGAAGAGCTAACTATCCTAAATATATATGCACCCAATACAGGAGCACCCAGATTCATAAAGCAAGTTCTCAGAGACCTACAAAGAGACTTAGACTCCCACACAATAACAGTGGGAGACTTTCATGCTCCACTGACAATATTAGACCATTGAGACAGAAAATTAACAAAGATACTCCAGAACTCAGCTCTGGATCATGTGGAACTGATAGATATCTACAGAACTTTCCACCTCAAAACAACAAAATACAGTTTTCTCATTGTCACATGGCACTTACTCTAAAATTGATCACATATGGCACTTACTCTAAAATTGATCACATAATCAGAAGACACTCCTCAACAAATGCAAAAGAACTGAAATCACAAGTCTCTTGGACCACAGTACAATCAAATTAGAACTCAAGATAAGGAAATTAACTCCAAACCATACAACTACCTGGAAACTGAACAATGTGTTCCTGAATGACTTTTGGGTAAATAATGAAATTAAGGCAGAAATCAAGAAGTTGTTGGAAACTAATGAGAACAAAGACAAAACATACCAGAATCTCTGGGATGCTGCTAAAGCAGTGTTAAGAGGGAAATTAATAGCACTAACTGTTCACATCAAAAAGCTAGAAAGATACCAAGTTAACAACCTAATATCACAACTGAAAGAACTAGAGAACCAAAAGCAAACAAACCCCAAAGCTAGCAGAAGACAAGAAACATCAAGATCAGGATATGAAAACAACATAATGCTTTTTAAAAAATCCAGGAGCTGATTTTTTGAAAAAAATTAATAAAATTGACTGCTAGCTAGACAATAAACAAGAAGAAAGAGAAGATTCAGACAAACACAGTCAGAAATTATAATAGGGATATCACCACTGACCCCATAGAAATATAAATAACCATCTGAGAATACTATAAATACCTCTAAGTACATAAACTAGAAAATCTAGAAGAAATGGATGAATTCCTGGACACATACATCCTCCCAAGACTGAATCAGGAAGAAATTGATTCCCTGAATAGACCAATAATGAGTTCTGAAATTGAGGCAGTAATAAATAGCCTACATACCAAAATAAGCCCAGGAACAGATGGATTCACAGCTGACTTCTACCAGAGTTACAAAAAAGAGCTGGTATGGTTCCTACTGAAACTATACCAAAAAAATTGGGAAGAGGGACTCCTCACTAACTCATTCTATAAAACCAGCATCATCCTGATACCAAAACCTGGCAGAGACACAACAGAAAAAGAAAACTTCAGGCCAATATCCTTGATGAACATTGATGCAAATATCCTTAACAAATAGGGAGAGAGAAAGTCAAACTATTTTGGTTTGTAGATGACATAATCCTATATCTGGAAAATCCCACCATCTCATCCCAAAAGCTTCTTAAGCCGATAAACAACTTCAGCAAAGTCTCAGGTACAAAATCAATGTGCAAAAATCAACAGCATTCCTACACACCAACAACAGGCAAGCCAAGAGCCAAATCACATACGAACTTCCATTCACAACTGTCACAAAAAGTATAAAATGCCTAGGAATACAGCTAACAAAAGAAGTGAAGGACCTCTCCAAAGAGAGCTACAAACCACCACTCAAAGAAATCAGAGAGGACACAAACAAATGGAAAAACATTCCATACTCATGGATAGAAGAATCAATATCATAAAAATGGCCATACTGCCCAAAGCAATTTATAGATTCAATGCTTTTCCCATTATCTACCATTGACATTCTTCGCAATCCTAAGCAAAACAAAGATGGAAGCATCCCACTGTCCAACTTCAAACTATACTACAGCACTACAGTAATCAAAAAAAATATGGTACTGGTACAAGAACAAACACATAAACCAATGGAACAGAATAGAGAACCCAGAAATAAGAATACACACCTACAACCATCTGATATTTCTGATCTTTGACAAACCTGACAAAAACAAGCAATGGGGAAAGGACTCCCAGTTCAATAAAGTGCTGGGAGAACTGGCTAGCCACATGCAGAAAATTGAAACTGGACCCTTTCTTTACACCATATACAAAAATCAACTCAAGACAGATTGAGTACACATTCAGCACTGCACGTGTATCCCTGAACTTAAAATAAAAGTTAGAAATGATAAATACATAAAAATAAAAGTTAAAAAAAGAACTGTGTTTCATTAATCTTTGAATTACCATTGTCTAACCCAATGTCATGAACATTGGTACCCACTAAAGAGAAGGAAAAAAACAAGGGAATTTTTGGTGTGATACCAGATAAAACAATAGCTAGCTGGCTTATGCTATTCTGGATGAGAGTAGGGGGCAAACTAAAGTTTAACCAATTAAGATGCAGTGTAGATGTGAAGCGTGACAAACTGTCTCCACAGACCCAGATAGAAATAGAGTCATCATTCTGTTTGACCTACAACCACAACCATGAGATCTGGAAGAACTTGCCATGATTCTCAAAGTTGTAGCATCTTATAAGGGTTGAAAATATATATTCTACATTCAGATAGTTCAAGTCAATCCTTGGAGCTTTGGAAGAGCCCCACAATCTTGCATAAATTATTTAACTCTCTATGACTCTCTATGGCTATTAATAATGGAAGTAATATTAGATTCTGCCATACAATGTTTGGTGAAGACTAATGAAATAATATATGCACATTGTTTAACACATTGCTTGACACTTGGCAAGTGCTTAGATGTTAACTATAATCATCATTATTATCATCAGCATTATCATACTCCTCATATAAGACAGTCGCTAACTTTATAAATGAATAAATTAAGTTTTAGAGCAACTTTTCTCAGCACTAGTGCTAGAAAATTGCTATCACTTAGAACATGCAATAAGTAATTTATTTGTAATATCAAGTATTAGATTAGTGGTATCTAATATTTACAAAATGTAAAATAATTTATTTTAGGCAAACAATATTTTCTTTTTTAAACTTTAGATTCAGGGGGTACATATGCTTGTTTATTACATGGGCATGTTGCATACTGGTGAGGCCTGGGCTTCTAAGTGTATCTGTTACCCAATAGTGAGCTTTGTAAGCAACAGGAAATTTTTCAACCCTCACCCACACCTCCTTTTGGAGTCCCTAGTATCTATTTTTCCATCTTTCTGTTCATGTGTCCCCATTGTTTAGTTCTCACTTATAAGTGAGAACATGTGGTATTTGGTTTTCTGTTTCTAAATTAATTCAATTGGGATAATGGCCTCCAGCTCCATCCATGTTACTGCAAAGGGCATTGTTTCATTCTTTTTAATGACTACATAGTATTCCATGGTTTATATGTACCACAGTCTTTATCCAGTCAACCAAAGATGGACACTTATGTTGGTTCCATGTATTTGCTATTGTGAATAGTGCTCCAATGAACATACAAGAACAAGTGCCTTTTTGATATAATGATTCTTTTAAGTAAATAACAAGTAGTGGGATTGCTGGGTCAAGTAGTAAACCAATGTTTAGTTCTTTGATAAATCTCCATACTGTTTTGCATAGAGGTTGAACTAATTTAAATTCCCATCAACAATGTATAAGCTTTCCCTTTTCTCTGTATCCATGCCGCACTCTGTTGTTTTTTGACTTTTTTATAATAGCCATTCTGACTGGTATAAGATGATATCAGATTATGATTTTAATATCCATTCCTCTGTTCATTAGTAATGTTGAGCATGTTTTCACCTGTATTTCTTCTTTTGAGAAATGTCTGTTCATGTCTTTGCCCAGCTTTTAACTGGAATGACAAACATTTTCAAATGGTTCAACTTAATACTAGTTTCCAGATAATTAACTTTAAAATACAAATTAAACTACATTTAGGATTAAACCTATGATAATATCATTCTTTCATTCTTGGATTTATTATGATAAAATAAAAATAAATTTGGGCTCTACCCTGGGGTCCAACAGTATCTGTAAAGCACCCCAGGTGATCTCAATGTGGAAATATCTTATACTTCCTTATATTTAAGAGACCCACTGCTTTCTGCTTTCTCATGTGGAAAAGAAATGAAGACAGTCAAATGGCATCTCAGGTGCCACGATTGGTTTAGCTCAGTGATTTGCAATCATCACCTGGGGAGGACTTCAACACACAAATTCCAGCCCCCAACCCAGACCATGTAAATCATATTGATAATGAAGTATTAAGTTTGTCAACTAGCTCACTTCTAAGGCAAAAACATTTTTTCTTTTTGCCACTGATGGAAAAATAAGGTACTATTAGGCTGACATTACTAAATAAATGTATTTCTTGGTTTCTGTACACTTAAAACGTGTTTTTCCACATATCTTCAAATCAGTCAAAAGCAATTGGATGGACCATGTTTAAAATAGTTACAAAGGTAACCTTGCAACTACTTAGGATGAATAATTTTATCTTCTATGTACAAATAAGAGTTCATTATTAAGTGGGCTATATAACTTCAGTACCTATTCCATAAGTGTCTGATGACAATTACCTCTGTGAGGCTAAACAAATACATCCCTATCATATTTATATGATTGTTAATATGGTTATTGTCCTTTAAAAATCTAATTTACCCACAATGCATTTCAAACATCTAGTTAAACAAAATTATTTTTCCTGAATCCTAGATAAAATTCTTATCTTTCACAATTACATAGCAGTTTCAAAACGTGGTGTTTATTTATTCAGTTGTTTATTGGCTTTAATAGGACTTCATTAAGAAAAATTTGTATACAAATTTATTTTTAAAGTTCTCTAGAGGTTAGACTTTAGCACAATCAATGCTTACACCCCTTGAGAGCTAACCAAGCCTTTATGAACTTTTCAAATGGGTGCTGGTTTCAGATATTAACTACTGTGCAAACCACCATGAAGATTAGGATTTGCTAACAGGCAGTTTTTCATTTACTTGTTGGGAGACAACACTTTTCTCCATGCTTTTTATAGTGATAAAATGTCTTCTAATGTAAGGTCAGAGGAAGGAGAAGATTTAGGAGTGGTGGGGAAGGCAGTAGATTCTGGACAGTGGCATTTTTATATGGCAACAACTAATTTTCTCCATTGTTCTCATTCCACACTTTGAATCAGTCGGAATATTGCTATTAGACTTGTTATTGATCCCATTGGCATTCTATTTTAACTTTGGAATGAAGGAAATTGATGTAAATTATTTGTCTTTTAACCTAAATGATATTTGGTAATTACTTGAGTGGGACACTTATTTTTAAGAATCTTTATACTCCATGATTTTAGTCATTCAGCCAAAGTTTGTAGGTACTAGAAGATAATCTATGACTATTTATGTATTTATTTATTTTGCATGAACAGAAATGAATACCAAAGTTGTTCTCCACATATTTCAGTTGGTCAAGTAAGCATATTCTAGTTTATTCATACTAAAACGTGACTTGTTTAACACATTTCCTTGGCTTGAAAGTTAGGAATCAATAAGCACAAGATCAGAAAACATTAGAGATACAGGAATTGGAATTAAATGATTGCTGTCAGGCAGTCCAGAAATAAAGCAAATAATGTCTTGGATTTTAAAATCTAATTCAACTTTTACTCACTGCTTCATGATTAAAATGTTCCTTTGAAACTAAAATTTACTCTCCGTATTTGCAAGCTACTTAATGATTAGGGTTTTATTTTCAGTCTGCCAAATTATACATGTTCATACCACTGACAACCCTCTAAATAGTGACATTTTTATTAATGAAGGTCAATTTTCTATTAAGAACTAAAAGTAGATGCAAGGATTAACCAAAAAGGAGACAGGAAGCACCAGAAGGAAGGAAGGAGAGGGTTCGAGGCAGTTCACCCAGCCAGGGATTAAGAGCCAGGAAAGCCTGGATGCAGAAAAACATAAAGAGAGAAACCCCCAGGGCTCCAAAACAGGCTTTTATAATCTTGGCTATGGGAAAGACCCACTATAACCTCGGGCCTGACATATGGAGCTGCCTAATGATTGGACAGAGATGTTGCTCCAGAAAGAGAACCCACACAGATTCCCACAGGCATACAAGCCTGCAGTAGCCTCAGCCAGGCACCATTTGAGTGCCAAGACACTAGGGATCTACAGACACAGGTGCTTCTGTTACTCCAAGGAGGGAGAGGGGAGAGGGAGAGGGGAAACTTGGCATTCCCATATACCCCTGGGATGGTGCCAACTACCCTGCTGTGGGAACTAGAAAAACAAGAACAAACCAAACCCAATGTTAGCAGAAGAAATAACAAAGATCACAGCAGAACTAAATGAAATTTAGACTAAAAAACAATACAAAGAATCAATGAAACAAAAAGTTGATTCTTCAAAAATATAAACATTGACAAACCAGTAGCTAGATTAACCAAGAGAGAAGATAGAAACACAATCAGAAATAAAAAAGGAGATATTCAAACTGATGCCACAGAAATACAAAAGATCATCAGAGACAATTATGAACAACTGCACACTCACAAACTAGAAAACCTAGAGGAAATGGATAAATTCTTGGAAACATACAACCATCATTTTTAATTGCTTTCAGCAGGAGTTTTATTTAGGGTAATGGTCCTCAATGCTTGCCAGCAACAGAAAAGCAAGTCATAAAAATCATTAAATATTTGTAAAATAGGATCTAAAGAAGTAAACTGGGAAAAATAGACATTTTATAATAATAATTGTCTTTTTTACGTAAAAAGATAATCCACAATTAGTAGAGCTTGTTTAGTTAGAAATATTTGTACATCTCTATCCTAATTGTATGTCCTGTTTCCCAGGTGGCCACAGGATTCCCAGGCCACATAATCCTGAATTAGAAAAAGAAAATTATTATCCAGGCCTTGAAAGAGAGCCCAGGTAATTGGCCCCATCTGAACACTGAAGCCATAGCCTTGGCTTTCTCAGCAGCAGCATGTGTTGACCAACTAAGCCAATCAACAAAATTGGGCACCACTGGCAGGTTATTTCCACTGAAGAAAAAAGGCTAATTTTTATCCCTAACTTCAACCAAAACAAAGTTACATGCACCAAAGATGCATACACACAATGCTCACTGATAAATGTAGGTGAAAGGACTGAATTAGAAAAATTTATTTTCCTCATCATAAATGTAGGTGAAAGGACTGAATTAGAAAAATTTATTTTCCTCATCAGCATAATAAATTACTCAGACAAGGCTCATTATTAAATGGCAAAACCACTGGGTGAAAGGTTTGGAAGTAACAAGATATTCACATGATATTCATATCATCCTGCAGAGTACGTATAAAACACAAAGAGAAAATTCCACTTTAAAATTCAGTGATTTTTACATTTAAAACCTTAATCAAGTATGCAAACTTGGCATCACCAATAGTGGGAAAACCTGGTATCAGCTGTCTCAGTGTGCTACACTAAGAAATATCAGTATCACCTATGTGGTATCTTGCCAAAAATGTCACTTGATTCTAATCATGAGAAAACAATTTAAAAATTTTAAATTGTAGGACATTCTACACAACAATAGGTCTGTGCTCTTCAAAAACCAGTCATCATTGAAAACAAACAAGAAAAAAACACCAGAGTATTCTGGGTTAAAGAGACTGGAATGACATAACCAAATGCAATTCAAGAACTTTGATCTTAGATTTTTAGCAATAAAAGACATACATAGACATAGTACATTAAATCATGTTATTGAATTAATATTATATTTTAGGTGTGATAATGACATCGTAGTTATGTAGGAGAATATCCTTATTGTTAGAATTTGTAAGCAGAAGTAGTTAAAGGAAAGTGCCATGATGTTTGCAACTCAGAATAAAGATTGGGGAGGGCAGGGTGGGAGAGAGAGAGGAAAAAAAGGGAGGGAGGGAGGGAAAGAGAGAGGAAAAAAAGGGAGGGAGGGATGGAGAGAGGAAAAAGAGGGAGGGAGGGAGGGAGAAAACGTGGCAAAAAAAAAAAAACAATTGAATGAAGGATATATTAATGTCCATTTTCTTTAGTCTTAAAATTTTTTTAAATAAAACATTGAAGGTTAGGGGTATAATGTAGATGACCTATTCTTATCTCTTGCCTCACTGAAATAAGAAATCTAATCCTGAAATGTAGTCTAAGAGATTGAGACTGGACACCTTTCATAATAAAGGATAATAAACACAAACAAATATCTCAATAAATTATTGCATCTCCTTGTGGAGACACCTAAAAATTCAGTATGTGATTGTCCAGAATGACTCAAAGCCACAATCTTTCAAGGTGAATTGCTGAAAGCTAACATCTCAATGTTTTCCTCTACTAAGGAATTTCTGATCATTAATTCACTTCAAGGATACTTATTATCTTATTATTGAGAATTCAAAAGAATAATGCAACAAAATAATATATTATTGATGGTCTGTGAAACTGTATTCAAGCTCCAAAATATGGTTTGGCACACTGGTACAGTAGACTTCCAGGAGAGACATTGTTCGTATTTAACACACTCAGAGTAATTTAAATAGAAGCCAACTGTAGTAACAGTTAGAGAAATAAAATTTTCCCAAAGCCTAAAATCAATTTCCAGCCACTCTGAATTGTTAAGTCATTTTATACTAAATACATTGTTAGCTGAGAATGTGTGTTTTAGTATAAACATTGTTCCCTCTTGGAAGAACTTGAGAATTTTAAGGTTGATAATGAGGTTAGTTTTTACCCTGAATATAGGAAATATGTTATAAGCTATCAGGGAAATACATATTTTAAAGGCAGGTGGTTAGTTACAAGGGAAATTATGAAACATAATGCATATTTAAATGAATGTCGATTTCTAATTTTGTAAATTATTTCTCATTTGTATTAAATACAAACGTTAAGTCATTTCTATAACTACCTCAAATAGCTGTTGTGACTAAAACAGCTAATGCTTTAAACAAACTATCTACCAAAGAGTACCATTAGGGTACACAGTTTGAAAATAAGAAAACTTAAAAAGTAATCTTGCTTAAATATGTAATAATTTCACATAGCAATTGTTGTACTAAGTGATAATTTATCTGTGACACCTCTTAAATGGCCTATGGAAATGTTTACTTATGGCTCAAAAAGAGCATTTTAAATGCCTAAATTTCCTAAGGAATTTTGATTTTGCTTTTAAAGATTTCCAGAGTTGAAAATTTGTCTTGTTGATTAACACTTTTATTATCAAGAGTTTCTTTTTTCTGTTTACACAAGTTATCCCTTGTTACAGTTAATACCATTTTTTATTGTTGCTGTTGTTTAAAATGAGTAGGTCAAAGTATGTACTTATATAGCATGGTTAAACAAATCAACTTCAAGTTATTGCCACTTGCTCTAAACGGACTTGGGGTTCTGTTTTCTTGTTTCTCTATATCTTTCTTGCAATTGAATGACTGACTAGAAGAGCTGGAAGGGACTTTTAGACCATAGAGTTCAGTAGTTTTCAATATGGGCTCTGAGAAGTCTGCAAAGTTTTCACAGACACACACTCTCTATCTCCCAATCAGCAACCCAGGAAGCTTCCCAAAAAAATGACATTTCTAGTAAAAATTTGAGATATATATTTGGGGCTCATGCACTTAGCTATCCTTTTTTATTCAATTCTTAAATCGCTTCTTTTTTTTTTTTTTCTTTTTCTCTGTGGACTATCAATGCCAAAGTTTCTTTAAAAAAAAAGCCATCACATTTATAGACTATAAAATCTAACATATGGATATTCTGAAAATTCAGCGTTTTCAAGTAAAGTGCTGACCAGAAGGTAATTACAGTGAAATTTATTTGTAATTTATGTCCCAGATGTTGTATTTTGGCTATTAAAAATGCCTTGGGTAAAAATAGCATGAATAAAGTGTGAAAAAAATAAAATTACAATAATGCTTACAAAAAAAAAGATTTCACAAGAGTAATAATTTATTTTGAAACCAAAAAACTCATCATTTTTATTTTGTTTTAATTATGAGTAAATAATATAGTCCCAAAATTCAAAAATAAAAAAACACAAATACCTCCCTGCCAGCCTGGTCTCTGTCCATATAATACCCCACCCCTTCCACAACTTCAAACAGATAACTGCCATTATTGTGTCTGTGTATTTTCCAAAGAATTTTTATACATTAAAAAAGCAAATAGAAACATGTATGTATCCCCGTCCCATTGCACAAAAGGAAGTATTCTATACATGCTGTTCAGAAACTTGTTTTATTCACTTAATACACCTTGGAAACTTTATTGACCATCTTGTATGCTTAGCATCCTGACAGGGAGATATAAGAAAACCACACAAATATTATACTTCTAATTTTCATCACGATAGTCTCCTAGAAATTCACATAAACTAAATCATTGTTCAATAGACCGTATCTCTTCCAATGAACAATATTGCAACTGGGGAATTATACTCTTGACCAAAGACCAATATCAAATAAGTTATACTTATGACCAAAATATATTAAGTAAAACACAGGGAAAAGAACTTTTAAATCAGTGTCAGTCAAAATAATTACCTCCCGAATGTCATACATTACATACATAAATGAAAATTTCCAAATGATTCTATAAGCTACAATGTGTGCAAACAGCTATATGCTTTCACCATAAACTTTATCTATCTAAAAATATGTTCACAAAAACCACATTTGATGATATTTTTCTTGTCTTTTTAGAATTTGTAAGTTTTTCCCCCACTTTGCCATGATTTTGATGCCCAAAGTCTCCTTTTTACAAAGTCACATGCTTTTTTCTTTTGGCAAATGTACCTATAATATGCAGAATAATTCAAAATCATTTCACTATATCATTCTTTTCAATAATAATCATTGAGGCATATGAATATTTGAAGTCTTTTCAATTAGGACCTTAAGAGCTTACAGAAAACTTTGAAACCGATTTATTTGTTCTCATTTTTCTTTGTCTTTACTGTCTAAATAGTATCATTGAGTGCTTTCAAGGAAGAGAGGAGCCACATGAAAGTCAAACAGGCAAAGGACATGAAAGGGTAACAGCTAGGTTCATGATCACCTACTATGGCCACAAATGCAGAGGGAGGACAGCAAATAGGAAGGGAGCTTTGTGGTCTCCACTGGTGAAAGAGGTCTTTCTCTCCATTTTTTCAAACTACATGAATCACTGTGTAGCACCTTAACCTAGGTGAAAATCACCAAATAAATGAATAAATGTGAATGAGTCCTAAAGAAAAGTCTCTGGCAAAATGGAATCAACGAAGTTGTAGTCAGCAGTAACTGCCTGTTTTATGTATGACTCTTGGCCACAAATTACTTACAGTCTTTATTTATTTTTGTCATTACTGTGGAAAATAACCACAAATTGAGAGACCTGGTGGCATTAATTTTTGGTCAAGAATAATCACTTTTATTTAATAATTTTATATGGCCTGAGGTGATTTTTAAGAGCACACAGATTCACCACAACTGGGGTCTTGATAAAAATTTTCTTGTTTCAATGGGGAAAGGATTCCCTATTTAATAAATGGTGCTGGGAAAATTGGCTAGCCATAAGTAGAAAGCTGAAACTGGATCCTTTCCTTACTCCTTATACGAAAATTAGTTCAAGATGGATTAGAGACTTAAATGTTAGACCTAACACCATAAAAATCCTAGAGGAAAACCTAGGTAGTACCATTCAGGACATAGGCATGGGCAAAGACTTCATGTCTAAAACACCAAAAGCAACGGCAGCAAAAGCCAAAATTGACAAATGGGATCTCATTAAACTAAAGAGCTTCTGCACAGCAAAAGAAACTACCATCAGAGTGAACAGGCAACCTACAGAATGGGAGAAAATTTTTGCAATCGACTCATCTGACAAAGGGCTAATATCCAGAACCTACAAAGAACTCAAACAAATTTACAAGAAAAAAACAAACAACCCCATCAAAAAGTGGGCAAAGGATATGAACAGACATTTCTCAAAAGAAGACATTCATACAGCCAACAGACACATGAAAAAATGCTCATGATCACTGGCCATCAGAGAAATGCAAATCAAAACCACAATGAGATACCATCTCACACCAGTTAGAATGGCGATCATTAAAAAGTCAGGAAACAACAGGTGCTGGAGAGGATGTGGAGAAATAGGAACACTTTTACACTGTTGGTGGGATTGTAAACTAGTTCAACCATTATGGAAAACAGTATGGCGATTCCTCAAGGATCTAGAACTAGATGTACCATATGACCCAGCCATCCCATTACTGGGTATATACCCAAAGGATTATAAATTATGCTGCTATAAAGACACATGCACACGTATGTTTATTGCGGCACTATTCACAATAGCAAAGACTTGGAATCAACCCAAATGTCCATCAGTGACAGATTGGATTAAGAAAATGTGGCACATATACACCGTGGAATACTATGCAGCCATCAAAAAGGATGAGTTTGTGTCCTTTGTAGGGACATGGATGCAGCTGGAAACCATCCTTCTTAGCAAACTATCACAAGAACAGAAAACCAAACACCGCATGTTCTCACTCATAGGTGGGAACTGAACAATGAGATCACTCGGACTCAGGAAGGGGAACATCGCACACCGGGGCCTATCATGGGGAGGGGGGAGGGGGGGGGGGGGGGAGGGGGGAGGGATTGCATTGGGAGTTATACCTGATGTAAATGACGAGTTGATGGGTGCAAGCCACCAACAAGGCACAAGTATACATATGTAACAAACCTGCACGTTATGCACATGTACCCTACAACTTAAAGTATAATAATAATAAAAAAAAAAAAAAAAAAAAAAAAAAAAAAGTTTAAAAAAAAAAAAAAAATTTTCTTGTTTCATATGCTGTCATCTCTCATTCTGCTCCTCTTTCCCATAGCTCTCAGTTATTGCTCCCCAAAAGGTTTAGCACCTTCACTTTGCTTCTGGTTCTCCATGGCTCTTTACCCAGGACCACCCTCTTCCTGAAAGTTAAGAGCCTCTGAAATGGCCAGCCCATTCCTCAACGTCCAATCATAACCCCCTTCTCCTGAGGAAGTTCATGAACTGAGGGCAATGAGTGTTGATGGAAGACCTCAGAGCAGCAAAGGGTGCAGAATGTGGAGCAAGTGAATGAGCCCAAGAGAAGAATGTCAACATTATTTCTACAATTTTAGGCTATCGTTAATTATAAAACATACCAATGATTTGTTTGCAAGGTTCAGTTCCTGACACAAAATTTAAAGGGATATTGATGGCCCTCATGGTGGCAATAAACTTGAATTTCTGGCACTTTATCTTTATTGGGATAGTGGCACAAACACAGTCTCTTCACTGTGCCGGTTCTGTGGATTACGGTTGGGGGCTGTTGTGGCTAGATGCTTAGCCTAGAGCCTGATCCTCATCCCTGTCAGAGATCCTCTCTAAGACTGCTCTATATGTCTGAGGTTTTGGCAAACTAACCAAGATGAATTCATAGTTGTTTGTATTAGGTTGGTGCAAAAGTAATTGCAGTCTTTGCCATTAAAAGTAATTGCAAAAATAGCAATTACTTTTGTAGCAATCTAATAACTAAGACCTCTGACTGATAAACTCTACCTCATAGGGCTGTTGTGAGACTCAAATAAGATGCTGTAGAACATCAACTAATGTAGGTGGTATTATAAACTTTTAAGCTTGCATTCATAAGAAAGGATAATATAATATTTTATGGTATTAAGCACAGCTTACTCAATAACTCATTCCACTTTTACTAAATGGCCTCTTTGAACACCACTTCATATAATTTATAGCCATTTGGGAATACTGAACAGTAGCTAAACATATATTACATTACTGATTTTACCATGAATCCTAACCTAAAAAACACTTAAAACTCTTCAATAAAGAAAATTTCTAATCAAAGTAATTTTGTGATGGATTTATTACCACTCAGCAATTCTTGCTTTATTATCCATCTCCGAGTTTCTGAGACAAAAGACCATGAGTATCCTAACAGCAGGCACCATGTACCATTCAATACTGTACTTTTTACAATGAAATATAGAATGATGTCCAGCAACTCTAACTTCTTGGTAGCAATTTTAATATTCTAGTTTAATGTAGAACTGGCTTTTATGGAGTCAGAATAAAAAAGTCAAATTCAATGTAAACCCAGCTTATTTTTTCATTTACATGAAACATTTTAAATTCTATTAGTTTTGTGTTTTAAAAAAAAAAATTGAAAACTATTAAGTGACCCCTAGTTGTTTAAATCACTGATAATTGAATGCTTTTCTTTTTTGGTGTTTGATAACTCCACCATTTTTACGCTTTTAGATGCACCTACTGGTACAACAAGGAGTAACTTTTGCTGGAAATTTGAAATTGACAGTCACAGACGGTCATCTAAATGATTATTTCTAGACTCCAGTTTTGTTTCAATGTAATTGTACTGCAGTAAGGCATAGCCAGTACAAATGAACAGAAAAGCCGTCCTGCAGAATATGGACCAATCTTCTTTATTATGATATTAAAAGGGATTTGGATTTAGATACTCACATGTCTGCATTTAGATCCTCAGCATAAGTCTTTTAAAGTTACCACGCCCTCTTTATCAGTACATGCCCCAAATTACCCTTTTCTACTCCTATCAATATTAGAGATTTTTAAAAATTAACTTGTATTTTATATTCTAGGTCTCTTGTGTGGGTAAAAAAGTGCACTTGCCATTTATTTGCAGAACAATAGTAGCCATATTTGATGGACAGAAGAGACCTAAAATCTACTTTTGTATTTCTCAGCCTTATTTATCTAATGGAAGGTAGCTGAGTTCCATTGTCCTAAGGACTGCTCCACCTCTCAGATCTTACGATTCAATGCTCATATATAAAAGGTCCCTGTCCTCCACGTGTCAGGACATCAACTGAGCCTGCAGCACTATGGAAATCCTCCTCTTGGCATATCAGTCATTGGCATGCTTTGTTGTTGTTGTCAGTTTTAAAAATGGTTCTGCAAGAACAGACCTGTTAACTGGGACAAGCAGAAGTGACAGCTGAAAGGGGCTTTATTATTTTTCTTCTCTGCCAACGAAGAATCATAGCCAATGCCCGCTGGAATGGTGTGAATATGGGGTTCTTTCTCATTTGCAATTCATGTTTTAAGTAGAAAACATAAAATTTCTACACACATGAATACTGAGTTTCTGGTTGTCCACAATTATCAAATATGCCACAAGCTATGTGAAACTTTCAATAGACTGTAGTTCAACTTCCTTCCTTTATTCAACTCCTTAGACTCCCAGTTTCTAGGCCTTTGGTAGAGGCTGAACTGTTGTAATTATGTGTTACGCAGTTGTCCTGGCTTCCTAAGACATCAATAGTTTTCTATGCCTTCAGGTTAGAACACAGTTATTGGGTCTGAAAGCAGTTTTGCCTACAAGTGTTAAAATCTGTCCATTGGTTATCGCTGGTATAGAGATTTTCTTAAGAAGTATTCATTTTGGATACTTTGACATTTAATAAAGACAAGAATGTCCTGGGAAGTGTGCCTTATCCTGGGTGTGATTGTAGTTACCTCAAATAATCTCTCTGAACAATGACTACAGTGAGTCCTGCCCCATCACTAGGTACTAAACATTTGTCATATTTCTGCTAAATATATTTTGTTCACTCTTTCTATATTTGGAGAAATCTCCATGTAAACAGCATAGCTTTACTATTACATAAGTCAGGACTCCAATTCCCAGCCACCTTCCTTGCACCTAGGATGCACCTGGCCTTCACCAGTCAAATGCCCATGGGAGCCTTTGCTTTGGTCATAAGCAATAGGAAGAAAGAATGTGGTGCTTGGTTCTCTTTTGCTGGTAGGAGCGACAGTGGAAGCATCCAGTTGTTGGAGGAAAAAAACACACACACACACATTAAAAGTACACATAAATTGCAAAACGTACACTGATTTCAGAAGTTCAAAATAGGAGAAAATTTTGCATCTTAGAATAAAGGAAACACAGTAGTTTGCAATGTAATGTGACTGCTTAATGATTGCAACTGTACCCCGGGACTGATTCTGATTTTAAAGGAAGCCTGCCAGCTCCAATCAATCTGCGTTTTTAGTAGAACAGATAAAGGAAAGATTATTGAGGAGGAAGTTCTCACCAGAGCCTTTTGTCCATCTCTCAACTATATTAAAGTTATGTATCCCTTATATGTCCCAAAACTTCGAGTTTATAATGAAAACACACTGGGTTAGTATTGTCACATTTGGAGGCCTGATCTACATTAACTTACGTGATATTATTCATTTTAAAAAAGACTCCTTTTAAGCTTTTATCTTTTCAGAAGGAAAAATCGTAATCTTTAATCTGTCCTTATACATAAAATATTCCTTCCTTTGATGAATTTAGTTAGAAATATTCTGCATCCTGCTGGCTGCCTTATGGAAGTAAATACCAGAAGCCTCATGTTATTTGAGATGTTAAAGATAGCAAGTGTTTACATATACCAGAGGCACATTAGTAAGTGTAATTTTACTTGGAAAAAAATTACAAAAGGTAAGTTTGAAATAAAGTTAATCTTTCTTCTTCTGCCTCATGATCAGATCAAATAATCCTTAAAGTAAAGCATTTAACTGAAATCTGTATAGGACAGCTCATTAGTTTTTGATCTGTTTCTGTGACTAAATGAGGGCATCAAGCAAGAGAATCATAGTACATCTCCACTCAATGACTTGGTGGTTTCATGGTTCAGATCATCAGGAAGCATCCAGGTAGAATTTCACTCACCTGCTCTTCCATTAAATTCACACAGAAGGACCCTTGGAACAAGAATTACTACGTACGGTTGATTTTTTACAGATGAGTCAGCTTTCCTCCTTCTCTTCCAGCTTCATCAGCCTTATAACTACTTCACAACCCTTAAATCACCAAGCAGCAACGCTAGAAAATAAACCTGATTTCTCGGTAAGGATCACAAGGGCATCCTGTCTTCCTGAAGTTCTGTCTAAGTAGGTGCAAATAACAATGGTCCATACATAAAGACCTTGTTCTTTGGTTGCTGCACATATTGCACATGTATAATTTCCTCTTAATTAGTCTTCCACATCTGTCATCCTAGATTTTTATTTCATTATAGGCACCCTATTCAGAAAAACAACAGTGGCAATGATTTATTGAAAATATTATGAAGAAATTTAAAAGTGAAGTGAAATGGCAGATGAGAAGGGCAAATGGTATTTCTCTATTCTTCTAATAGATAACTTGATTTAACTTATATTTTGGGGTTTTATTAAACATAAATTGTACTAGATGTCTGAGCTAAAACCCATAAAATATCTTTAAAATGTGTAAGTGAAATTTATCTGAAATCTATGCAGGATTTCCCTGAGCCCTGAAATTTGAGGTAGCACAAACTAATATCTTGGTACTATGACCTTCTATATATGCTTTGGCAACGGAGTAAATTCCAGATGTCTTGAAGTTAAGAAACTCTTTATTATCATTTATTTATTTTGGTAAAATAATAATAATAATCCCACAGTTCACAAAGAATTCAGGATGGGGATTTGGGCTGGAGAAAGAACATAGAGTTTGAACATTATCACTAACTTATTACAATTGAATAACATTAACACCTAAACCAAAGAAGCAAAGAATTGCCAACCATCATTGATTTTCTTTTGTTTCTACAGGGTTTCTAATGTTCTTACATTTCATTATTGTATTTTATGATCACTAAAATGTTGGGCTAAGACCTACTGGCAAACCACAATCTAGGCATTGTGCCACTCAAAGATTTAATGGAAAGAAGATATCTTACTCATGGTAGAAAAAAAAAATCATCTTTTCCCACTATTTATTCTATGGAAATACTGTTAGTAGTTTGCAAAGATTTTGTAACAAGTCAAGAACAAATTGCATTAGATGATATTCAGAACATGGATAGTGGAAGAATATATGCCAAGAAGTTAACAGTAATTATATATGAGTGGGTAAAATATATTTTTATTTCCTTTATATTAGTAGGAATTCATAACTTTTCAACAAAAGTATATATTGCTTTTATAAACATAATAAACAATGAAAGAAAGTCATGTTTAATTTTAAACACACACAACCAGAACTTAGTCCACAACAGAATTGTAGAGGTTCCTAATTTTTATTTAATCCTACAGTCTTGCAGAATAATCACAATTTAGGAGAAACTCTTCATAAATACAGAAAAATCAGCTAGAAGTTAATACATTGCCATGGAAAATGGCATGTGTTTTGAGGTCAGACTTATTTTGAAACTGTATTTCTGCCTCTCTTTTTTTGCCTGTTTGAATATTATTTATTAAGCAGCTCATTTTTTACTCACTACATTTTGAAAGTTTTATTTTATTTTTAATTGACAAATAGTAATTCTATATATTTATGGGGTACAATGTTTCCATACATGTATAGTGTGGAGTGATCAACACAGAGTAATTAGCATATCCATCACCTCAAATAGTTATCATTTCTTTGTGGTGAGAACATTGAATATCCTCTCTTTTAGCTGTTTTGAAATATAGAATACATCTTATTACTACCTATAGTTACTGTGGTGTGCAATACAACCTCCTCCTGTCTAACTGAACTCAAGGAATATTCTTACCCCACCTACCCCACCCCTAGCCTCAGGTAACCACCATTCTACTCTACTGCTATGAGTTTGACTTTTCTAGATTCCACATAGAAGTGAAATCATATGATATTTGTCTCTATGTGCCTGGCTTATTTCACTTCACATAATGTCCTCTAGTTTCATCCATGTTATTGCAAATTACAGAATTTCCCATTTTGTAAGGCTGAATAGTATTCCATTGAATGTATATGCCACATTTTTTAATCCATTCATCCATTGATGGGCATTTAAGCTGTGTCCATATCGTGACTATTGGGAATATCTGCCTCTTATTCTACGTTTTTAGTCAAGTCTCCTAAGCACTCCCAACTTTGTTCTGCTCTGCTGTAACATGGGACCAATGATACCTACCTACTAAGTTCAAGGTTGCTATGAGGATTAAATGAGGAAAATAGCACAGCAACTGCAATATACTATTGACTTTAAAATAGTAATAGTAATAACAATGATAAACACAATGACATTATCTAAAATTTACAGTTCACACTGCGTGTCAGGGCCTATTCTAAGTGCATCTATGATTTACCTCATTCAATTGTAACAACTACCCTATACTAAGTAGATCATGATATTTTCCCTCTTTGTAGTTGAGGCAACTGGGGCACAGAGATGTCCAAGTGCACAAAGTCCCCAAATTCATAGTCATTATGCTGCACAGTGTCTCGCAGAATTTTCATCTTGGGGTATTGGATAATACTAATTGTATTTATTGATTTTGTTCATAGGAACCATTTTGGATAGTGTGTATAATATTTTAGACGCTCAGTAGTATAGAAATCTGGCTCTAAATTCTGTGTTAATTGAAACGTACTTCAAAGTCTATCAATGAGGAATAATAAAAAGGGAAGTTAATTGGAAAGTATGAAGCTGTGATTGATTCCCTAGGGCATATGTTAGCTTTTCTTCCTGGCACATTTGGGAATGGGGTTTGCCCTAATTAGGAAAAACAAGCATCTCAGAGCTATTCCATGGCCCCTCCATGTTGCCTGGCAGAATACCAGCATTGTTTTAGTCTTGGTCCTTTAAAAATATTTTCCTTCTCTTCAGCATTCGAAAATGCTTTGATAGCTTTAAAAGTAGTTCCTCTTTTAAGAGACATCATGGGAAAGATGGGTAAAAAGCTGCCAGAAAAAATCTGTTCTTGAGGATAAATGACAATGTTCTGTTTTCTTTAGGAATAAATAAGTTCTCACATAATATTCTAAATCATGGTCTCTGAGCTTTATTAGGTAAATTCTGATGAGATATTAAAGAAAATAATCTTAACATATTAATAAACACTTAAATGAGTTACATTTTAATGTGAATACAGTTAGCTAGTTTATTTTTCTTAGTCATGGAAGGACTACAGTCATCCTTTGTATCAAGTGGTAGCATTTATCTACTGTTTTTCTGTATTATGGAGAGCCTAACTTCAAGTTTTCTAGAAGTATACATAATTTATTTATAAGAGCCTCAAGACAGTTTGTATCCACATCAGAGAGCACTATAATGATGATCACATTTGACAAAAGGTTCTTTTATGAAGTACAAAATGTTAATGCTTTGTTTTAATTTACTCTTCTCTCCCAGAATCTAGATGGTGATTGAATTCGTAAGCTTATTCTATCCTCTGGGCAAGTTTCGTGAAGATTTATAAGGTGTGGAACTTTTAGTCAGTTCTGCTCTTAGGATATTATTAATCAAATCTAGAAGGAGACTGCTTAGACTGAGGCTGGAACTCCTGGATTCAAGTTGTAGCTCGGCCAATCTCAAGGTCATTAGCCTTGGATGAGTTTACATTTCTAGGCCTCAGTTTTCTCAACTGCAAAATAAGAAGCTTAAACAGATTTTTTTCCATGGATCATTTCCAGTTCTAGAGTTCTATGATTATTAAGAGATATTTAGTTTTACATATTTTAAGTTCATAAAATAAGAGAATTGAAAAATCCTGAGTCATCAAACACACGTAAACATTTAAATTTAACTTCAGAACACAATCGCTAAACATCATTAGCAATGATTATTTTGTTTTTTTCACATATATTGCTCTTCCCAGAAAATATTGATTGCTTATATAATTGCCTTAGGGCAACATATTATTCAGTGGGATATTTATCCAAAATTGCATACATGTTATATAAATTATAAAAGGAAACCACTTCTTAGCCTTGACTTTCACCAATCTTTTATTTTTAATTATTCTGGTAGTCATTTACTCAATATACATTTAATAAGTGTTTGTTGGGCATTCATGTGTCCTGTGATGTGGTAGACATTTTACCATTTACATGACACATTTAATAATCCCAGAAATCCTGAGCCATAGAAAACAGTATTAAAGAAGTTAGGTCTGGTTCAAAGATAAAGATCTGATAAGTAGTGAGACTAGAATTTGAATTCATATTTGGCTCTGTGCCAAATATTTTTGTTTGTCCTCCTTTTGTTTGTCATCATTATTCTCCATTTTGCCCCCTGTCTCAGGAGGCTGACCTGTTTGTATTACATCAACAGGCCAAAAACAGATTCCAGAAAGAGATACCAGGGAAGGAATGAAGTGAGTACAAATAAGGTTCCTATGTCCCTGCCTCACTCCCCTCAGGTTCACCTGGGGCTGGCTGTGTCTCTTAAGCATAGCTTAGTGCTCCACTCAAGTTGGCCCTCCCTACACAATTCTTTCCTTCCAGGTATGGTCATACCTCTTACCCTAGTGGACCTACTAGTGATAACAGCTCTGAGGCCCTGTACTTCTCTTATGGTTTCCTACATTCTGCCCTTGCTTCCAGAAATAGTTCCTTTTTAATCCCTTCTCAGATTATCCCAATTTAAATGTTCCATCTCTTTCCTGCTGGGATAACCTACATTTAGATATGTTTAGATATACAAAGACTTACCATTATGTTACAATGGCCTATAGCGCTCAGTACAGTAACATGTTGTACAGATTTGTAGCCCAGGAGCAATAGTCCGTACTGTATAGCTGGGTGTGTGGTAGTTTATATCATCTAGGTTTGTGTAAGTACACTCTGATGTCTGCATGATTATAAAATCACCTAACAATGCATTTCTCAGAACATATCCCCATCATTAAGTGACACATGGACTATATTTGAGACAAAGATCTCCTCCAATAGTAACAACAAGAGCTCATATTTCAAAGACATTACCATTGTTCTCTTCCTGTATTTCTCTTACCAATTAAAAACTTAAAATGACATCAGTAAGGATCTAGGATTCAAGGACGATCAAAATTCTATAATTGCATTAATATGTTTTGCACCAGAATGATAATAATAAACAAATCTAACCCACAATAGGACTTAACAGCGACCCACCATCAGCTCCTGCCAGTAGAGGAAAATATCCTTGACATGCTATCCCTGCAACTGCCCACACGTCAAGGTACTACCTAGGACTAAGTTTGAAAAAGCATAATAACATTAGAGGGACTATGTGATCTCATAAAATAAGCACAATAAGTTTTAATATTGTCATTTAGGTTGCCTGGGAATTGACATTAACTCTAATCTTTTGTCCCAGAACCTCTTCCATACAAAAAACAAAAAAAAAGTAGTGAGAGGAATTTCTGTTGATTCCACCAAATAGGCAGAATTCTAGGACTATGAGTGTTCTTACATCTTGGCTGAGGTAGATACCTATACACCAATTTCCTTGTTTGAGTCAGTTAAGCAATGAGACACAGGTGCTAGAATATATTGGCTTGATAAAAGCAAGGAATACTTAATCTAAATATTGGTCCAGTAACTGAAAAGACCTGCTCGCATATTGGAGAAAAGAAGTCTCTAGACTGTGCATTCCTAACTTTTTTTTTTAATTTATTTATTTTTTATTATACTTTAAGTTCTAGGGCACATCACAATGTGCAGGTTTGTTACATATGTATACATGTGCCATGTTGGTGTTCTGCACCCATTAACTCGTCATTTACATTAGGTATATCTCCTAATGCTATCCCTCCCCCCTCCCCCTACCCCACAACAGACCCCGGTATGTGATGTTCCCCTTCCTGTGTCCAAGTGTTCTCATTGTTCAATTCCCACCTATAAGTGAGAACATACGGTGTTTGGTTTTCTGTTCTTGCGATAGTTTGCTGAGAATGATGGTTACCCAACTGCATGGATGCAGTTGGGTTTTTATTTTTACTTGGAATTTCAAGTCTGAGTTCTTGGGAGTCTGTGGAACCAGTGAAATACATGAAAAGGCCAGTGTGCATGTACCTTGTACTGGAGAGAGATCCCAAGACATTAATCAGAGTCTCAAAGAGGCCTAAAAACAAAGGTAGTAGGGGAAAATGGGCAATATGTCTGCTTCATTGGCTGGACCAAGGAATAAAGATTAGTAGACAAGATTACTCAGATATTATTCTGATTCCAAACACTCATGAAGAAACTTTATGATTTTTGCTTTAATTTTCTGCATAGACTTTTGGGAAGATACATATCTTAGCAACAATTATTTTGTCAAAAATCAGGTTTATTGATTTGAAATAGATCCTTTATGTCCTTTTTTCTCAAGGCTTGAATTCCCTTGAGTAAGTTATTGATTGAATGTCCAGACCTGTAAGACTGAAAGACTGTACCTGTATAGCAACAACAACAAAAAAATAAATCTCTTAATGTCTTTGAGATCTTTCCTGACAAACCACAGTCCCACAATCACAGGGCCTCTGACTACCACAGGTTTAACCTGGAGAGTTTAATATGCCAATACTAAATGTTGAAAAAGATCACATATTCTGGTACTTTTTTTCTTAATATGTTCATTACTTTTTTCTCACCAGGGAACCAGCAATGAGCATTTCAGTGACTATAAATTCAACTTTGTTTGAAAAATAGAGGTCCTGAGGATATAATAAAGAATAACATTTGTTTAGAGGGAACAAGGTAATAATTGCTCCTTTCTATCCAGATCAGTGGACTTCATTTTTTATGCTATGTAGGAGGATGTAATCATGTATATGATCAGCTTTGTCCCCAAAGTGTTACTGATGTAATTCTTAAGAAGTTATATTTTTCCATTATTATGTTCACATAAAGGAGTTCTCTCTTCAAAGGAAATGTGCTGGAAAAAAATATATTATGATGCTGTAATGAATGTCCTTCAACATATACAGGATAGTCAAGGCTATAACTTCACTTATCTTACCTATACTAGAAAAAGATTTTGTATCTCTAATTCCCATTACAAGGTGTTCAGGAGGGCTGCCTTTCAGCACTATTTTATCCAAAAGAGGTATTCCTTCTATAGTCCCCTCTATAGCCCTAAAGTTTCTTTTTTTTCCAAACCTCCTCTCCAAACTGTTACCCAAGCCTTTCTATTGGCCAAAGCCATAAGTCACTTATTGATCTTTAACATCTTTGAGCTGCTTCTATAATTTGACATGGGTTACTCCCCCTTCAAACACTCTAACTCCTTGGTCACTGTTTAACTACTGACACTATCTTCTCTTGGTCTCCTCACACCTCTCCACTGATTCTCACCCATTATGACACAGTACTTTGCCTCGATCCTCTTAAATGTGTATACTCTAAGGTTCTATCCTTGATAATTTTCTCACTTAAAAATCTCATCTACCACTTTATGTGACAGCATCTAGATCCGGGGCACCTAATAACCAACAGTCATCCCCATAAATGTATTTCAGACTTACCTACAAAAATGGAACTAATTATCCTCCCTAACTTCCCTATAGCCAAACTGGTTTTTCCTTCTATAATCTCTTCTTAGCTTAATACTATCATCATCCATCCAGGCATTCAAACCAGGGGTAACTAACTCTCCCTAAGACCTTTACACAAGTAATAACATTTGAGCTTGAGTCTAATGAATAATAAAAATACACCAGTTTGAAAAGAGCATAAAAGAGCATTCCAAGAAAGAAATTCGATTTTCAAAAACTCATTGAGCTGAGAATTTTGTGTGTATGTTCTTTAAAGTTTCTAAAAGATAAAGGACAAGGATGGGGGAAAAAATCATTGAATCTTGAAACAGCATGATATATTTAGAGATTGATAAGAAACTATGTTGGGCTGGATTATAAAGAGTACAGTAGATGGTAGAAGAAGATTAAATAGAAGTAAACTGAGATCTGAGTATAAAGGATTTTATGTGTCATGCTGAGGCTTTGTACTTTATAATAGGAACAACAGGAGGTCTCTCATTATCCTCAGAAAACTCTCTTTTAGTAATGCCTGTGGCCTTCGTCTTGCCTCTATTGTTTCCAAAAATCTCATCATGTCTTTCCTAAGCCATTCTTGGGAAATATCTAACTCAAAAAGTCATGCAGGATTTGTTGCTCAAGGTTCAGAGGGGCTATAAGAGCACAGTACTGCCCTTACAATCATTCTTGATAAGAACATTGTAGTGAATATTTAAAGTATTAGACAGCTCGCATCTATTTACCCATCTTTTGAAAACAGAAGCTCAATTTTCTCTTGAGGATCACGCCTCTTCCACTGAAGCTTGTGTGCTTCAAGTGGAGGTGAGTCTTTGTTCAATTCTTGCTCCCTTTCCACCACTAACCAGGCCATTTTCTCCTTCTGGTCACAGTAATTCTTCAGGGATAGACACGACTCCATTGAGGAAAATAATTGTCAGATCCAAATACTTTGTTTGAACTATTTAGAGAGATGTTACCTTTTCTATTGAATTTAAACTAGGGAGGATGTAAGACGGGAGCAACTAGCAACCGGTTTATCCCCACCAAAAGCCTGAGGATGAAGTTAGCATGAAGTAAAATAAAAACAAAAGACATTCATAGCTATGTTCTTGGTGCTGTGACAGATACCATGCAGTAAATGCATGGCCTCTACTTTAAATATGTTCAAAATATATCTGAGGATACATAAAAAGGAAGAAAATTGGAAAGCTACCATCTCCTGTCCATACTATAAGGAGTCTTCAAGGTAACACAACAAGAATATTTGTTTCTTCTCTATTGAGACAAGCAGGAGAACATACTGAGCTGCCTGAACTTAAAAATGGGGGTTCTGAAGGAGTATAAATTAGGCATTTAGGCTTTCATTTGTCGTCATTTCATTTCTTTTCTTTCTCCACGATCTCACATTCTTCAATATTAGTGAGTCAAAATATTCCTACCAACTCTGCCCTGGCTTTATTCTGAATTGTCTTATAACCATGTTTTTCTGTAGAAAAGGAGACGTGATGGCATACTAATTTTAGAACAGTTTGACGTGCAATGGAAAGTTAGACTGAGAAACACTCACATGATCAGAATGCAATCCAGGGTTGATGATGGCAAAAAGATGCTTAAGGAAACTGAAACTCAGGAGACAGGCTGACTGAGATTGAATAACTGAGAAAGAACTTAAGGGGATTTGAGCATATTAGAGTGAAAAAAACACCAGCAAGTAAAACCATCCAGGCATACAAAAAGAAACCACAGGAGATATTTTATTTATATTTTTATCATGCTGAGTGGAAAAAAATATGAAATGGAGGCTACAAAGAGAGTTGTTTTGAGCTACATCTAAGGAGAGGACCTGAAACCAACGTACGAAGCTGAAGATCAGAGGACCTTAACTGTCTCATCCTGCAAAAGCCCCAGCACTCTTTCTGTCTGGCTCGTGCTGAAGCTAGTAATGAGGCCATCTGCTTGTAATGCTCACTCTGTGTGTGGCTTGCACCCAGAAATCTCCACGCCTTCCAGCAAAGTCATTTTTACACTGTACCTGACAGACAGAGCATGTGTTTGTGCTAAAAACACTGCAGGAAAGGGGTACTGGGAGGAATCAGAAAAGCCTTGACCTTGAAAGAAGTCATCCATGAGCCCTGAGATAGAATTAAAAAGCCAGGGGCAGTGGAATGCTGAAGAACAGACTAATAGCAATTCGTTAGACCCATATGACACCATAGTAGGAAAGAACACCTGTTTTGGGTTGCTTTGGAGGAAGACAAGCATGGTAGCCTCAATCTTTTTCAAATAACTTCATTCTCTTCAGCATATAGCTAAAAAAAAATGGAGTCAACAATGACTTTGAAAATCTTAGCGGGGGCTGGGCGCGGTGGCTCACACCTGTAACCCCAGCACTTTGGGAGGCTGAGGTGGGCGGATCACAAGGTCAGGAGATAGAGACCAGCCTGACTAACATGGTGAAACCCCGTCTTTACTAAAAATACAAAAATTAGCCAGGTGTGGTGGCGTGTGCCTATAATCCCAGCTACTTGGGAGGCTGAGGCAAGAGAATCGCTTGAACCTGGGAGGTGGAGATTACAGTGAGCTGAAGTCATGCCACTGCACTCTAGCCTGGGCGACAGCAAGACTCCATCTCCGAAAAGAAAAAGAAAAAGAAAATCTTAGTGGGGACGCTATTACAAACTGATAAAGACCAAAACACTTATCATGATCCTTTACAACCTGATTTCAACTTACTTTGTCACCAACCCCATTTCATGCCATTTATTCCCATATACACCCAAATTTTGAAAATCCACAAATGTGTCATTCACTTCAATTCCTCTGCACCATTAAAAATACAGTTTGTGCTGCTCATAATTTAGCTTTCACCCTTTTCCAAATGGATCAAGGAAGGATGAAGTAATTTGCCCATGATCAGACACAATTTAAGAGTACGAAATGTTAATAGTACACTGAAAATGAAAGAAGAGTCAAAAGTAATGGTTATAACATTTGAATAGAGATGTGTATACAAAAGATCACACTCTGTGACTCCCCACAACATTTCCTACATTTAGAGAACTGGACCTCAGTGTGATAACGTTGGCCTACATGCAGGGATATTTTAAGAAATATCCTAACAGAATTAGTCCTTCATCTCATTTAGTCTGAGGATTTTACAAAGGACACTACATGTTACATTATTCAAGGTTCTTCTGCTAAGGATCCTCAGCAGAAATTTCTCTGTGGTCTTCAACGTTAGTTATTCTTCAACTGGAAAGCTGATGGGCATTAGCAACTAGAATGGTTAGAAGCAAATTTGGGGCCCACCCATTGCAAGTATATAGGACTCTATGGCAGCAAACCTTTTTGTAAAGGGACAGATAGTAAATACTGTGTTTTAATCTTTGCAGCCCACACTGACTCTATCACCGCTACTGAACTCTGCTGTTGTAGTGTGAAAGCAGCCATAGATAATGTCACAGGGCCAACCCCAAAATTAGGGCTCAGCCTGGAAAGCCAAGTACATGGGTTCTTAGCTTCATGTGGGAAAGAATTCAAGAGCAAGCCAACAGAGTAAAGCCAAAGCAAGTTTATTAAGAAGCAAAAGGAAGGCTGCCCTACAGGCAGAGCAGTTCCCTGGGCTGCTCACTGGTTATATTTGTGATTATTTCTTGATTATTTGCTGAATAAGGATGGACTATGCATGAGTGTTCTGGGAAAAGGGCAGAAAGCTCCCAAACTGGGTTTTCTCCCACATTCAGACTACACAGGTTAATTTCCTAGCATTACCATTCCAATTGTACACTGTCATGGCACTGGTGGGAATGTTTTTAGCATGCTAATGCATTATATTGGCATATAATGAGCAGTGAAGGTAACCAGACATCACTTTCCTCACCATCTTGCTTCTAGCTGGTTTGGGCCAGTATCTTTTACTGTCTCCTGTCCTATAATCCGGGTCCTGTGACTTGTCCTCTTGGAAACCAGTCCTGCCGAATTCCTATATCAATAGTGCACAAAGGAATGAGCAGAACTGTGTTCCAATAAAACTTTATTGATTAAAAAAATTTTATTGATAAAAATAGGCAGGATGCTGAATTTAATCCACAGGCTATAATTTGCTGATCCTGCTCTATGGCATATTTTTGTAACAAAGTCTTAGCCATGGTTCTGGTCATTCTTTTCACTTTTCTCCTTGTTCTTTCTTACTCCTGTATTTATGTTCTATGACTGTGTTTTATATCATTGTGCTGCCTTCCTAGTATTTTATGACACTAACTAAGAAATATCTACATAAATATTTTTAAATTAGCTGTCCAGGGCTTACTTTGTGGTTATGTGTCTTTTAAGAAAAGACATTTGCCAAAGTTAATAGGGCAACAAAACTTTTCAGATAGGATAGATATTAACATATCTGGAAATTAGAATGTAGGATTTTATTGGTAATTTTTCCTCTGGGTGTACACCTAAAGAAAAATGAAGAGAAGGCCCAAGTGGTTAAGGAGGTCAGACAAAGAGCGATGACTAGGTAAGGAGGTACGAAGACACTGGTTGCTAGTAGTAGACCATTTTTTCTTCTGATTTCTTATTTGTAATAGAGTGATATTTATAGCTTCCTGGCTTCTATTAGTACATTTTTATATTTCATGAAAGCCACTTATAATAGTGCTACATGTCATACGGTTAATCCTACTATGTAATTGTTCACTCATCTCTGACTTAAATACCTTATAAATTAATTCATTCTATACAGGTTATTGAATAAACACTAATATTATATGCCAAGTGCTGTTCCAGCCACCATGTATACAACAGTAAAAAGACCATGTCTCTACCCTTGTGGTATTCATTTCTCAGTGAAGAGAAAAAATGAATGAATTAATGAATAATGCAGAGCAAGGGGTGCAGAGGGAGAAAAGCAGAACAAAAGGATACAGAGTGATAGAGAGCTACTTTATGTTGGGGAGAGACATAAATGAAGCCTTGGAGCAGGCCATGCAGGTATCTGAGGAAAGAGAATCACAAGGGGAAAAACACAAAGTACAAAGTTCAAAGGCTCTGAGGGTGGGAACCTGTCTGGCCTTTTGAGCAATTACAAGGAAACCATTTTTAGCAATAACAAGAAGTAGAGTGAGTGAGGGGCAGTGTAGAAAGCAATGAGGGAAGAAGGAAAATAGAGAATGAGATCTTACTAGGGCTCAAAAAACTCTCTTAGGCTGTGGACTTTATTCTGTAGGAAACTGAAGTTTTTGACCAAAAGACTACATTATTGACTTACATGTTAAAGGAGCTCAGTGACTGCTACAGAGAGTATACAATAGGGACAAAGACGAAAACAGAAAGACCAGTTGAGAGACTTGAATTTCCAGGCAAGAGAGCATAGTGGCCTGGACCAGAATGATAGAGAAAGTAGTAGTAAGAAGCAGTCCTCTGTATTTATCTGAAAGAGCTATTCTGATAGTGTTTCATAACTAGTTTGATGTGAAGATATGACAAAAAACAAAGGAGTCAAAAAAGACTCCAAGATATTTTAGGAGGGAAAATGGAAGAATGAATTTTCCATTAATTAAGATGAGGAATATTAGTAAGTAACAGGAATGGGAAGAAAAATCGTGTATTTATTTTGAGCATGTTATGTTTGAGATGGCTAATCAGACATCCAAGTAGATATGTTGAGTACATAGTCATTTACCGGAGTCCAGAGATTCAGGAAACAGGTAAGGATGAGGAATATAAATGAGGAGTGGTCAAGATGAGATAGTATTTAAAGCCATAGGCTGGAGAAGGCAGCCATGGGAGTGAGAGCAGTTAGAGAAATTGAGAAGTCTAAAGACTGAACTCTGCAGTACTCCAACTTTAAAAGATGTGGGGGAAAAAGGAAGAATTTGGCAAGAGAGAATGAAATTGACGGTAGCCAGCGATGTAGGAAGAACGTGAGGAAAGCGTAGACTCCAGGAAATTACATGTAGAAAGGGTTTCAAAAATAAAGGAGACATTACCTGTGTCAAGTGCTGCTGATTGATGGGTGGAGGAAGGTGAGAACTGAAAGGTGGCCTTTGCTTTCGTCAACATAAAGGTCACTGATCTGTTTCATGAGAATGGTGAGGATAAACGCCTATTTGAAGTGGATTCAAGAACAGGAAAAGAAATGTTGGAGGTCACCGGCATGAAAATTTTTTGAGATTTTGCTCCTCAAAAGGGGAAGAGAGAAAGAGACAGTAGCTGGAGAGGGACAAAAACCACAGAGCTCAATATAAAGGCAGGTTATATAGGGTCCATATGAAAGTAGGTCATATGGGAAAAATTATTTACCATCTTATATGTCTAACCTCCTCCTGTTTTTTCTTTCTTTCTGTCCCTCCATGATATGAACCCCATCCTCCCCCATACCTGCCTGAACACCTGAGGTCCTAAACAGTCTACCTCTGCTCCACTGCCTGAAAGCTCTCAGGAATAGAAAAATGAACTCATTTCTCTGGGTGGCTGATAAGGATCACAGATATTCTCCTCTTCTGTTATGGTATCATGTTATGTTTTGTTCTGAAAAGTGCATCAACAATAAGTGACACAAGAGTAATAATGTTGATTTTGGGTTTAACTTCATGTGTATTTCTTTACTGAATATTACTGGCACCTATGATAGTCACTGTGCTAAGTGCTGTGGAAAGGAAGGAGAAAACAACGAAAGGATAAGACTATTTTACTTTCCTTTACTCACTGATAATAGTTAATTTTAGAACTTAAAATATTTCTAAATCATAATTGTTTGCATAACTAAGTATCTTTAAACTTTAATAAACTTTTGAATATAAAAAAAAAGAAGGAAATTCTCTGCAATTATTTTTGGGATCGGTAGAGGTATAATAATAAAATAGGTGTTCAAAAGTAAAGTTGAATATCTTTTAACTGCTGCTGTTATACCTGATTTTGTAGTAATATTTGAATTTGTATCATGGTATTTAAACTGATGATCCAGAGGAGAATCAAGTAGAATTTACACCTCTGTAATAGCTATTATATAAAAATAGAAAGGTTCTCCTAAGGTCAGATTCACCCTAAAATGAAGGAAAATGCTGAAAGTACACTATACTGCACCAAAATAAAAACACTCTACTGTTTTTACTTTCATATGTCAAGCTTTCTATAATACCAAAAAAAAAATTTAAACCTAACACAGTCATTTGCAAAATGTTAATATGAACTTTTGTTACCTTTTCCTCTTGATTGTGGTGTCTTCTTTATTATGCACGTGTATATAAAATCAAGAAATTTTAAATGCCTGATTTAAATTAGGTAAATGCAATCTCAAACAAGTCGTACTTCCCCAGTCAGAATTGGAGTGTTCTAATATACCTTAAAATGTAAGAAAAAATGGAAAATGAAAAAGTCTCGATGAAGTAAAACTTTATCACAGTTACACAGAAAAGGCCTGCCTCCAATAGTGGGAATGTGTACATTGTCAATTTTAATTTTTTTTTTAATTAAACGATTAACTTTTACAGAGAAAAAGCATTAGGTGAGCTCTGCTTAATTTTTTGGTCTGAAATTATTCACTCCTTCAGGTTCTTAAAGGGAAAGAAAATAAGATGGCAAAACTAACGTGCAGTATGTCGTGAGAGATAAAGTTATTCCAAAATAGAAAATTTAAGAACTACCTCATTCTCAATTGGCCAACATTTACTGAGTAATTAGGACCTCCGGCTTCCTAGGAGACCCCAGAGAGTATAAGGAAGAGCCCCTGCCTTCAGGGAGCTTACATTTGGATCCAGATGACAAAACTTTCCCAACCAGAGCACTACTTCCCAGTAAAACATAAACAACATTGTTATTTTTATATATTACATATATTAACTTATAATAGATAACATTGTGATGAAATTATGTTGTTACATCACTTTTCTGCCCTGCATCTTTTCGTAACTACCTACTTTCTATTACAAAAAAATGCAGATGTCATTTCTCATTCTTCAAAGACCTGTCTAGTTGTTCTACTCTTAATTCACAACTCTGATTGATGTTAGTACTCTTCTCTTAATCAAATCTTTTTGTGCTGTCTCTCATGTGCACTCTCTCTCTCTCTCCCCCCCCCGCCTCCATCTCTCTCTCTCTCTCTCTCTCTCTCTCTCACACACACACACACACACACACACACACACACACACACACACAATGCTTGCCTGACTGGAGGTACCAGGCAGCAGGGTGGGAACAAGTCTGAGTGAAGCCTAAACAACCACACCAACATAACTGACAGAGAACCAGAACCAAATCCTAGGCAATGGCCAGCAACCCAGAAGGGGAAGATTTAAATAAGTAGGCTTTGAAGGGATAAAGCCTTTTAAACATTAATATGTTAATATTTAACAACCAAGCTCATGTTAGGGAAAGAACCATAAAGATCACCCGGTTTTTAAATGTGGAAACACTGCCATCCCTTTAGATTTCTATTTCTCATTGTCCTTGCCATTGCATGTGATGCTCAGAACTCACCACCTCCAGGAACCTCCCCAACTCCACTAAGTCTCCACTGAGTCCCTTGCACGTAGATCAGTATCAGCCACTTCAAGATATACACGTGTGACCCCATTACAATGAGACTGGAAGCAATCAAAGAACAATGCCACTATCCTATGTAAAACTTTCACATCTTCCTGACATAAAGGAACAGTTTGTGCTGAAAGAATGACTGTTGAAGGTATGAATTAAAGGCATTTTAGTCCCCCAACACCCATCTTAAAATTGTTATGTATGTGAATTGCATGGAGATAGTTATTTTCTTTACTTCTTTTGCTGTTCAGAGATGTGATCTTTTTCCATATGTCATAACATCATCAGTTTTATCAAGTTAAATGTATTTCATTGTTTCTGCAGCACCTAAATGTATTTCACAGGGTCTCTGGCCAGTAGTTTTAAATATTCGGTCATAAAATTCATGTTTGCAAGTAACTGGTTTTTGACTGTTTGTACAGTTTCATCTTGGTGTTAATTTTACAATGTGAGAAGTTGTGTTTTTGCTTTTTTTTTTTTTTCTATTTGAAACCCCATAATAAATGAGCTTTAATTTTATGTTTTTTCCTAATCTGGACAAGTTCACAAAACATCATTTTTCATTATATTGTTTTTATTATATGGTACTATCCTATATGGGTCCTACTCATAGAATAATTTTCATTTGGGGTTTAAAGAAATTTAGGATTTTAAACCTAAAATACTATCTAGTTCTCACCTCCTATTTATAGATAGGAAATTCAAGATTTTAGCTAAATAACTTCAATATAGGCACATAGCTGTTCACTAACTGGGTTGAATTATTACCTATACTTAATATTTTATACTTGTACAAATGATTTTAAATTTACATTTTTGCCACTTTTACAATTTGAATAAGAAAAACCACCTGATTCCTGAATATGTATTGTTTTTATAAGTGAAGTAATGATGAACTATTCTAAATATATGAACAGCTAACCAATTAAGCATACCTGTTTTAGTTAACTAATTTGCCTATCTGTTCTGGGGATTTTTTAAAGAATAAAGCAAGATCTCTGTCTTTAAGAAAGTTTAAAATATCATTACATTCATAAGATATTTACATATTGTTATATACTTAGGTGTTATTTAGAGGTCCAAGGAATAAGAATTTGATGTAACCTTTCACTTCCTTGTAGTAAACCCCAAACATAAGTGAATCAAGAGAAGAAAACAAAAGTATGACTGCTACTTCTGACAGTAACTGCAAAAATATTTTAAAGTTTAATAGCAAGAAATTCTGGTGGAAAATTTTCAAATGTTTATATTTCAAAGAAGTTCACATGAAGTGAAACACACTGCAGTCCAATAATTTTTGAATCTTGAAGACCACATTCTCACTTCCTTTTTCTGACACCAATACTCTTTCCCTATTTGCCAATTGTGTTAACTTAGCATGATGATTCTCAGATACAACCATTTCCAAAAATCATGACATATAATCATTATTTAATAACAAACACTATAAAGTCTATATTTTAGAAACTGAAATTAATAGTGTATCAGTCCACATTCTCCCACCTACTTACCACCTTCCCATAGCCTATTTTTGCATAACTCTCTGAGTTCATTGTGAAACAAGGCCATTCTAAGGTAGGTAAATGTATATTCAAAGAAAATAATAAACTAAGGTAACTTGAGCTGTTGAGCAAGTCATAATAAAAAAGTACTTTATTTCTTTTTACATTTATCATCTAAGGAAATGAACAGTTATTTTAATGATTTTTGTGGGTTGCAGAATTAATTTATTTCAAGAAATATCTTTGCCTAAACAGTGTATACAGAAATTAACTCTGTGCAAATAATTGATCTTACTACCCCCTCTTTAAAAAGCTTATAATGAATGTTCATTGTAAATATAAAAATAAACCATTTCTCAATAATCTCTATGTAGAATTTGTATTTTTCATTTAGTAATCACTTTACAAACAAGGTATAAAAGAATGTGAAACTGTTTTCAAGGAAATGTGACCCCATTTTACTAGAATTGAAGATTTAGTAATAACAAAAATAGTTACAATTAACATTTATGATGTGCTTACTATATGGCAGAGAGTTTGACTTCTGAGTCCAAACTCTTTAAAAAATATTATAAATTTACTTTATGCTGAATTCTGGGTTAGATGCTACAGAGAATTACAGGTATGAGTAACATCTAGTTTTGATTTCCTAAAACGTTTTGGCCTCTCATTGAAGATATAATTTTACAAATCACTGGAACACAAAGCAAATATATGCACAAGAGAGATGCAAACTAAATGCTAACAAAGTTATTGGAAGAGATATGTTTTGAGATTAAACTTAAAAAGCACAGGTAGCATCTCAACATAAGTTGAGCTAAGGGATATATTCTAGACAGAATAAAAGCAAGTAAAGACAAGTAAGTGGGAAATTTTAGATGTGTTAAAGTAATATTAAGTTATCTATTTTGATGGGAACTTCTGTTAACATTAACTTTTATAAGATAACCTCAAAAAGTTGAGTTAGAAACATATTGTGAAAAGTCTTGTATATCAGACAAATTTGTGATTGATTTAGACACAGAGGGTTACTAGAAAGGTCTATGAGTTCTGATCTAGAACACTTGGGAACAAGTGAGAAGCCAGAAAGGGGAGAAGAATGAAGGAGGCTATTTCTCACTTTAAGTGTTTGGGACAGAATGAAGATATAAACTAGAATAATGGCAGGAAGAAATAAGAGGACAGATATGGCAAACATTGTGATGTTGGAATATCCCATGGCTTAGCATTCATTGATTGGATGTTGGAAGGAAGGAAGAGTCAAATACAATTCACAGTTCTGAGTCAGAATGACCTAGAAAATGGCGCTGCCATTAGTAAAAGGGACATCAGAAGGGATATGCTTAGATGGAAAGATGACAAGTTTCTAATGACAAAATTGAATTTAAGGTGCAAAAATCATTCAAATAGAAGTTCCAGAAGGTAAATCCAAGTACAGTTCTAGAAGTCAGGACTGAAAAAGCTCATCTGAGTTGTTTCCACAATGAAGAGATCATTTAAATCATATGAGTAGTTGGAATTAGGATTGCTTAGCAATAAGAGGGCCAATGAAAGAACCATTAGAAAATTCTCATTTTCAGGGTTGTAAGAAGAAAGAAAATGAAAGAAAGCCCACAGAGGTACTCAGACAGGTAAGAGAAGAACCGTGAATACTATAGGAGCAAAAAGAGCAGAAAGATTCAAGGAAGAAATTGTCAGAACTTTTCAAATGCTTCAAGGGAAGGGATGACAATAAAGACAGAATAAACTGTAGATTATCCCTCAAGAATATTATCAACAATCTTTGACAGCAGGTTTTTACTAGAGAGATGTTCCAAAAATATTAATTAAAAACCTGCCTCTTACTAACAGTATTAGATTGCATTATTTGTTCTCAATTTTCCATTTCTTCCTCATTTTTGCAATTTTTCTCAGGAGAAGGAATATACTTCCAACTCCACTGACTTCGGGCTTGGCCTTGTGACTTGTTTTGACCAACAGAGCATAAGCAGACTTGACTCAAGTCACCTTCCAGTGGAGGCATAAGCTGTGCTTGCATGCTTCGGCTCTACTTCTCATGTTCTGCCCACTCTCATGAGAACAGCGTGACGCAGATGAAAGATGCTCCTTCAGTCTGAGACCTGAAGAGAGAAGCTACATAGAGCTAAGCCTAGCTGAGCCCAGCCCAGCCAATACAGTGCACTGACATGCAGCTATCTTACAATATGAGTCGGAAATAAACATTTGTTCTTGTAAGCTATTGAGATAATATGGTTGTTTGTTACCACAGCAAAAGCTAATAAACCACCTTTAGAAAACAGATAAACTGTTTTAAATTTTCAGAATATTTGGAAATGATGCTAAGTTTATGAAGTTCCTTAAGGTACACAAATTAAAAATAATTTACCTCAATCATTGCCATAAACCTGAATCAAAGTTTGAAATAAAAATCATGCCCACTAGCCCTTATTTAAGTGATTTAGAGACAATGTAAATCTTTGAAAACTACCTCTAATAATGTAATAAACAAGATATAAAGCAGGCTTTCTTTGTATTTGTCTCTGTGGGTTCTTTAATAGGTATACAGCCATACTCCCTGTACTTGGATTTACCATGGAAAATATTTCGCCTCTCCGTTATTGTTGGCAAAGGCTGCATCTTTATGGTCTGTTCAGTACTCGACAATTTGTGCTGCCAATTATGCTATTACAATGTCTCTTAAGGTTTCCTCCACTGCTCCTTTATTCTTGGTACCTCCTTTGTGATTTAAGAGTTGTTTTATGGAATTGTAATGTGGCTCTTGACATATGGTTGAAGCACATTAAATTACCCTGGCTTAAATAAACAAGTTACCATGTGAATATGTTTAGGCATCTTTTAATGTGGTATTTTTCCTCTTGACTTGTCTAAAAAAATCAATGGCATAAAATTAAAACTTGGTACCTTAGCTTCTAAAGTGCACAATTTTTCCTTTCCTATTCTTATTCATGATATGATTAGAAAATAAAACTGTATGTTTTTGAAGAAAGTATATAGCTTTCCAACATTACAATTTCTGACATTTGTCATTTGTCATCAAAATGTTTCCAAAATCATATGGATGCTTAGTTACCTATATAAGAATATTGATAAATCAGTTCTTTATGTACCATATAAAATAATAAGAATGCAAAAGATAAAGTAAATAACCAACAGCTGTACACTATTTTTCTTTTAAGTATTGAGGGCAGTGCAGTCTGGTCAGAAGCACGGAGCTTATAGTAATCTGTTATATCCAAAAAATAATGAGATTGAAGACATGCCCCTGAATGTGCTATTATTTTGAAAGAAGAAGTCTCATCTGTTACACTGTTGACTCAAGTAGGAGGTAGCAGATGGCACAATGGGGGGAGCTGTTAAGTCCAGGAGGATACAAAGAGGCTGGTATAGAAACATGAGTGAAAAGATGATAGGGATAAAAAAAAAAAAAATGAAAACGCAATAGCTTCCAAGACAATGCAGACTGAAGAGGGAAAGTTCTCAATGGGAAACACATAAGGAGATTTGCTTTGAGAAATATTTTTAATAAAAGGAAATTTGGATTCTTAGAACACAGTACCTGCCCAAAGGCTCTTTTCCTTGCTCTCATTACACATTAAAAAGCAGTACTACTTACATAATTATGTTCTCCAGAGGATATTTAATTACAGTTTCTGTGTTTGGTTTCTATATTTATTTGGTCATTAAATTAATATAATATGACATCATGATGTTTCTATTGGAGGACACTCAAAAAGTATAACCCACTCAGCCCTTGGATTTTCCTTTTCTCCCCCCTTAGAACATTCCCTTTGGATACCTATGGGAAAATATGGCATTTCAATTCCACTGTAATTTCTTCCTTCAGCGATGGAGGACCTGTAAGTTTGCCTTTCACTATGAGCCTACTTAGTCTCACTGAGCCTTCACAGTTGCAGTCATGAGCTCTGAAACCCAGCTGACTGAACAGGAGTGGTGCTCCTTGAGCATTTATCTCAACTCAAATTTCAAAATCAGTCCTTAGATTCATTGTGGAAGCTGAGGGAGATGAGAAATTTCTTAGCTTAGAGGTTCATTTTCTCAAATATCTCCACATATCATTAAAGTTAATGCTTTATTTCTCCCTTGTGTGTGCATGTGTGTGTGTGTGTGTTTTTCTGGAAACCTTACAGTCTAGATATCACAAGAGACCAAAAATTAAACTGCTTAACAGAAATCATCAAAAGGGACAATGCAATATATTTTCTGGCATTTTCTCCAATAAAATTTTAGAAAACATTAACAATAAAACACCAAAAGTCCTCATCTCCTGAAATTCCCCAAGGTTCCAACTCAGGATATAGGAAGGTCAATAAAAGATCAGGGTAATGATGTCAACCCATTTCAAGTGGTTAGATGAAATTTTATTCATTAATTTTAACACATCATCCTTAGTGAAAATGGATCCTGAAATAACAAGATATACATTTTCTCCCTCTTTAATGAGTTTAAACATGTTTAAGCTCAAATATTAAGTATAAGCATATTCGGATGATCAAATGTCATTGCATAAATCAAATTGAAACTGTTTAATTTCTTTAACCCTGTTCCCATTTGCCCGGAGAATTCTCACTGGTGGTGCTTGCGGCTGCAGTATTTACCCCAAGATAACGATGCCAGGAAATATCTCACTTTTATTATTATTTTTTTTTAATCACCCTAGTATGCCAACTTTGGAAACAAAAGACATAATTCCATTTAGAGCATTCTGTTTTTAGTGATGGTATTTCCATTTACAAAATACAGCAATTCTCAATCACTGAAAATGTCAACTCCTAGAAAACACAGCATTCCTATGTGTGATGTTAACATCATTCTCAAACAGTTGTTGGCTAAAGATTCATTTGATGAATCTGATTTTTCTGAAATAGACAATTCTGGTGATTCAGATGATTTTGATGTTAGTTCTGTTTAGAAATAACTCCAAGAACAGTTTTTACATTTTATTTTCACAGTGAAAACCAGTCAGATTTGCTTCAGCCTCAAAGAGCATGTTTATGTAAAAAATTAAATGAGTGCTGGCAACAAGCTGCACATTTCTTTTAAACAGGAAAAGGGTTAAGTGACAGAATTAGGGCAACTTACATAACTCCTCACATCCTTATATGATTTTATTCTGCTTCTCTTATGTCCTAAGATCCATAATTTCCTTTCTTGAAGACACAGCTTTAGTGTTTATAAGATTTAATAGAAAAATATTGCTTCTGATTAAAGACATGTATTATATTTTCAGGTCCCTAAGATGCTGATAAATACTGGCTTATTTAACATTAATATTTTAATAAAATTTATAAGCAGAGGATGTATTTCAGCTTAAAGTCAACAAGGTAGTTGTGTGTTAGGCACTGCCATTGCCACTTTACAAATGAGAAATTATAACTCAAGTTGTTTTTTAAAAAAAAAATCCCTTCTGTTAAAATTAGTAGGTGGAAATAACATGCAGGTTTGGCTCCTTTTGCCACATGGCCTTTCCCTCCTGATCTGATTCTGTCTGAAGATCCAAGTTTATCCCCTGGCCTTCTCTCACTCCATGCCTCACCTCTGCTCTCCAAATACACATTACCATCAGGCCATACCAAACTGTTTTGCACCACTGAGCCTTTTCCCTCATACAGTCTTTGTCCTTCTCCCTTTCTCTTCCTCTCTTGACCTGTCTGCTTCTGAAACTCCTCCCAGATTGTGAGCTCCATGAGGACAAGGATTAAGATTATTCACCTCTGCCCACAATACTTAACTATGCAACACATCATTGACCTTCATTAAAGTTTGTTAAATTAGACCTTTGACTGTGGACAACAATCGTTAGTGGCTATGCTCCAGAGTCAACCTGGACAGCTAGTGAGCCAGTCCTTTTCTTTTTATTTTTTTGAGACAGAGTCTTGCTCTGTCACCCAGGCTGAAGTGCAGTGGTACCATCTCAGCTCACCACAACCTCCACCTCCCAGGTACAAGCAATTCTCCTGCCTCAGCCTCCCGAGTAGCTGGGATTACAGGCACCTGCCACTATATCCAGCTAATTTTTGTATTTTTAGTACAGACAGGGTTTCACCATGTTGGCCAGGCTAGTCTTGAACTCCTGACCTTAAGTGATCCACCCTCCTCAGCCTCCCAAAGTGCTGGGATTACAGGTGTGAGCCACCGCACCTGGCCAAGTCAGTCCTATTTTGAAGCAAGTTCCCTACAAATAGTAGTTCCTTATGACAGAGAATGAGAATTCCAGACAGGGAAAATTTGACTTGTGTCCTATATCCTTAATGATTTCGTAGCATTTTTAAATGAACAGTTCTCCAATGACAGGTAAGAGAAAAATGTGTACCCTCTTAAGCTTTTCTATTCTTACAAAATAGGAATGGTGTCAGTAGATGACTAGCCTTGTTATCTAACAGCTCCCAGAAAAAAATAATTATAGGTCACTTGTTCCAAACAAAGTCAATATTTCAACCAGTCTATAATGTATGCTCTCATATGGCAAGCAATCTCAGTTGTTTATATGTTCATGTTTGTATTAGTTATCTATTATAGCATAACAAATTACCCCCAAAATTTAGTGGCTTAAAACAGCAAAGTTTCTGAGGATCAGTAATCCAGAAGCAGCTGACTTGGGTAGACATGGTGTCTCATGAGGATGTGGTCAAGCTATTGGCCAATGGTGCAGTCATCTCAAGACAACTGGAACTGGAAGATTGACTTCCAAACTCATTCACAGATGGTTGGCATGCCTCTGTTCGTCACTGGCTGTTGATTAGATGCTTCAGATCCTTGCCATGTGGGCCTCTCCACAGGGCTGCTGACACATCAACTTCTTTCCCCCAAAGAAATAGAGAAAGAGAGAGAGAAAAGCAGGAAAGTACACCCAAAATGGAAGTCATAGTATTTTTATAACCTAATCTTAAAAATGAAATGCTGGCTGGGCACAATGGCTCATACCTGTAATCCCAGCACTTTGGGAGGCTAAGGCAGGTGGATCATCTGATGTCAGGAGTTCAAGACCAAGTTGGCCAACATGGCGAAACTCCTTTCTACTAAAAATACAAAAATTAGTGGGATGTGGTGGTGGGCACCTGTAATTCCAGCTACTCGGGAGGCTGAGGCAGGAGAATTGCTCTAACCTGGGAGGCAGAGGTGGCAGTGAGCCAAGATCACGCCACTGCACTCCATTCTGGGCGACAGAGACTCCATCTCACAAAAAACAAAACAAAAAAAAAATCCCATTATTTCTGCCACTTTCAATTTGTTGAAACTGTCCATAAATTCAACAAATACTCAGCAGGAGGGGATTAAACAAAGACACGAGCACAGGGAAGCAGGGATTCTTGGGAGCCATCTTAAACACTACAATGTGCAACAAGTTTACCCTGAAGGATTCACTAGGAGGAATCAACGCTTAAAGCTGGATGTATTTTAGAGGTATAAAAATTTCTCGTTGCCAAGGACACATCTATTTTATTTATTCTGGTTACATCTATTTTAAATTTTTTAAAGCTAAAATTAGTTCAATCATGTTTTAGTTATTGAAACTTGAGTTCTAAATCATTAGTTGATGCACGTTTCTGAGTAAGTCCCTTATCTGCTTATTTAAAGACTCACTACTGAATCTAGGGGCCTCAATTTTAGCAAAACCTTGTTATAAATATTATAAATATTTATAAAAAGAAACTTATTTTGTAAATATTAAGAAACCTATTTTACTAGTAGCTTTGTTAAATTATTAAAGATAGAGTTTTACAATTAACTGGCATATAGGCCAACTATACCCCAAGTATTGGCCAGGAAATACAATCTCAAATTATCTGTACACAACATTTTAGCTCAGTTTAGAGAAACCAAATTGTCAAATGATTGGCTGAAGTATATGCAGTCCACTTGTTCCTCTAAATACTCAAAAATCAGCATTAAGTGTGATTCTTATGCCTCTTGTCTAAGCTCCCAGGGTGATTATCTAAAACAAAAATTCTAGCAATCCACTTCCAAACTGCTGAGTCAGTATCTCTAGGGTGATGAGAAGTGGTAGAGATGGGAGAGACTCATGAATCTACATTTAAGTGAACAATCCAGAGCCTTTGCTTCATTGAATCATATCAAAGAATGATTATATTTGTCCCCTAGAGAACACATCCACTGAATTACTCTCTCATCAGGTCTATTTTACTACATTGATGAACATTATGGGAAATTGATCTATGAAACTCAATGTTGTATATATTTAACAATATTGATAAGCATGTATTTTATCACGTTGTGTCATCTCTTCTCCCTAAGGATGAATAAGAAAAATTTCTCACTGGTCTTATTAGATACAATTCCCAAATAAATTATCTGATTCTATGTTATAGCCATTATATATCTTATCACCAATCACTTTTCCCTCTCTGATTGATCACTAGAAGGGTCAAAGTCAAATCTATGGCTCCCCTCTGGCAAGTACATAGAACCTCATAGCTTAAACTTGATGTATTAATATGAATCCTGCCTTTGTTTTACTTAGTTGACTTTATTTTTCTTTAGCCTCATTTTTTCTAAAATAATTTTAATTTACTTAGTCTTTCTAGATTTCATCCTTCATCACAAGTTTACTTAAAGCCTCGCTGAAACAAAGTGAAGTATAACTGATTTAAAAAGCATTTGAACAGATTAAGATTTTAAATAAATGAATGAATGAAAAAATGTATATAATGTGATGGTTAATATTAAGTGTCAACCTGATTTGATTGAAGCATGTGAAGTATTAATCCTGGGCATGTCTATGAGGGTGTTGCCAAAGGAGATCAACATTTGAGTCAGTGGAATGGGAGAGGCAGACCCACCCTCAATCTGAGTGGGCACAATTTAATCAACTGCCGGCATGGCTAGAATAAAGCAGGTGGAAGAAAGTAGAAGGACTAGACTTGCTGAGTCTCCTGGGCTTCATCTTTCTCTCTAGCTGGATGGTTCCTGACCTCGAACATCAGACTCCAAGCTCTTCAGTTTTGGACTTTTGGATTTACAGTAGTAGTTTGCCAGGGGCTCTTGGGCGTTTGGCCACAGACTGAAGGCTGAACTGTTGACTTCCCTACTTTTGAGGTTTTGGGACTCAGACTGATCCACCACTGGCTTTCTTGCTCCTCAAGTTGCAGATGGCCTATCGTGGAACATTACCTTGTGATTGTGAGAGTCAACTCTCCTTAATAAAGTCCCTTTCACATATACATGTATTCTATTAGTTCTGGCCCTCTAGAGAACCTTAATAAATATAGAATAATTTTTAAATTTTACCCTTGTTAGCTTTATTCTTTCTCTCTTTTTTTTACTCAGTCCCCAAGTCCAAGGTCTAAGTAACTTACTTCTTGAGCCATTCTTGAAATATGTTAACTTTGAAGCACATTCATCATTGAGTTTCTCCTCCTATATCATTTTTCTTCAAATTGTGTACTTCTTTTCATTATAAAAATGATTTTACCAAATAATGGAAGACAGAAGAATTTTTTAATCACTCTAGATCCTATCAGTTGCACACGTCTATTATTTTTAATTTGGTATATTTCCTTCCAGTTGTATTTTGTCAATCTATAGCATTTTTCAATTTTATTTGGCAAAAATTTCTGAGTGCTGACTATGTGCACATCGTGTTACATACTGGATAAAAAGACAAAGTGATAGCTTCAGGCAGTTCTCAGTCTAGGAAATTATATCACTACATAAATCAATAATGCAATATAATGTAGTAAGGCTTTACTAAGTAGGTAATCCTTCAGCTAGGACTTAAAGAATGCAGCACAGCAACATGGCACATGTATCCATATGTAACAAACCTGCACGTTGTGCATATGTACCCTAGAACTTAAAGTATAATAATAAAAAATGAAATGGGAACATCATACACCGGGGCCTATCATGGGGAGGGGGGAGGGGGGAGGGATAGCATTGGGAGTTATACCTGATGTAAATGACGAGTTGATGGGTGCTGACGAGTTGATGGGTGCAGCACACCAACATGGCACAAGTATACATATGTAACAAACCTGCACGTTATGCACATGTACCCTAGAACTTAAAGTATAATAATAATAAATAAATTAAAAAATAATAATAATAAAATAAAATAAATAAAATTAAATAAAAAGAATGAAGAAGAATTCTGTTGGCAAATGTTGAGAGGAAGGCATTTCACACAGTCACAGTATGATGGCTCCAGTGAGGCAGTCATGGCAGAACAGTAAAAAAGTAGGCAGGAACAGGATTGTGGAGAATATTACATGCCATGAAAAGGAATCTGGACATTCATCCTAGATACAACGCAAAACCGGAAAGAGTTCTAAATGGAAGAGTAATGTGATTGGATTTGCATTTCAAAAATTATTTCTGTAGCATTAAGAAGGAAATTATGAACAAAGGCAGACACTTAAGGCAGATAAGCCATTTGGGATGTCATGGCAATGGTGTAGGCAACAGACTGAGGCCTGAATTGGGCCATGGTAGTAAAAGTAAAGAGTAGGGGGACAAAACTGAGGAATGCTTAGAGAAAAATCAACTTGACTCCATGAGTGCACAATAAGAGGGGGCTGCATGGGAGGGTAGAAGAGAGGAGAACTAAATCTAGAGTGACTTCAAAGTTTCTGGTTTAGGATGCTGAAATGACAAGACTGCCATTAACTGAGATAGAAAACACAGGTTTAAAGGGGTGGGAACAGGTTGGGGAGGAAAGGTAGAGACAAGAGAGGATGTAAGCATTCTTCTTGGCACATCATCATGTTTGACAACTTGGTGGGGCTCAGATGGACAGCCTGTATTGCCCTTATACATAAACAGTTGGGAGAAACATAGAGAAAGAGATTTCAGAGCATTTCCTAGACACCTGGTAATAAAAACCATGTGACTAAACCATTTTAGGATTGATTTAGTATGCATTGGGGTGCGAGGGAGGCAGAAAAAAAAACCTGATGGAAATGAAGAGAAAAGTGAATGTGGGACAAGGAGGCAGAGAACTAGGACAGACTGAAGTCAAGGTTTGGCTGTAGCTAGAGAGCTGCATGGAGCCAAGGAAAAAAACTTTAAATTCAAAATGAGAGAGATTTGAGTATGTTTTTAGTCCACAAAACAGGGACTGATAGAGCAGGCAATGATGGGAGAAAAGAGAGAGGAACTGATGAATCCAGTAAGAACACAAGGGAAATAAAAGGATAGGATCAAAAGACAAATGAAGAAATTGACCTAGACCCCCAACCTGGGGGTGGGGGTATATGCTTCTCCTAAGATGAGAGGGAAGATAGAGAAGATATGCAATGACAGAATAACATTATAGGTGTGGGGTACAGATTTAAGAGTCTTCATGTTCATTTGCTTCTTGATGTTCAGGAAATGATGTCATCTGATGGTCTTGGCCAGGGCAGGGTAGGCAAGGCTCTGAGAAGAGTCAGGGAGTATAAGTGGAGCTGCCAAAAGGAGCTAAAGAAAGCATTCCTCAATGGCAAGGGAAGGACTTCTCAGCAGCATCCAGGGTCCATTATGAATTTATAATACCAGTGAATAGTACTGATTTATTATTTCCCTCTAGTGGCATTTGGCCAGCTGAGTAAGAAATCAAGAATTGACATTTAAGGATTGACTGAGACTTAGTGGCTATTTTTAATTTTTGGTAGAAAGGGGAGTAATACAAAACAACCTTTAATGACAAAGGATAATTTGCAGAATGACCCAAAAGTTAGGCAGTGCTAAATAATGTGAGGTTTCCCTCTTTACATCAAGGAGGAATAGAATGAAACGCACTTCCTCTGCAAGTAGGCAAATCCCAGAGAAGATCTAGAAGGAGCATCTAAGCATACTTATATCTTTTTCTAAAATTTAACAATCAGATAGGTCATTCCTCCTCTCCTGAAAGGGGCAAGTGCAAGAACAGAAGCCAGGGATTTTCTTCTACTGGAGGTCTGGCCAGAGTGGGGAGGATTTGAGGGAGTGTCTCTTCTGCCTTAAGAGAAGGAGGAAGAGAACAGAGGGAACAGAAATTTCTTTGCTAGTAAGAGAGTAATTTGTCCAGGCTACGAAAGCAAGGGAGTGTGGTCAAAAGAGTCTGATGGACATAAAGAAAAGAACTGGTAAGGGTGATGATAGCTTGGAACATATTTAACGGCCATGAAGCAGACTTGGTGAAAAAAAGAGAGAACTTGACAGACAGATTGTTATCAGAGAGTAAAGGAGCTTAAAACTTCAGAAAGTAAGAGTTCCAGTGTGGTAACTGAGATAGGAGGATGAAGTGAATTAGGCAGCACATCACACTGTAGTTGAAGGCATCTAAGAGGCCAGGCTGCCTGTGTGGACACTCAGGAAACTCCTGAGGTTTGCAAGATGAAGTGTGGGAAGAAAGATCATGACTCAAATGCCACAGTCCTCAAATAACGTGAAGCGATGAGCTTTTTAAATGTGTTCCTTAGAGTAGGGTGCTGATGACATACCTCAGACACCACAAATGAGAAAAGGGGAAGAGTGAGCAGGTCAGGCTCCAGGTATACTCTACCTTTTCAATCAAAACAGCTTTATTTGTAGCTCTTATAATTGGTGTCCCATTTCCATTATGGATTTTTTAATACTTTAAAATAGTATACTCGGCACATACAAAAGTCTAAAAATAGAAAGGGTATTTTGGTATAGCTAGTAAGGGACTTTCTTTGAACCAAAAGCTCTAGACATCTGATATAGTTTGGATGTTTACCCCCTCTCAATCTCATGATAAAATGTGATTCTCAATGTTGGAGATGGGGCCTAGTTGGGGGAGATTGGATAATGGGGGAAGCTCTCTCATAAATGGTTTAGCATCATCCACTTGCTGATAAGTGAGTTCTTGCCCATTTAATTCACATGAGATCCCCCTTCTTTCTTGCTCCCACTCTCACCACATGACATGCTGGCTCCCCTTCAGCTTCTTACATGACTGTAAGCTTCCTGAGGTCTTACCAGAAGCTGAGCAGATATTGGTGCCATGCCTGTACAGCCTGTAGAACCATAAGCCAAATTAAACCTCTTTTTTTATAATTATCTACTCTCAGGTATTTCTTTATAGCAACACAAAAATAGACTAATACACCACTCAAATAAATTGTAGATTCCTTGAAGATCAGAACCTTGTCTTAAAACTTTAAATCTTGTGCCTATCAAGATGCTCTACACAAAATAGGTAACCAGAAAACTATGACAAATTTGACCCCTGGACAATTTGTTATTCACATATTATCCCAAATGTTTCTATTAACAGGGAGCAGAAGTGGGGAAAAGTCTCATACTAAGAAGCATCATTTCTTCTAAGGTGTGAGTATAGTCTGGAGCCCTCAAGAACAGAGCAAGTCTCGTTTATCATCCATGTGTCTGGCACCTGAGCATGACAGAAAGGAAATGTGAGCTGGGAATAGCAGTTGGCAGGTCAGAGCTCAGCCCCTTCAACTCAGGCATAGGTATTAGATTCCCTGAATGTGGACAGAGAGAAATTAGTTTGGAGTGTCTAAGGAATTTCTCATAGTCTTCTGGGATGGATTCTAAGGAATTTGCATCTTTTAAAACACTCCAAGTGATTCTATGTGGCCCATTTAAAAAGGACTGTTGTCTCAGGTGTATGTGAAGAGAAGCCACAGACTGGGAGCAGGCATTTGCAAAAGACATATTTGATAGAAGAAGGAAATATGCAGAATATACCAAAATCACCAAAATATAAAGAAAATATACAGATGACACATAAGCCTAAGAAAAGATGCTCAAAATAATATATAATTAGAGAATTACCAATTAAAACAACAATGAAATGCCACTACATACCTAATAGGATGGCCAAAAGACAAATCACTGACAATACTAAATGCTGGTGAGGACATGGAGCAACAAGAACTCTCATTCATGGCTGGTGGGAATACAAAACAGTACAGCCACTTTGGAAGACAGTTTGGCAGTTTTTTACAAAACTTAACATACTCTTACCATCATAAATGCAGCAGTTATTCTCCTTGGTATTTACCCAAAGGAATCAAACACTTATGTCCACACAGAAACCTGTACATGGATGTGTATAGCAGCTTTATTCGTAACTGACAAAACTTGGAAACAAGCAAGAAGTCTTTCAGTAGGTGAAGGGATAAATTGTGGTACATCAAGACAATGGAATATTATTTAGTGCTAAAAAGAACATTGTTGAGCACCGGAATATTATTCAGCAATGGAATATTATTCAGTGCTTGAGCTATCAAGTCATGAAAAAATATGGAGGAACTTTAAATGCATACTACTAAGTGAAAAATGCCAATCTGAGAAAGTTACTATATGAGTTCAACTCTATGTTACTCTGGAAAAGGCAAAACTTTGTAGACAGTAAGAAGATCAGTGATTGCCAGGGTGTGGAGGGAAACAGACTGAATAGATGGAGCACTACTTAAATTAACTGAAATTAAAATAGCGGCTTTTGAGGTCCTTGAAACTATTCTGTATGATATTACAATTGTGGATATAAGTCAAAACCCATAAAATACACAGCACCAAGAGTGAAGCCTAATGTAAACTATGAACTTTGGGCAAAAATGATCTGTCAATGTAGGTTTATCAATTGTAACAAAGATACCACTCTGGGGCAGGATATTGATAGTGGGGAGGCTGTGTGTGTTGGGGGGTGCGGCTGGGGGTACATGGAGACTCTGGGCTTTCTGTTTTACTTTTCTGTAAACCTAAAACTGCTTTTAAAAATAAATCCCATCTTTTTTAAAAAAGAAGTTTTGTTCTCTACCCTCATTACTTATAGTGTGCAATGACATTGTAAACATCATCTGGAGCTTTTTGGTACAGATTCATCAGCCCCATCTATTGAACCAGATTCTCTGGAATCTGTGTTTGAACAAGCAATCCACCCTCCAGGTGATTCTAAGCTAAAAAAAAAAAAATGAGAAGTGCTATCCTAGAACAGTACTTTACAAATCTTAATATGCAAGAATGACTGTTACCTTGTTAAAATGAACATTCTGATTTAGTAGATCTTGGATGAGGCCAGGTGATACCCAGATGCTGCTGGTCCAAGGATTATCCTCTGAGTAGCAAGGCTACAGCAAAGCAATGGAGTAAAGACTTCTCTTCCTGCTCCATTCCCCTTTTTCCTTCCCTCTACCCTCAAGCACAGACACCCCACAATATGCCTCAAAAGGGGAGTACCGTGTACCATGGGAGGAGGAAACGAAGCTGTCCACCCTGGATGCTGGCAATAAGAGGGTCTGCTGTCTATAAGAAATTTTAAAACCATCAGAAAACTGACTAAAATTGATTTCTACTTTTTATCACCACATGTCAACAATCCTAAACATCAGGGGTAAAATATACCTTCCCACCAGGAGTTCATGTCTCACCTACACTACTCAATGCTGCTCCTTGTTATATTCTCTTTCTACGGTTGGGATACAGATCTGGAGAAATGGAGCCACACAAAATCAGAAAGCTTGACATATCCTCATCTCAATGAAGCCACGTTTCTCCTTCTACCAGAGTAGGTCTCTTAAACATTTATTTTGTCTACTTTCTCAATAACTTACAAAAATGTATATTAAGAAAATTGTTAATGTGCATTTGTCTGATACAAATAAAAAATCTCAGCTGAAAATTGTTAATATACATTTGTCTGATATGAATTTTTTAAAATCTCAGTTCTAACCAGGGATAATTCTCAACCTAGCTCCAAAACCAGCAATTATTTAAACTGTAGGCGACTAGAGGAGAAGGAGGAAGATGCAAAAGCAGAGAACAAAATGAAACCTCCTAGAAAGACTTTGGTTGAAGCATATCTGTACCACCCTTAAAGGGTCAAATGATAAATATTCCTTCCAAAGAAAGATTGTCCAGCATTTCTCAAAGTGTGACTCTTTACACCTGCATCCCATGTGGATTCCTGAGTCCCATCCTTCTGAATCTGAATCAGTAAACATGAGACACAGAAATCTAAATTACTAACAAGCATCTCAGAAAAGTCACATGCCCAAAATGCTTGTAAAACACTGAATTTGATTAAAGTTGAGTTCCTGGAAATCCCATGTTACAACATAATAGCTCTCTTTTGAACCACCTGGAATAACAAAGTTTGAGTCTTGGATGACTGGATAAAAAAGAAGCCCCAGCTGTCCTGCCAGGAGCTCCTTCCCAGGAAGTCCCAGCTAACAGAGAAGGGTTCAGATCATTTTGGGAGAAGCTTTTACTGAATTGCACCCAGGTGAGATACAGTCAACTGTAGTGAGAAATCACACACACACACATACACACACACACACACACACACACAGAGTCCTAAGAATCTATCCTCCATCTCCTACAATGAAGTCTTTAAAAATGTTTGAGGATGTTCTCCCTTAGTAAAGCTCTCAGAAGACATTTCTTTCTTGTGTTGTAAATATTGGTCCATCTTGTGAACAATTGGGTGGTTTTATCTTTGGAGTAACTGAATTGCTTAACCACATTTCCTTCCATACATTGATCAATAAAATGTTTAAGGTCCAATCTGTGGCTCATCCCCATCAAAAGCCTAGGATTTAAGGGTGTGCTTCTTTTGTGAGTTAGTTTCAGTCCTGACTTTTTTTATATTCTGCTCATTTCTTTTTCTCGACTTTTTCACCTACTTCCAATTTGTGTTAGTTTTCTGTCATTTATGTGTTCTTGAAAAGCACTTCATAACGCTTTCTGGAACAAAGCATGTTCTAGTAGATGGATGGATGTAAAGATAAATCTTTAAGAACCTCATTTTTCCTTGCCTATAAAATGAAAGAATCAGACTACGTGATTACTAATGTATCTTCTAGGTCTAGAGCCTAAAATTCCATCATAAGTTTTGGTGCAGCAATGAAACCTCCTCTTAAACGTACCATATTTCTGATGTGTTACTGGAACATTTTTCTAACCAAGAGCTTAGCCATAAAAGTAAAGAAATACATATTTCAAAAAGTATTTTATATACATATAATGTAATTGCTTTACATTCCATCTGATTTTAGGACAGTGTTCTATGACTTTATGAAATCAATAGAAAAAAAATTACAGTGTCAGTAAAAGAAAAAAAAATCACCTGCATTTTCATCAACTTTGTCTATCCTTCAATCTTCCATCCAGTTTTGTTTTGTTTAGTTTTTTAATGTTGTTTCTCTGTTTTTTCCTCTTGCCAATAGATGGGGACATGAGATTTTGATTTGGAGGCAATTGTTACAAAGTTTTCATTTTCAAAATTTAATAATATCAAACATTGTGAATGTATTTAATACCACTGGATGGTACACTTAAAATGGTAAAAATAATAATTGTGTTTTGTATATTCCACTACAATTTTTAAAAGGAAAAATAATTTATGACATCACAAAAACATACTACCTTTAAACTTGACCCTGAATATTAATACTTTCATACTAACTATTCATATTTATCCTTGAGTATATTCAGAAAACTGTAAAATGGTAGAGTTGACTTATAGACTCCAATGTCCTTTTGATAATACTACTATTTAAAGAAACATAAACAGTAGTTCACTGAACACAGCTATCACAGGATTACCAGAGAGCTATTGGTGTCTCCTAAAGAATTTATAAAGTTTCCTTTCTTATAACCCTTAACTACTTTGGAAAAATTTTAGAATGTTTGTTTCCTAGGGTATACTTTCACCCAAAAATATTTTTGTGATACTTCCAATAGAATATCATTTCTGCATCAATAATATAGTAGGCGTTTTTCAGCCCTTCTGTCCAAACATAAGATCCAATCACATTCCCTAATAACAGGTCTCCTTCGCTTTCCCTTTAAAAAAACAAAGTTGTATGTATGTAGAGATACAGATGTATGTAGAGATGGCACAGACATAGACACAGAGATAACTGTTACTGCCAAACCGAAAAGCTGATTTGGTAGGGACAGGAAACATCGAAAAGAAAACTTGAAGAAGGGAGAGGAAGTAGCAGAGAATTTAATCTTATTTTTATCAAGACCTGTGTTTTTGTCAAGTGTTTGAAACAGATTGTCTTGTTGAATTCTCACCCTTCAACCCTCAGGAAAATCCTAGGGTTTGAGACAGATCAGAGCGGGGCCAAGATGGCCAACTAGAAACAGCAGCGATCCGAGGCTCCCATTAAAAAGATCCAAAGCAGTGTGCGACTCCTGCACGGGCAACCGAGGTATCCAGGCTCTGTCATTAGGACTGGCTAGGTGGCTGGCGTGACCAATGGAGAGTAAGGAAGAGCAGTGTGGTGTGGAGGCCCGCCTGAGAGCCACACGGGGCAGGGGAGCCCCCACCCCCAGCCAACGGAGGTGGTGAGTGAGCGTGCTACCCAGCTTGGGAAACGGTGCTTTTTCCATGGAACTAGGCAACCCACAGATCAGAAGATCCCCCTCATGAGCCCAGGGCACCAGGGCCTTGGATCCGAACCACGGAGTCATGCAGATTCTCAACAGCCACTTGGCTAGAATCAGCCTAAGCCAGCTGAGTTCCCAGGGGCAATGACCGCCATCACCACTGCCGCAGCTGCTTGCTGTCTAAGCCATCTGAGCTCCTTTGGGGAGGGGCAGTAGCCAACACTATAGCTGCAGGGCCTTCCTGCAGGAACTCCAACTCCAGCCAGGGGCTCAGGGACAGCACTCTGATCTCCCTGAGCCTGAGCCTGAGCCCATAGTGGAAGGGATGGCCGTGGTCTCTGCAGACAAGCAGACTCAGTCTTTCCTCCTGCTAGCTCTAAGGAATAGGGCAGCCCAGATGAGTGGGTTTGCCCCAGTGCAGCACATCCCCTCCAGCAAGGGACAGCCAAAGTGCCTTGTTAAATGGGTCCAGCTTCCCGTGCCACCCAACTGGGTAAGACCCCCAAACAAGGGTTGTCACACACCCTATACAGGAGTGTTCTTACTGGCATCAGGTTGGTGTTCCTTGAGGCCAGAGATCCCAGAGGAAGGAGCAAGCACCCATCTTTGCTGTTCTCCAGCCTCCTCAAGTGACATCTCCAGGTACAGGATCAAACCAAATGAACAGGACCTGAAGTGAACCCCCAGCAAACTGCAGCAGCCCTACAGAAGAGGGACCCGACTATTGAAAGAAAAACAAACAAATAGAAAGCAACAACAGCAGCATCAACAAAAAAAGTCCCCAAGAAAACTTCATTCAAGGGTCAGCAGCCTCAAAGATCAAAACCAGATAAACTCATGAGGATGGGAAAGAATCTATGAAAAAATGCTGATAACCCAAAAGGCCAGAGTGCCTCTTCTTCTCCATATGATCACAACACCTCTCTAGCAAGAGCACAGAACTGGACAGAGGGTGAGATGGATGAATTGACAGAGTAGGCTTTAGGTGGTGTGTAATATCAAACTTCACTGACGTAAAGGAGCATGTTCTAACACTATGCAAAGAAGCTAAGAACCTTGATAAAAGGTTTAAAGAAGCTGCTAACTAGAATAACCAGTTTAGAGAGGAACATAAGTGACCTGATGGAGCTGAAAAACATAACACGAGAACTTCGTGAAGCATACTCAAGTATAAGTAGCCAAATTAATCAAGTGCAAGAAAGAATATCAGAGATAAAAGATTATCTTGCTGAAATAAGGCAGGCAGAAAAGATTAGAGAAAAAAGAATGAAAAGGAACGAGTAAAACCTCCAAAAAATACGGGACTATGTAAAAAAACCGAATCTATGACCGATTGGAGTACCTGAAAGAGACGGGGAGAATGGAACCAAGTTGGAAAACACACTTCACGATATTATCCAGGAGAACTTCCCCAACCTAGCAAGACAAGCCAACATGCAAATTCAGGAAATACAGAGAACACCAGTAAGATACTCCACAAGAAGGCCAGGCACGGTAGCTCATGCCTTTAATCCCAGCACTTTGGGAGGCTGAGCCAGGTGGATCACCTGAGGTCAGGAGCTCAAGACTAGCCTGGCCAACATGATGAAACTCTGTCTCTACTAAAAATACAAAAATTAGCCAGGTGTGGCAGTGCATGCCTCTAATCCCAGCTACTCAGGAGGGTGAGGCAGGAGGAGAATTGCTTTAACCCAGGAGGTGGTTGCAGTGAGCTGAGATCATGCCACTGCATTCCAACCTGGGCAACAGAGTAAGACTCCATCTCAAAAATAAGGAAAAAAAAAACAAAAACATACTCCACAAGAAGATCAACCCCAAGACACATAATCACCATATTCTCAAAGGTCAAAATGAAGGAAAAAAGGTTAAGGGCAGCCAGAGAGAAAGGCCAGGACACCTACAAAGGGAAGCCCATCAGACTAATGGCGGATCTCTCTGCAGAAACCCTAAAAGCCAGAAGAGAGTGGGGAGCCAATATTCAACATTCTTAAAGAAAAGAATTTTCAACCCAGATTTTCATATCCAGCCAAACTAAGCTTCAGAAGAGAAGGAGAAATAAAATCTTTTTCAGACAAGCAAATGCTAAGGAAATTCATCTCCAGCAGACCTGCCTTGCAAGAGCTCTGAAGGAAGCATTAAATATGGAAAGGAGAAACCAGTACCAACCACTGCAAAATACATGAAAATATAAAGACCAATGACACGATGAAGACATGAAATCAACTAGTATGCAAAATGACCAGTTAGCATCATAATGACAGGATCAAATTGACACATAATAATAATGTAAATGGGCTAAATACCCCAATTAAAAGGCACAGACTGGCAAATTAGATAAACAGTCAAGACCCATTGTTGTGCTGTATTCAAGAGACCTATCTCACCTGCAAAGACACACATAGGCTCAAAATAAAGGGATGGAGGAATATTTACCAAGCAAATGGAAAGCAAAAGAAAAGCAGGGGTTGCAATCCTAGTCTCTGATAAAACAGGCTTTAAACCAACAAAGATCAAAAAAGACAAAGAAGGACATTACATCATGGTAAAGGGGATGATTCAACAAGAAGAGATAACTATCCTAAATATATACGCACCCAACACAGGAGCACCCAGACTCATAAAACAAGTTCTTAGAGACTAAAAAGAGACTTAGACTCCCACAAAATAATAGTGGGAGACTTTAACACCCCACTGTCAATATTAAACAGATAAACACAACAGAAAATTAACAAGGATATTCAGGACTTGAACTCAGCTCTGGATCAGGTGGACCTAATACATTCTACAGAACTCTCCATCCAAAACAGCAGCATATACATTCTTCTCAGTGCCACATGGCACTTACTGTAAAATTGACCACATAATTGGAAGTAAAACACTACGTAGGAAATGCAAAAGAACTGAAATCATAACAACCTCTCAGACCACAGTGCAATCAAATTAGAACTCAGGATTAAGAAAGTCACTCAAAACCACACAACTACATGGATACTGAACAACCTGCTCCTGAATGACTTCTGAGTAAATAATGAAATTAAGGCAGAAATCAAGAAATTATTTGAAACCAATGAGAACAAAGAGACAATGTACCAGAATCTCTGGGACACAGCTAAAGAAAGACTTACTCCTCTCTCCTTCACAACTTTTTACTGTAACTTTAATATCATCTTCCTGGCTCTAAATCTTTGGTTCCATGACTTGACTTCAGGCCAGATATTTGACCTCTCCTGATATGGCATTTGGACCTACTCTGTAACATAGTTAGAAAGAAATCAGGACAACTCAGCCTCATTACCTGCTTTCTGATGGCACTCAAAGGGTGAACACACTCGAGCCCACCTGCCATGCTAGTGTCTCAAGCGGGTTTCTTTCTTCATGTGTGCATGCTAACAGAAAGTATCACCCTGGTCCACACAACAGCCAGCGTAATGGCAAAGGAAGAACCAGCCCTTTTCTGTACCTGAAAAAAAAAAATCCTTGCCTAATGGAATATTTTGGGAAACAATAGAACTAGGAGTAGTAGTCACTAGTCTCCCAGTCCATATCACAGTAAATTCAAGGATAATGAGAAGCTTTGCAGACTTCACTGTGATCCATCCCCAAACGACCCTGTGCAAGTGTACAGAATAGATGGAGGTTCTTTCTAGGGGACTGGCTACACAAGAAACGCTTTATACACATTACCCAATTCTCCCCTTGGCCTTCTACCTCTCATGGCTGTAACCCCATGCATCACCATTAATCAATGGCCCCCACCGATCACTTTATCCTGGGGCCTGCTCATTAGCCCCGTTTTGAAATATAAAGAATGTGAGCACTTTTAAGAACTTTCAACCCATACTTTGAATAAATTTAACTTTCTGTCAAAAGTTACTTTATCAAGTATCTCAGTTAGTGATATCATTTCATATAATTCATGGTTATTAGCAAATCCTTACATTAAAGCAAACACCCAAAATAGAGAAAATACAAAGAAATAATAGATGGGTTTTAAATATATTCAATAGAACAACCTCTTTTAGAGTCCTTTTGCAGTATTTTATTGAAATAATCTTTAACTGATACAGTTTAATTCACTAGCATAATGGCAATTAAAAGTTCTACAAATAGGAAAGATGGAGCAAGTCACATTGTTACAAGTATTTGTTGTTGTCCCTACTAAAGATCTGTGAAATACAAGGCTGAATACAGTAATTCAATGCCTTTTAAACGGTCATCTATATATCATGTTCCTTTTAAAATTACAACCTCTCTTAAGTTTAATGAGTCATATATCCATTACTGTTAAACTCATGACTCTGATTCCAGGTTAAAGAGCACCACATAGTCGATTTACATTTACTTATGTCCCATTAAATTGCTTTTGCTGTGTTCTTTCAGATTTTTTAAAGTGTGTCTTTTACTTAATATATAATTTTATATAGTTAGAAAGAAGAGGCAATTTTTTTTCTAATGTTATTTATTTTATTTTATTTTTTTGGCACAATCAGAATATTTTACAAATATTTATTTGCTTTCTCTTCACAAGTTATGGAGATGTAGGCATTCAGATCATTTCAAATGACAATTCTTTATGGAGACAAATGTTTTCCACCAGCCTACAAAATATATTCATGTCATACTTCAAAACAGGTGGAATTTTTCTGCATATAAAATATGTTTGAGATAAAAGCCAAATTCCCTATAATCATCAAAATTTTGCATACTTCTCTTTTTATTATTATTATTATTATTATACTTTAAGTTCTAGGGTACATGTGCATAACATGCAGGTTTGTTACATATGTATCCTTGCGCCATGTTGGTGTGCTGCACCCATCAACTCGTCAGCACCCATCAACTCGTCATTTACATCAGGTATAACTCCCAATGCAATCCCTCCCCCCTCCCCCCTCCCCATGATAGGCCCCGGGGTGTGATGTTTCCCTTCCCGAGTCCAAGTGATCTCATTGTTCAGTTCCCACCTATGAGTGAGAACATGTGGTGTTTGGTTTTCTGTTCTTGAGATAGTTTGCTGAGAATGATGGTTTCCAGCTGCATCCATGTCCCTACAAAGGACACAAACTCATCCTTTTTGATGGCTGCATAGTATTCCATGGTGTATATGTGCCACATTTTCTTAATCCAGTCTGTCACTGATGGACATTTGGGTGGATTCCAAGTCTTTGCTATTGTGAATAGTGCCGCAATGAACATACGTGTGCATGTGTCTTTATAGCACCATGATTTATAATCCTTTGGGTATATACCCAGTAATGGGATGGCTGGGTCATATGGTACTTCTAGTTCTAGATCCTTGAGGAATCGCCATACTGTTTTCCATAATGGTTGAACTAGTTTACAATCCCACCAACAGTGTAAAAGTCTTCCTATTTCTCCACATCCTCTCCAGCACGTGTTGTTTCCTGACTTTTTAATGATTGCCATTCTAACTGGTGTGAGATGGTATCTCATTGTGGTTTTGATTTGCATTTCTCTGATGGCCAGTGATGATGAGCATTTTTTCATGTGTCTGTTGGCTGTATGAATGTCTTCTTTTGAGAAATGTCTGTTCATATCCTTTGCCCACTTTTTGATGGGGTTCTTTGTTTTTCTCTTGTAAATTTGTTGGAGTTCTTTGTAGGTTCTGGATATTAGCCCTTTGTCAGATGATTGCAAAAATTTTCTCCCATTCTGTAGGTTGCCTGTTCACTCTGATGGTAGTTTCTTTTGCTGTGCAGAATCCCTTTAGTTTAATTAGATCCCATTTGTCAATATTTGCTTTTGCTGCCATTGCTTTTGGTGTTTTAGACATGAAGTCTTTGCCCATGCCTATGTCCTGAATGGTACTACCTAGGTTTTCTTCTAGGGTTTTTATGGTATTAGGTCTAACATTTAAGTCTCTAATCCATCTTGAATTAATTTTCGTATAAGGAGTAAGGAAAGGATCCAGTTTCAGCTTTCTACTTATGGCTAGCCAATTTTCCCAGCACCATTTATTAAATAGGGAATCTTTTCCCCATTTCTTGTTTCTCTCAGGTTTGTCAAAGATCAGATGGCTGTAGATGTGTGGTATTATTTCTGAGGACTCTGTTCTGTTCCATTGGTCTATATCTCTGTTTTGGTACCAGTACCATGCTGTTTTGGTTACTGTAGCCTTGTAGTATAGTTTGAAGTCAGGTAGCGTGATGCCTCCAGCTTTGTTCTTTTGACTTAGGATTGTCTTGGAGATGCGGGCTCTTTTTTGGTTCCATATGAACTTTATAGCAGTTTTTTCCAATTCTGTGAAGAAACTCATTGGTAGCTTGATGGAGATGGCATTGAATCTATAAATTACCTTGGGCAGTATGGCCATTTTCACGATATTGATTCTTCCTATCCATGAGCATGGTATGTTCTTCCATTTGTTTGTGTCCTCTTTTATTTCACTGAGCAGTGGTTTGTAGTTGTCCTTGAAGAGGTCCTTTACGTCCCTTGTAAGTTGGATTCCTAGGTATTTTATTCTCTTTGAAGCAATTGTGAATGGAAGTTCATTCCTGATTTGGCTCTCTGTTTGTCTGTTACTGGTGTATAAGAATGCTTGTGATTTTTGCACATTAATTTTGTATCCTGAGACTTTGCTGAAGTTGCTTATCAGCTTAAGGAGATTTTGCGCTGAGACGATGGGGTTTTCTAAATATACAATCATGTCATCTGCAAAGAGGGACAATTCGACTTCTTCTTTTCCTAACTGAATACCCTTGATTTCTTTCCTTTGCCTGATTGCCCTAGCCAGAACTTCCAACACTATGCTGAATAGGAGTGGTGAGAGAGGGCATCCCTGTCTTGTGCCAGTTTTCAAAGGGAATTTTTCCAGTTTTTGCCCATTCAGTATGATATTGGCTGTGGGTTTGTCATAAATAGCTCTTATTATTTTGAGGTATGTTCCATCAATACCGAATTTATTGAGCGTTTTTAGCATGAAGGGCTGTTGAATTTTGTCAAAAGCAGAAGAGGCAATTTTTAAACTAAAAGTTTAAGTTCTATTTTAGAATATGCAGAATTTGCCTTCCTCGTCTTTACAAGGTTGATGCCTAGTATCGTGCCTGGGTCACGGCTGGCATCTAATAAATGCTGGTTTGAATTTTTTAAAAATGGCTTTTAACACAATCCATTCCTTCCTATCGCTACAGTAAAGCGTTTTTTTGTTTTTTGTTTTTTTTTTATCACAACGCTCTTTTCTAGTCCTGTTTATACAGGACTTGAAATTTCTAAAATCGTTTGTTTCATGCTTGTTTGCTTTCTTCTGCTTGTTTGCTTCTTTGTATTTTTAAGATCCCATATTTTTTTCAATTCTAAAATTCCATAGATTATTAAGGAAACATCAATTATAGCTCTTTAGATGACAGAAGGGGAAAAAACCTAGCAAAGTAAATGTATACATCAATTTGATAGTACATTACAGTCTTATAAATGTTAAAATTTTTTAAAACGATATTTTGGAAACAAGTAAATGGACTATAATGGTAGTGACTTGTTATTACAACCTGTCCTTGTTCTGTTTTCCAGCCCCAATCAAATAAACTTAGGATAGGATGTGTATTTTGATGAAGCATGGTGGGTTTTTGTACCCATGATTTCTGTCTGCGGGAAGTCTGCACAGCATCAGATCAGGAGCTGTGTCTTCCTATGGTATTTTGTTTGGGGTCCATTGTACTACAGATTCCTAACAAATAGGAAATCGTAAATATCTCGTGTCATAAGGTAAAGGGTAATACTTTTTACCAAGTGTGAGTCCCAAGGGTAGCTTAAAAGAAAAACTTTGGAATGTGTACATTGAAATGTATATAGTGAACACGTTTTCATCTGAGTAATTATGAGATGTATAACTTAAGTTTTAAACTGTTCCAATTTTTTTCTTTCCTGTATCCTAGTCTGAATGAAGCTATTTTGAAAACCTAAAAGGTTCAAGTAATTATCAAGTTTACAAAGGCAGGTAAAAATAGCCTGTAATGATAATAAGAAAAAATAGAGGGAAGGAAATAAAAGAAAGGAGAAACAAAGGTAAAAGAGAGGCAAAATGTTCTTGAGAACTCTAGAACACCCTAATCCAAATCACCAGTTGTTACTTGTCCAGTGCAAAAATGCCTGTCCTGCATTTATTTCTGAAATTTTAAATGCCCCGAAGTTAACATTTTAACTAGACCCACAAAACAAAACACAAAAATTATGTCACTGAGTTTTCTAAACAAGATGCTTGATTATGCCCAGATGATTTTTAATTCAACATTTAATTCTTCCCTGTCTTTAGCAAGCTTCTGAGTTATTTCTCCCTAGTAAGAGTTTCCATATATCCAGAAAGTGCAAGTTACTTTTTCCATCTAAGGAAATCAAAGAGGAAGATAAATATGATCCTACAAATAAAATAATTTAGTGTATTACAAATTCCCATCAAAACAATATAAGGCTGCCACTACTATTATCTGTGAATATGAATAAGCAAAAATTGATTATACAAGAATTGAAAAAAACAGATAGTGTTTAACTCCTATCATATATTCATTTAATGCCAGTCCACAGATATGTTTCAAAATAATCAATTACAGTATTTTCTCCTTATTTGTGACTTTTCTTTTTCTTTTATCAAGTGTCAGTTACCTGCAGTAAAATAGAAGATATTTTGACAGAGAAAGAGAGAGACCACATTCACATAACCTTTATTACAGTTATTGTTATAACTGGTCTATTTGATGATTAGATTTTGTTGTTAATCTCTTCCTATGTATAATTTATAAGTTAAATTTTACTATAAGTATACATATATAGGAAAAAACATGGTATATTTAGGATTCGGTACTATCTGAGGTTTCAGGCATCCACTGGGGCCTTAGAACGTATACTTTGGGAACAAGGCAGGAGTATTGTAGAACGGCTTTGTTTGTAGTAAAAATAATTCTCAAAAGCTTATCTTCTGTAACTAGAGCAATAATATTTGAATAATAATCATAGTCCTATTAAGATAATTCCTAATTTTTATTCCAATTAATGATTTTTGTAATACAAAAATGATGGTTTTTATGAGCAGTGCCCTGATCCATTAATGACAATACTTACTGTATCAATGAAGAAATCACATATTCATTGAAGTATAAACCAGCTGATTACCATTTAATTCATTCCACGGGTTTCTACATAACTGATGCAAAACAAATTATAGTTGGTGTTTTTAAAAGTCACCAGTGGAGATTCCACTTTCTTGAATAATATTTAGTTCTAGTGACTAATTTCTGAAAATTCTTAAAGTAAAATAATTCTTACCTCTGTCTAATCTAAATTCATTCTGAAATGGTAATCCTTTTTTCTCTTTAGTTTCTAAAAGAGCTCAACAGGTAGAACTCTGAAATTTTACTTATATTCTTCAATATACTCCAAAAAATATTGTAATATGAGCAAGTAAAGTAGCATTTTGTGTGTGTTAGCTTTCAAGGAAGGATATGACGTGTAATTACATCCTTTCTATATCCCTGCATGATCGTATGAGTACATGATGCTCATTTTTTTTATACAATGCTTATGTTCTGGGTTGTTTTTCATGGATTCTTCACTTTTAAGATCATTTTCTCAGTGCTTTGAGTGTACTTGTTGGGTAAACTGGTAAAGAGCTGCTAAACCTTTAACTCAGTTATCATCCTCCAAATACATCAAACAAGAGTTGAAAGGATTTGGAGTGAATCATTCTCAGAACTTCTGCTCCACCAGAATTATTCTCAGAGGTTCTTTTAAAAAAAAAATTTACATCTCTAATTGGACAAAAGTTAGATCATGAGGGTTTTTGTGACAGTCAAAAATTAGAGAATATACCACAATTTCTTTGGAAGCAATAAGACAGATTATTTCCTAAGGTTAAAGAAACCAACATGCAGAACTGAGCCTGGAAGGCAAAGCTGCCTGGGATTTGAAACCAAATTGAGATTAGTAGAGTGTAAAGGAGAAAATAAAGTTTTTAATGTCTGTAGTCAAAAGGACAAGGTGAAAGAATGCCAAATATTGCATGAGAAAGAATACCTGTACATACCAGAAACTTTGCTTTAAGTTAGCAGGTTGCTTTAAAATACTTAAAGCTTTTGAAATTGATTTAACGTTTACTTAAGTTTTTGCAATTTTTTAGAAGTCAGCATAATGTTTTGTTGAAAGCAGTCTGTGGTTAATTTTTACCTCAAATTTGCTCCAGTAGGAACATGACACTGAATATAGACAATAATAATCACTCCAACAAAGGGAAATTTAACCAATAAGATACAAAAACTGCTAGATAACATATAACTAGGAGATGGCACTTAAGAACTGTAAAGAATCCCGTTCACAACAAACCTAATCATTATAAGAGGATAGGTAAATATGTGTATACATCTACATATATGGAAAAATATATATGTACCTGTATATAAACTTATATATGCATATACATATATTCAGATATAAATACGTACCACAGTTAAATGGAGTAAATATCATAAATTGTTCCCATCCCCCATGTTCTATGCTACTATTAGGGTCATTTTTTAAACATTCACAAAAATATGATCAAAAATAATGTGAAAAAGTTTTTATGACACAATTGAAATGACATTGCTAGTCATAAATTATGACATTGAATTCTACAGTGTTTACGCATCTAAGTTCCCAACCATTATACTTGGATAATCTATTTCTGTATTTGTTTCTGCTGTAAAACCATGTTTTTCTTGATATGGGAATTTACTAGTTTCTTTAATGTTTGTCCTCAGAACTCATTCCTTCAGATTAAAAGAGTGTCTTTATCTCTTTCATTCTCTTTTGGAAATATTTTACCTTATTTCCTCAAAATTCCAAGAACATTTTGAAGGAGAAAGTAGAGACCATTTGGAAAGTTCTTACTAAATAAGAAATATTTCCTTGAGATAAAATATTTTCATGTGGCAAAATATTTTCTTGAGGCAAAGTGTTTTCTTGAGGTAGTAAAATAGACCTAAATATACACCTATAAAGGTGCTACAGGTCAATTGTTAAATCCTTTATTCTCTCACACAATTTATTTGAGGAGCTGCATAGTATATTGGATGTGGTATCAACGTAAATCCCTAGAATAAAACTCTATGAAATTTGATAAGGATCATATTAGAGCTTTCCTTTGATAAGATTAGCCACCCTAAGCTTTGGTAGATTTATGCGGGTAAAATACTTTGGGATTTCTCACGTATTCTAAAAGCAAGACACCGAACTACCAATGAATTATTGAACAATGAATTTCTCATATACCTGAATACCATAGTAAAGACAAACCTAGAATCTCTGCTACCAAACTATATGCAACCTGACACCTTTGAAATATTATTATTTGCTCTATATTTTACCCGTCTCCGAAAAATAAGCTATTGAAAGAAGCCACGTGGTTTATTAACTGGTTCAGTATTCCTTAGCAACTGTGCCCTCTCCAGCATCCTGGGCTACAGTAGAAGACAATGATTGGTCTGTTGATACTATAAAGTCAAAGAGATGCTGGCTTGTGTACAAATTAAGCACCTTCCATGTTTCACAATCCCCAGCTCACTAAACCTCCCCTATCACCAAAACTGCCTGCCTTCCTCCATGATCTGAAAGCTGGTTCTCAGCCAAGACAGAAGTGAGGGAAGGGGCTGAGGTTAAGAATCACAATCTTTTCCCCATTTCACAAACATATACCCTATGGGGCCTCATCTAACAATGTGAATGACTTCTTGTAAGCCTTGGAAATCCTGTGATAAGTTGTAGGCTCCAATTAACACTGAAAAATTCCCTAATGGGTTATGGAACCTCCAAAATCTCGGCATAAAGATTATTGCTTAGATTCAAATGTTTCTCCACAGCATTTAACCAAATTCTGATGCAAATTCTAAAACACTCAGCTTGATCTATCACAAAAAGTGACTAGAAAATGCTCTCAAATAAAAGAGAATGGAATGTTACACAAAGTGCCACAAAGGCACGGACGGACTCCCAAAAGAGAAGGAAAAGGAAAGGTCTGCCTCCAAATCTCTACCCAGTACAATCACAGTATTTCATTTATTTAGCTTATCGGCACACCCAAAAAGTCCATTCATTAGCCAGCCACTCACCAGTCCATTTCTAGTCCACCCACACAAGGCCATTCTGTGTACACATACACATACCCCATCTGTGTACTCTTACATTTTTTTTTTTTTTTTTTTTTTTTTTTTTTTTTTTGAGACGGAGTCTCGCTCTGTCACCCAGGCTGGAGTGCAGTGGCTGGATCTCAGCTCACTGCAAGCTCCGCCTCCCGGGTTTACGCCATTCTCCTGCCTCAGCCTCCTCAGTAGCTGGGACTACAGGCGCCTGCCACCTCGCCCGGCTAGTTTTTTTGTATTTTTTTAGTAGAGAAGGGGTTTCACCGTGTTAGCCAGGATGGTCTCGATCTCCTGACCTCGTGATCCGCCCGTCTCGGCCTCCCAAAGTGCTGGGATTACAGGCTTGAGCCACCGCGCCCGGCTACTCTTACATTTTCTCCAGTGACTTATTCTCTTGTCTCCACTCCAATTATATCACTTCAACTTTCAAACCCATATAGAAGAAACCCACCAAGAAATCTTCAGAATGTTCCCACCAAAAAATGTAAGAATGTATGGTGACAAATTGACAGAACAGTTATTCTGTTAGGAGTCAGAGTGGTAAGGATTCTGATCTTGGTTCTCCCTCTAACTTAGACAAAACAATGCCATTCCATTTTTTTATGTGATTTCAAATAGAGATGTGTGGCAGAGACTACTAGCTCTCCACCTTCTTCATTATTGCCGTGCGTCAGCCATGGCAATAATGTACCAACTAAACAATGGTGTTCCCAGATTCCTCACACTCAGTGTCATGAAGAGACTAACTGTAGAACTTCGAGACATAAGAGGATGTGCCACAGGGAGCTACATGAAGATTCTAAAGGGGCACTGACTGAACTAAGCAATGACTGACCTAACTCTGTTAATTCAGCTATGCCAGGAGAAGGAACACACTGCTCACATACCAATTAGTTTGCCTGGGTTTAAGTCCTGAGCACCACTCAATAACATTCTTCTCCTAGGCAAAGAGGCACATTGAAATGTCTCTCCATGAAAAGAAGGTGATAAAAGCTGAGATTTGAACAGAAAGCAGGAGGCTGAAGAAAAGAAGTAGCTTGTTGGAAAGTGTTTTGACAAATAGGATTGAATCTTATTAATATCTTCAGAAGTACTTCTTGCCTTCTAAATGAGGTCTCCAGCATAACAACAATGACTGTCACGCACCTCTATCTCAGACCTCTCAAATGTGTGATTGCTTCACACTTTGTCTTTAACATCCAAAACTGGTAACTGAGCTTGGTTTAACTCGAGAGACCTCAGTTGTTGAATTCTGAAGACTGTGAAACCTGTGTCATCTTAGATAGTTGGAGTAAGGGACATGCTTATCACCCTATCAAAAATTTTATTTGCTATTACTTGAGTAATCAGTATGAGCCATTTTCTCTGAGGTAGAAAATTCTCACTGATTTTATACAGGCATCTGGACTAAGATCTGGCATCCAGGGTGTCCATATCTTCTACCCTGGTACTCAGCCCTGGCATCTTCAAGATGCCATTGCTGTACACAACATAGTACCCTCCAGATGTCTCTCTACTTTCCCCCATGTTAGTCAAGATCCGACCAGCAAAACAGACCACTAGGAGATATATGTTAAGGTACTTATTGCAAGGAATGGGCTTACATGATCATGGGTGCTGTCTAAAATGGGTGAAAGTCCAAAATCCACAGGGCAGGCTGTCAGGAAAGGCAGGCTGGAACTCTCCGGCAGGGACTGAAGCTACTGCCCACAGGCAGAATGTCTTCTCATTCAGGGAAGCCTCAGGTCTGTTCTCAAGGCCTTTTGATTGATTGAATCAGGACAACACAAATTATCTACGATAATCTCCTTAAAGTTAACTGATTATAAATTTTAATCACATAAAAATACCTTCACAGCAACACCTAGATTAGCATTTGAATAACTGGGAGCTGTTCTAGTAGCCTACCCAACGTAACATTAAAAAGAGCATCACCTCCCTCCTGTACAAGCTCTTTGTCACAAACTCTTAGGTGGTAGCATGCATGGCCACACTCAGCCCTGGATTTCTATCCCTATTAAGAATATTGACTGTATAGAGGCCACAACTATTTGAAGTTTTGATCCTCATCTTCCATATTTTATGTTGTAGAGTTTCAAGAACCTCTCATTGCACTAGTCATCTCTCACTTTTTTATCCTTTCATGGCTCAGTCTCCGTTATTAAAATGTAAGTTTACAAAGTGCCCAGTACAGCATCACCCTCACTGAGACCTACTGCAAGGTAAAGAAAACTCTCCAAGTCTGATGCAATAATTCCCTCAACTGTTACCTTAAGAGGAAATAGGACAGGGAAGTCAAGGTGTGGCCTGGTTTTAGTCCAGGCACCTGGTTTGAATTTCACCTAGGCAAAGGCCACACAGAGTCAGGTGCAAGAGTGCACCTCCTCCTTCCTCTTTTTTTCCTCCTCTTTTGCCACTTTTCATAGCAAAAGCATACCCACTCTTGTAACAGTTGTCTCTGGGGCTCTTACTCTGCCCTCTTTATAGCATCCCTGCCCTTTAGCCAAGACTTTTGCATACTGGGGCAAGAGACAAAGCCCAAAACAAAGATGATTTTACCAGAAGTCAAAATTTGCCACAACAATGGTTTGGCTGTTGGGTTGACCTTCCAGAGTTAGGAGACAGGAGAGGAGGATTCACTAAAAAAATTTAATAAAGGGAGTTAAAGTAGTAAAGTTTATCTTCAAAGGCACAGGCTTTGGCATAATTTGTCTTATTAAAAAATCGTATGACCTTTGACAAATCTCCTACCCTTCTTGTGTTTCAGTTTTCTTGCCTATAAGTAAGGGGAAAGACTGAAAAATCACTGAATCCACTTAATAGTTCTACACTTCTTGGAAACTTTGGACATGGAAGCAACACAGCATGGAGAAGAGCCAGCCAGGAAAAGGACAGAAGAGAAATTTAAAGAATAAAGTAGAATTAAATGGAAAAAGAGGAAGAGAGGGAGTCAGGGAGGAAAGGAGCAAGAGAAAAGGAATAAGGAATGAGAGAAGAGGTAGGCTGCATGAGTAATGTTCAGGAACACGTGGGTAGGGATCAAGATGGAATGGTGGGAACTGTGGCAAACTGGAGAGTTTGTGGCCAACTAAAGAAGGTAGCTACTCTATCCAAGTACTGTCATGGCAAATACAGATCTGGTCTTGCCAGGTGTTAGAATTTTTCAAGAGAACTCCGAAATCTGGATTCTTATGTGACATCAGCCCATTTTTAAGTATGAGCAAACTAATTCACATTTGAGAGAACAATATGCAGAACAAGCATAATATGTCTGCAGGGAGAGCATCACTTCCAGGTGAGGCACTCACCTGATACACAACATTTATGGAGGCACCAAAACCTCAGTCATCAACATAAATGATATTTTATGCAATATTTTTAAATGAAAATTAATGCAAAATGCATTAAGAACAAGAGATCAAAATTTTAAGTAACAACAGGATACAACTCTACACTTCCAAAATACCCATCCCTCATTTTACCCTGATTCTGTCTCTGCACCCTTTATAGCCTCTGGATTAAAGGCTCACTGATTCAGGGCATGGTGATGCCATATATGCAAGTAGGAAACCAGAAGAAAAGCAGGCTTGGAAGTGAAGATAATTAATTCAACAGCAGGCATTTGATCTGAGATACTATGTGGGCCTCTAGGCAAATAAGCCTCTAAGCATTTCAAAATGGGAAAGTAATACCCATAAGTAGAAGAAAAATTAATACTTATTCAGTGTCTGTCCTATGCCAGACAGTCATCATATATCACCTCTTCTACTGACAATTCTCAACGTGATGTGATAATTATAAGATTTAATCTCCATTTATGAGATTTTTAAACGATATTAAAGTCACGCACCAAGGTCACATAAATGGACAATGGTGCAACTGACTTCTAGGTCTGACTCCAAAATCCATTATTTCCTGTAAACTATGCTACTTGGAACAAGTCACATGCATTTGCATATTCATCCATAAGAGGGAATGTTGGATGCTTTGAGGTCGGCTGAGATTCTCAGGAAGTTAAAACAACCCTTGCTGTTAATCAAGCCTATGTTATTGTCCTGATGACTTACTCAGGGACAGGGACCTTGCCAATCCTACTCTGGGGCCTGGGATCTTCAGTTTGGAGCCTAGAATCTTTGGTTTGGAGCCTTTCCACACACCAACAAACTTTCCCTGCAGTCACCTGGTCTTCTACTATCATAAGCACTGAATTCTGTGCTCCACTTACATATCAGGACGCTTGGTTTCCTTCCATATTTACTCACCATTGCAACCTTGTTAAAACTATGCCAGTTTCCATACTCTTTGGACCCTGTCTGTGCCCTGATCACCAATTTCTCTTAGGACTTGCATGTACGTCCACAGCAGCGACCCTATCGCTTTGATAGTGTAGCATCGGGAAGGTCATTACTCTTCCTAATGTGCCCTATTCAGAAATCTCTTAATCAAGGCAAACCTAGCTATGTCTCAAGGTATGACATTCCGAAACCTCTTGTTTAATCTTATTTTCCGAGCACCTCTTACATAGATGATCTACCAAAAAAGGGGGAGGGGTCAGGGTAATTTGTTTCTGAAATAAACTTTATATCTTCCCCCCACCATACACATTTCCTACAGTTTTGTCTTTCCCTTAGATCACCGTCCTCTTTTTATTCCACCAGTGTGAATCCTATTATAGTTCTAAGAATAGCTTATATTTCACCATCGCCAAGAAATTTTTTTCACAAGCCCAGACTGAATCAATCACTCTGTCCATGAACCAAGATAGTGTGATTCCTTAAACATTTGTTTGTCATCTTTAATTAATAGCAGGTCAGCCTTATCTCCCTAACTAGAGGGAAGTTTCTTAAGGACAGGGCCTACCAATGTCTTATGCTTTGAAGATATCCCCAAAGCTTCAAGCCTAATGCAAAAGCATCAATAAATATTCACTAATCGATGTGTTTCTATAGCAGGGAAACCTCAAGTTACAGGCCAGTTTCCTCCTAAATGTCCTTAATTTCGCTCAGTGTCTTTTTATTTCTAAAATACAAATAGCATTCCATGACATTTCAGGGGTATTTTCAAGAAGAAGGTAGCAGAGGTATTTTTGAGATACCTACTGATATATTTTCCTTTTTGTTTCTTTCTTTGCAATCCGTAAGCATTTTCTGCCCCTAGTAAGGTAAGGGCAGACCCAGGTAAAAAAGCGGGATTTGAATAAAGGAAGTCACAGCCAGACAAGAAAAGAAAAAATAAAACCCTTCTGACCAAGGGAAAAGAAACTAAGTAGAGAAAGAAAGGAGTAGGAAGTTATTCATGAGTATCCTCTGTCTCTTGCTGTTCTTCCAGCATATTCTCAACACCAGGACTAAACCTTGGAGAAAGTGAGTGGTAGAAAGAACCCAGAGAGGCCAGAGAGACTCAAAGCTGAGGTGTTTGTTATCCTTCCCATTTGGGACTCTAGTTGGAGACCACCTTGGAAAAGGCCCTGCATTAACATAGGGTGAATATGGTAGTCAGGATGGTATGTTTTGGTCTATGTTGGTTATGTAGAGAATACGGAACTTCCAGCAGGTCCCAAGGAGGATGTACAAAGTGGTAGAGAGTTCTAGCTGGTGAGCTCACTAATAAGGTTACTGCAGAGAGAGGAAAAGTGATCCTGTGGTACAATGTTTAAAGGAGAGACCATCTAAGAAAACAAGCAAATTTGTCTCAGCCGGAATCCGGAAAACCACTGACAACAAGAGCTGAAGACAGGCAATGGTCATCAGGCATCAGGAAGGATGACAGAATCAACCAAGAGAAGGGTCATCATTACATTTTGACCATGCCAAAGAACAAACAAAAATCACATCAGTCATCTTCCATCAGCAACAGAGGATATATAGCAATAAGGACAGACTTTGCTGCCCAGAAACCATCAAAATAAACCCCTCTATGGGAATCCAAGAAATGTACATGGGGCACTCCTTTAACACCATGTGGAAACAAGTTCTTCATCCAAGGCTGAGAACCATCTTAGGGAGGGTGGGACAGGAAGGAGAAGATACTTGAACTAATTACCAATTCCCCCTTTTAAAATTTTGATTTAAACTGGAGGAAAAATTAAATTAGTTTCGACTGACAAATTTTGTCTTTCTTTCCACAAGAATAAGGGCTTGGGGACAAATGAGATAGGTTACAAAATAAAAAAAGATAGTTTTCTTCACATATCTGAGATAAAGTGTGCCAATTTTGACACATATCTTCCTCAAGATAAATTTTCAGCGAATATTTTGTACATAACTTTAGAAAGCAACTTACACTACAAAACTAAGGACTCTGTACAACTAGATATGCTTTAATCCCTTGTTTTCTTGACTTAAAGTAGGTTAAGAAAAAATTTTCCTCAACTGAGGAAAGAAAAAAGATTATCATTATGACATGAAATGCAGTGAAATTCTACTGTATTAGATTTTGCTAAAAAGAAGAAAGTGTCAGATGAGGAGATTTCAGGGATGATTTATTATATTTGCAAATTAGTATAATGAAAATTACCAAGGCAGTTGCCGTGAATTTAAATGAGCTGTGTAATTTTTTCTTAAGTTTTAATATAAAATAATTGTTCATTTCTTGCAAGAAATAGATAAGATTGCTGATTCTTTTGCATATATCAATATGCTCTGAACAATAAAACTAATTGTCCAATAAAGTTGATAAAATATAGCTGTATAAGCTGTAGAGTTGTATGTGTCCAGGGCTTTATTCTAGGAGCTAAAGAGCAGTTTTTATTTCTAGTCAACTACTGTATTTATCAAATTATGTCCTTGACTCAGCGACAACCTTTAAAGATTTCCCTTCTACAGGAAAGCTTTAATGTCTCAACTGTGTCCTTTTTTTGAGATGGAGTCTCACTCTGTCACCAAGGCTGGAGTTCAGTGGCACTGTGTCAGCTCACTGCTACCTCCGTCTCCTGGGTTCAAGCAATTCTCATGCCTCAGCCTCCCGAGTAGCTGGGATTACAGGCACCCACCACCATGTCCAGCTAGTTTTTATATTTTTAGTAGAGATAGGGTTTCACCATGTTGGCGAGGCTGGTCTCGAACTCCTGGCCTCAGGTGATCCACCCACCTCGGCCTCCCAAAGTGCTGGGATTACAGGCATAAGCCGCCACGCTCAGCCTCAACTTTGTTCTTTGAATTTAAGAAATTAATTTTTAAAGCAGTAAGATTGACCACTATTATTTTTTTGAGAGTGTTTTGTAATATTGCGAGCAATTACATATGTGGAAAACTAGTTATGCAAAAACAGTACTCTTATGACTATTCATTGCAGAAACATATATGGGCTGCTCTATCTTCACTAAGATTATGCTATCATGCTTCAATAGTTACAATGTTAAGTTCTAATATATGTAAAAAAGGATATTTTTATGCAATAATGAAGAATTTTTTTAACCATTTTGCTCTTAATCATACAGCGTTTCCAAAAAGAGGTCCAAAGAAATAAAGCTAAGCATAATTAAAGAAAAAACTAATATTAGGGATGAGAGATAACAGTTTTGTAATTTTAGATTATTATGTTAAATATGTTTTATTAAATATTAGATGGTAATGCTAATGGATGTTCACCCCTCAGCTTCTGCTGTGTAGCAAAATTACAAAATGTGTTTTTAATGACTCCAGCATACTGGTTATGTTTATCTGACATCTATTTGAAATTAAAATGACTGAAAATATTATATAGAAAGTTTTAACTCTAATAATCCAAAAGCACTTTAATCAGAAAACACTCTTGTATCTAATTATGGTACAATGTTGCTTATTTTTATCCTAACTCTTTAAAAATTTGGCAGAACAAATTGCTCATTATGTATTCTGATGCTATAATAATTTAAAGTAAAAACTTAAACCAGATTTATTTTGCTGCTCTGTAAATAGGAAAATTAAACTAGATAATTTCCATGATTTCCCAGATTCTCAGATTCTCTACTCTGTTTACCTAATTTTTCATGCTAGAATTCAGCCATAAGGACGTCTATCTTGAAAATCTCTTAAAATGCAAAACAATCATGGCAGACACACAGATTATATGAGCTCAGAGGGATCTGAGGTTTGGACTGTTCCTCTGGCATTACATTTCTTTAATACATACATGTATCTTTTATTTATGTAGGCCAATGAATATTTTTCTCCTTGTAGATTTCAGGATGTGAGTCACTTTCAGATAATAGTAACAGTAATGATGATGATGGCGGTGATGATGATTGCAAGCTATACAGTATGTGTTCAGTACTTTACAAATTTTTTTAACTTTTTTTATTTCAATAGGTTTTTGGGGAACAGGTGGTGTTTGGTTACATGGGTAAGTTATTTAGTGGTGACTCCTGAGGCTTTGATGCACCCATCACCCAAGCACTGTACACTGTACCCAATGTGTAGTCTTTTATCCCTCACCCCCCTCCCACCATTTTCCCCCGAGTCTGCAAAGTCCACTGTATGTGGCATTACATTTGTTTCTGTCCTAACTACAGGGTGCTTTGATAATCTCTTCAGTTTCTAAACTGTAGGATGTTTGTGTGAAAAAGGCCTGATTTAATTGTCACCCTAGAAAAAGCCTGAGAACCGTCCCTTAGAGAGAGTGAGTCAAAATGAGCGTCAGTGCTCATTCAGACCCCAGCGTAGTCGGATCCATCTCTGGTTCCACCTGGGCATCCCAAGATAATGACTGGGAACTCACCAAAGCTTGACTTCAAGGGAGTGTGACATGTGACGAATAATTTTTAACAACTTAAGACGCTGTGTGTTTATGCGTGCACACGTACGTGTATACACATACATATACATACAGAGAACTTAGGGAAAGTTTTCAACTCTGTTCAGGCATTCAATTTTTCACCTGTAAAATCAAAGAAATGCAGTAGAGATCTCTAAGCTCCTGCCAGTTCAAAAATTCTATGATTCCTCGAGTCAAATTTCTTTCTCCCCACCACCCTTCAAAATGGTGATGGATGCAACATAAAATTTTTCAATAAAAAGGGAGTACAACTTCACTTTAAATGAGAGGTTACACATCTAAATGGCATATTGTAAAAATAATCAAATTTATACTCACCCTGAAGTTTAAAAAATTTAATGTTAGTTGTTAAAACAGAAAAAAAATCAATATGAACCCAAAGCCTTAAGTAAAAATATTTTCTTTTCTTTCTGTCATTAGAAGTAACCCAACTAAAATGTTTGCTCAATGTCAAGTCATGCACACACCCTTGCATCAAAAGGAACAATGAAAGAAATTATTATGATAGGAATGTAGCATCACAGTGTAATTAAAAAGTAAGGACATTTTCAAAATGTATATGACATTGAGGGGACTAAAACAGTTTACAAACTCTGGTTGGCCACCGTGCAACAATTTAAGTATTCAAAAAAGAAGAAAAATGACAGTCAATTAAGTTTAAAATCAAATCAGTTGGTATAAATTGAGCAATTAAATGTCCATTATCATATTTTAAAAAGAGAGACAGAAAATATAAAACCACAAAAGAGAAGTGGTCTAATAGAGTTTAGATGTCCCCTCCAAATCTCATGTTGAGATGTAACCCCAGTGTTGGAGGTGTCTCGGTCATGGGGGCGGATCCCTCATGGCTTCCTGCTGTCCTTGAGATAAAGAGGAGGTCTGGTTGTTTAAAAATGCGTAGCACCTCCTCTACTCTCTCTCTCTCTGCTTTCGCCATGTGACATGCCCACCCCTACTTCACCTTCCTTCATGAGTAAAAGCTCCCTGAGGCCTCCCTAGAAGCCAAGCAGATACTGGCACCATACTTGTACAGCCTGTAGAACCATGAGTCAATTAAACAAACCTCTTTACAAATTACCTGGTCTCACATATTCCTTTATAGCAACACAAGAAGAGCCTAATGCGTGGTCCCAGCAAAATAGAATCAGTTTGCATTAATATGGACAAGAATGTTAATATATGTGAGGATTCTGCTCTATTAAATATATAAATTATGCAAATGCATTGTCCTCATGCTACATAAACAGAGTAGATACAAGGAACTGGAATAAGTCCAACAGTCTCAGTAATGCCAGAAACTGTTCCAAGAATAGGAAAGATTAGTCATCACTAGTGGTCACATACAACAACCCAGTGGAAGATGACCCAAAGCCAATCAGCACCACTGGCCACACAAAACACAACCGGGTTCCAGTTGGATGGATTAGCCAAATATTCTAAAAAGAAAATTTTCCCATGCAGGCTTCATCCCTTGTCTCCTAGGAGATAAAACCTCAAAGGCTTTACTAATTAAAATAAGGTATTAAGATATAATAGGTATAATTTTCCAGTAATGCTTGCCAAGCAGGTCAAAATATAATAATTTCAGGACAATGTATATAACATTACATCTAAGGAGAAATTAACATATCATCTGGAGGAAAACTCCAAGTTCTGAACAACTGCATCCCACATCTGACTAACAGGGAAGCTGGGAAGGAGGTCAGTTTGTGGCTGTGTGCCTAGCTATAACTTGAGCCAAAAGGGCTGTGCTTTCTAAAAAGAAGAGTGGGAGAATGGTTATTGGAGAACCACTGGAACACTCTGCCATGGGGGAATATTATTTAATGGATTTATGAAGAAAAAGTAGAGATTAAACCACATTTAAACAATATGGAACATTCTTCTCCCCACCTAGTAGTCCTTAAAAAAGAAAATTTCAATCAGCATCCTTTCTACTGCTTATATACATTCTAATGTTTGTCATTGCTGAACGAGTAAAAATTAGTTAACTGTCAACTTAAAGTTTCATTTCTAAAACTTATTAAAAAGAAAATTTTGCTTTCTTAACTATTTAAAAATAAATATTAGTTTATTTGTAACTCACTTAACTTCTTAATAGGGAAAAAATATTTAAAGGGTAGTGCTACCCATAAAATATGTAAAATAATGTACTCAAGATAACACTACATAATTATTAGGTCATAGAACACCCTAGTGAAAACAATAGTTAAAAAAGAAAAAAATAAGCTTTAAAAAACTACTGGCATGTTTTAAAAATTAAGCTGAAGTTACAAAGTAAATGTTTTATTTAATATTTGATTTTATACATGAGGACTAAAAAGGATATTATTAAAGTATGCTAAAAGTGCATCTTCTTCAATATAAGGTGGTTTTCTATTGAGCTTCAAGCTAAAACACGTTTAACCTGTCAATGAAAATGGTATTATATAATAAGGTTTATACACTGCTATGGCTTGGATGTTTGTCCCTCCAAACCCCATGTTGAAATTTAATCCTCAATGTTGGAGGTGGGGCCTAATGGGAAAGCATTGGGTCATGGGGATAGACGCTTCAGGAATAGCTTGGTGCTGCTCTCTCTGTTAGTGAGTTCTGTCTCATACAAAACTGGATTGGTTCTGGGAAATGGATTAGCTCCTGCAAGAGTGGTGTTATAAAGACAGCACTCTTGGGTTTGGTCCCTCTTCACCCATGCCCACCTTCCCTTCGACCTTTTCTGCCATGCTTCCAGGCAGCACAAAAGCCCTTACCAAAAGCTGAGCAGATACCAGTGCCATACTTCTTGTACAGACTGCTGAACGATGAGCTAAATAAACCTCTTTTCTTTATAAATTACCCAGCCTCGGGTATTCCTTTACAACAACACAAAACAGACTAAGATTTACCTTCCACTTGTGCAAAATCATTTCTTAAGAATCACATATATAGTAAATTAAATATTTAATTATATATTTTAAACAATGGAAATTAGTAACAGGACAATCAAAATAATGTTTTAGTAGTATTATATTTTAGTAATAAAACTGGAAATCTGGCCGGGCGCGGTGGCTCAAGCCTGTAATCCCAGCACTTTGGGAGGCCGAGACGGGCGGATCACTAGGTCAGGAGATCGAGACCATCCTGGCTAACACGGTGAAACCCCGTCTCTACTAAAAAATACAAAAAACTAGCCGGGCGAGGTGGCGGGCGCCTGTAGTCCCAGCTACTCAGGAGGCTGAGACAGGAGAATGGCCCGAACCCGGGAGGCGGAGCTTGCAGTGAGCTGAGATCCGGCCACTGCACTCCAGACTGGGCGACAGAGCGAGACTCCGTCTCAAAAAAAAAAAAAAAAAAAAAACTGGAAATCTGAAAATATACTATATAATTATTAGCAATAATCACATACTGATATGCTTTTGCTCAGATGAAAATGTATGAAGAATTTTATTTACTTATAAATGTTCTTTTTAAAACATGAATAAATTTCAACTTTTGGCATAAAACATTTCAAAAATCAAAATTAATGATTTTACATTAATAATAGACATTTTGGGGCCAATAATTTCTATGTGGTGTTAAATTATTTTTGTTAGAAACCTATTGCAAGTCCACATTCATATGTCAGTCAAAATTGTCTATAAAACAAAAATGTACATTTTATTATTTGTTAAACTGACCTTAAATAATATGTTAAATGCACTATTTTTTGTTTGTTTGTTTTTGTCTGCTTTTTGTTTTTGTTTTTGTTTTGTTTTGTTTTTTGCTTTGTTTTGTTTGAGACAGAGTCTTGCTCTGTCACCCAGGCTGGAGTGCAGTAGCACGATCTCAGCTCACTTCAGCCTCCGCCTCCTGGGTTCAAGCAATTCTCCTGCCTCAGCCTCCTGAGTAGCTGGGACTAGAGGCACAGGCCATGATGCTCAGCTAATTTTTTTGTACTCTAGTAGAGGTGGGGTTTCACCATGTTGCCCAGACTGATCAAAAAACTCCTGAACTCAGGCAATCTGCCCGCCTCAGCCTCCCAAAGTGCTAGGATTACAGGCGTGAGCCACTGCATCCAGCCTAAATGCACTATTTCTAAGGAAAATGAACTCTGATTTCCTCAATCATCAGTCAGGTAGTTTGTGAAATGACTGCCATTTGCAATCAAAATATTTTCCTTTCTTAGCCCCTCTTATCAACAACTGGGAGGAAATGTACAATATAAAGGTACTATCCTCTCAACTGGTTTCCATCATTGTCCATTATTAGTTTTCAAATATTTTCTCCTCTAGCCCATATGGCCCCCTCACTCGGGCATTTCTAATCTGCTAGGATTAACCCCAACAATTTCCATGCCATTCAAGAAATACATAAAGCAAGGGAGAGTGAAACTTTATAGTGACTACAGTGAATCTACTCTACAACTTAAGAAAAATAAAAGACTTCACTTGTTTTTCTATAATATGGTGCAGTGGGCATCATGAAAAATACTCATCATACAGCACACTTTAAAAACCTGGATTCCATAGTAGGGGAAGAGAGAAGAAAAAGAGATGGAAAGGAAAGGAAAAGAGAAGGGAAGGGAAGGGAAGGAAAAAGGTAAAGGAAGGAAAGGGAAGGAAAAGGAAAAGAAAAGGAAAGAGAAGTGAAAGAGAAAGGAAATGGGAAAGGGGAAGAAAATGAAAATGATTAGAGAAAAGAAAAGGAAATAAACTTCTATAACCGCATAGAAGAACTGAGAAGAAATTGAGAATAATCCTCAGAGGCCAAAAAATGGCAAGTGTAATCCAGAGGGGTAATAAATGCTGATGTTGGTATCTGTCATGGGACTATCCACTAACCCCTAGAGGTCCACAGCTTCATAGCTGGATATACACAGGCCCACGGCTGGCTGTACATTGCCAATTTTCTGTCCCTTGTACCAACCTCTTGGCCTGAGTCTCCTTCTGCATTCTCCAGTCCTACTGTCACTTGAGAACCGAGCATTGACCCACACCCTGAAAATGACCCAACACTTCAAAGCCCAAATCTCAGCTAACTCAATTATTTCAAGGCACCAGAAAGCCAGAAACAGCAGGACAGCTGCTAGGAACAGAGAGAAGGAAGCCAGAGTTTACTTCATCCAAAAATAAGGATAAGCCCCAACCTCACTGACAGTGACTCAAGTAGCCCAGAAGTCTCCTCATGACTTTGAGAAGAGGGCATTTATTCTAATCATCTCTTTTTCTTTTTGTAAATATTAGGAGTTATTACTCTGTGCCATGGACTAGTGAAGTTAGCAGTATCTCCTTTCCTTAAGACTGGATTAATTCTTGAGTCATCTGTACCAAGCCTGTGAAAGTTCTACTTAATTTTATTAACAAACCTTTTCATTTAAAATAATAAATGTTTAACAAGATCAATTTACAGGGGACCGTGTGGATCCTGTTAAATAACAGATTTGTGTTTACTGCATTATAAATTAGTAGGTAAAATCATAAGCCTTTATAACTGCTTGCTCACTTAGAAAATAGTACCTTCACTAGTTCAACCATTATGGAAAACAGTATGGCGATTCCTCAAGGATCTAGAACTAGATGTACCATATGACCCAGCCATCCCATTACTGGGTATATACCCAAAGGATTATAAATTATGCTGCTATAAAGACACATGCACACGTATGTTTATTGCAGCACTATTCACAATAGCAAAGACTTGGAATCAACCCAAATGTCCATCAGTGACAGATTGGATTAAGAAAATGTGGCACATATACACCATGGAATACTATGCAGCCATCAAAAAGGATGAGTTTGTGTCCTTTGTAGGGACATGGATGCAGCTGGAAACCATCATTCTTAGCAAACTATCACAAGAACAGAAAACCAAACACCGCATGTTCTCACTCATAGGTGGGAACTGAACAATGAGATCACTTGGACTCAGGAAGGGGAACATCACACACCGGGGCCTATCATGGGGAGGGGGGAGGGGGGAGGGGGGGGGGAGGGATTGCATTGGGAGTTATACCTGATGGAAATGACGAGTTGATGGGTGCAGCACACCAACAAGGCACAAGTATACATATGTAACAAACCTGCACGTTATGCACATGTACCCTACAACTTAAAGTATAATAAGAATAAATAAATTAAAAAAAAAAAAAAAAAAAAAGAAAATAGTACCTTCAGCTGAATTAAGTGTCTGGAAATAGAAGCAAAATTGAATTCTCCTTATGTCAAGTAAATACAGAGAAGGCCCAAATTACTTTGGTATTTGTATAGCAAGAGGGTAGCACACTGGATAGTTCATTAGTATCTCCTATGAAGATGAAATTTGACTGTGACATTTAGGAAAGAGATTACCTACTTAAGAACACTTTGACATGTTTAATTTGAAGGATTTAAAGAGAAATGAAACTATCTTATCAGTGGGCTGCTTTCATTTAAACAACACCGTACTAGGGAGTTTAACCCAGTCTAATTTTCAAATTCTCTCTTCAATATTCAGGCCCACAAAGATCAGACATGCCCTACATTGAAAGCGATGCTCATTGCAAATGGAATGAAATGGCCCAGTTTACAAAGTCACGATGTTTTGTGATTGTCTTACACAGCAGATATCCACATCAGAAGGGAATACAGTTCTGAGGGCTTCTCACAGAAAGGAAAGGTCTGTAATAGTGGTTGCTAATATAAAATTATTTGAACATTATACTCTCTATTCAATCACTCCGTGCTCCAGTGCTGTTTTAGTATTTCTGATACATCAGGAATAAAATCTTAGCATCATCTAACCTTACTTTTATCAAGGAAGGTACAATGCCAGCTGAATGGATTTGAGGAACTTGGGGTGAAAAGTAGGACTAGACGTAGAACCTATGTGAGGACACACAGAAAATCCTGTGCTCTCAAACCTATTTTTTACATTGAGATAGGTGGATAGACAGACATACAGACAGATACATAGAGAATTAAGCACATAAGATCAGTCCATTTATTTATCCGGTAAAGATTTATTGAGAGTCTCAATACTATTAAGCTGGTATTATTCTAAGCACTTGGGATATATAAATGAACCAACCAAAAATCCCTTTCCTCATGTAGCTTACATCTAGCTGAAGGAAGCAGATAATAAATAATAAGCATAACATATAAGTAAACCCCATAGAATGTAATACAGTGCTTGGTGCTTACTGAGGAATAAAAGCAGAGTAGGGTTAAGAGGATACTCACATTCAGAGGTCGGGTGGGGATAAGAATGGTGATCAGAGTAGAGCCCATTGTGAAGGTTACTGTTTGGTGAAGACTTGATCAAAGTTTTAGTCCTTAGTAGAAGATCATTCATTAGATAGCTAAAAAGAAATGAAAGTTTTAAGGTAAGTGATGATCATAAAAATCACGCTGATAAATATATATGTATATATTTATTTTCTCTCAACAGAAACATAGCTTTTGAGACAAGCATTTTCATATTATTGCTCTTTTGGGGGTATAATTTCAATTTGATGTTTGAAACCTGACTTTTTGTTAATAGATACTGGTCACATCATGAATTAGCAGAAAATATGAAATTTTAATATGAGTTATTAACATTTGAGTCTTAGAAAATATGTTACACAGAAGGCAATGTCCACATTCAACCTATTCACTGAATTGCTACTGTGAAGTGAGTACCTTGTTAGATATTACAGACACAGCAATAAGCAATTTTAAACATACAGTCAATGACCTCAAAGAGTTTGCACTCTAGTACTATTAATTGCTGATATTAATGTTCCACATTTATTATTGTGTCAGGCATTGATCCAAGTTCTTTACACATATTAACTCACCAAGACTTCACGACAAGATTATGAGGTTGGTACTATAATTGCCTCCTTTAGATAGATGAGAAAGCTGAGGCCCAGAGTGGTTCAGTGACTTGCTTCAGGCAACAGAACTAGTTAGCTGAAGAGTCAAGATTTGAACCCAGGCAATGGGACCCTAGAGTTTGTTCTAGGGTGACACTCCTCTAAGAGGGTATAGATATGTAAACAGTCACATTCAGTAAGACAGTAGAAAACCCTTTGAAAAGGCAGCTTAGATCTACCTACAGTGGGGCTGTTGTCATCAGCATTCTCTTTTGAGCTCATGTGCCAGTTTTCAATGGAAGCCTATATACCAGCATTCTATTTAGCACTGGTTCTGCAGCGGACATAGTAGAAGATGGAAAAAACTTCAAACAACGTAAGGAAGGAGAAATAATCCTGGCTCAGATGGCATCAAAAGCTTAAGAGTCTTCTCTGCCACCCCTCCCTCCAGACACGGTTCACGCAGGCTGGGACCAGGTCAACTCCAGTGCCCCCGCGCCTCCCCCTCCCTGCCCCGCCATTCAGTGACAGGCAAATTCCCCTCAGAACTTGCTGTCTGCCCTGGAACATATTTAAATTACAGTATTCTGTTTTGCTGAATAGTAACAATTTTGCTTTCTTTGCACATTTACATTGTTTTCATTTTATTTTTTTTTTAATGTTTTCATTTAAAATTCTCCTGGGCATTGTAAGTACTTTAGGTATTTAATGAACTATATCATATAGTGTTAAGAAATTTCCCCCAGTAATATTGTTTTAAAAGCTTTAGAGAAAAAAAAAATATATATATATATTCAAATTGGTGTTCTAAGACTAATATATAAACATATTGGTCTAGTTGCCAGGTCGCAAATTAGTACATCTTTATAATGGCAGAGAAAAACCTGGTTGAAGAATATTAAGCCTTAGATAGGGAATTTACAGAAATAATAAGTTAAGACAATCTATTAAGTTGACATTATTCTGTTCTTTTGTAACATGCTATTTAAACTCTTTGACTTGGTTACTGCTACATGGAAGAAAATATCATATAAGAACAGATTCCAAGGTGTCACACTCATCATATATGTTTGTATGCTGTTCAACATTTGTCATCAGATTGATATAATACTTTAGGTGATACTTTCTAAAATAAGCTCCACAGACTATTTTGAGGTGTATTATTTATATTTTATAGTGATATGCAATGTGTTTAGGAGTCATATTTCGATAACCTGAACCACTGAGGATACATGAAATTCAACAAGGGAAGCTGTGACAAAGCCCATGCACTTTGCTCCATAGGTGAGGTATGTTCCCCTGGCAACTTTCGTGGTAGAGGAAGCAAGGGAATGGTAGAAGCCAGTGTCCCAAGGAGAAAAAAACAACAGAAGAGAACAGACAATAAACTTTAAAAGGCTGGCTATATAGAATCACACTGGATAGGTGCCAACAATCTCGTATTTCTTAAGGCTCTCACAATATAATAATTAAGATTCATAATAAAATATACTCTAACCATCAAGAAGTGGTTCAATTGTACACGTTATTGACTGGGTACCAAGTGGGGTGGGGCATACGATCTGTTTGAATGATTGAAAATGTTTCAGCACTAGGAAGTATTAACAATACTATGTTCCTACGGATCATGTCCCCCCAGGAGACCACACAAACACAATGAAGCGTTTTTATTATATCAGGGACAAGTGGTTAAAATGCTAATTAGAAACCCAACAACCTGGGTTCTAGTTTCTGCCACTTAACTTTGTGCAGGTCCAGTAACCTTACAGAATTTCTTGTTTGCCATCTGAAGAAGAGTTCACTAAAACCTGTCCTTCTTATCAAACAAGGCATTTGTGAGAATTAAATGAGTTTTTCTTTTTTTTTTTTTAATTTATTTATTATTATTATACTTTAAGTTGTAGGGTACATGTGCATAACGTGCAGGTTTGTTACATATGTATACTTGTGCCATGTTGGTGTGCTGCACCCATCAACTTGTCATTTACATCAGGTATAACTCCCAATGCAATCCCACCCCCCTCCCCCCTCCCCATGACAGGCCCCCGTGTGTGATGTTCCCCTTCCTGAGTCCAAGTGATCTCATTGTTCAGTTCCCACCTATGAGTGAGAACATGCGGTGTTTGGTTTTCTGTTCTTCTGATAGATTGCTAAGAATGATGGTTTCCAGCTGCATCCATGTCCCTACAAAGGACACAAACTCATCCTTTTTGATGGCTGCATAGTATTCCATGGTGTATATGTGCCACATTTTCTTAATCCAATCTGTCACTGATGGACATTTGGGTTGATTCCAAGTCTTTGCTATTGTGAATAGTGCTGCAATAAACATATGAGTGCATGTGTCTTTATAGCAGCATAATTTATAATCCTTTGGGTATATACCCAGTAATGGGATGGCTGGGTCATATGATACATCTAGTTCTAGATCCTTGAGGAATCGCCATACTGTTTTCCATAATGGTTGAACTAGTTTACAATCCCACCAACAGTGTAAAAGTGTTCCTATTTCTCCACATCCGCTCCAACACCTCTTGTTTCCTGACTTTTTAATGATTGCCATTCTAACTGGTGTGAGATGGTATCTCATTGTGGTTTTGATTTGCATTTCTCTGATGGCCAGTGATGATGAGCATTTTTTCATGTGTCTGTTGGCTGTATGAATGTCTTCTTTTGAGAAATGTCTGTTCATATCCTTTGCCCACTTTTTGATGGGGTTGTTTGTTTTTTTCTTGTAAATTTGTTGGAGTTCTTTGTAGGTTCTGGATATTAGCCCTTTGTCAGATGAGTAGATTGCAAAAATTTTCTCCCATTCTGTAGGTTGCCTGTTCACTCTGATGGTAGTTTCTTTTGCTGTGCAGAAGCTCTTTAGTTTAATGAGATCCCATTTGTCAATTTTGGCTTTTGCTGCTGTTGCTTTTGGTGTTTTAGACATGAAGTCTTTGCCCATGCCTATGTCCTGAATGGTACTACCTAGGTTTTCCTCTAGGATTTTTATGGTGTTAGGTCTAACATTTAAGTCTCTAATCCATCTTGAACTAATTTTCGTATAAGGAGTAAGGAAAGGATCCAGTTTCAGCTTTCTACTTATGGCTAGCCAATTTTCCCAGCACCATTTATTAAATAGGGAATCCTTTCCCCATTTCTTGTTTCTCTCAGGTTTGTCAAAAATCAGATGGCTGTAGATGTGTGGTATTATTTCTGAGGACTCTGTTCTGTTCCATTGGTCTATATCTCTGTTTTGGTACCAGTACCATGCTGTTTTGGTTACTGTAGCCTTGTAGTATAGTTTGAAGTCAGGTAGCGTGATGCCTCCAGCTTTGTTCTTTTGACTTAGGATTGTCTTGGAGATGCGGGCTCTTTTTTGGTTCCATATGAACTTTATAGCAGTTTTTTCCAATTCTGTGAAGAAACTCATTGGTAGCTTGATGGGGATGGCATTGAATCTATAAATTACCTTGGGCAGTATGGCCATTTTCACGATATTGATTCTTCCTATCCATGAGCATGGTATGTTCTTCCATTTGTTTGTGTCCTCTTTTATTTCACTGAGCAGTGGTTTGTAGTTCTCCTTGAAGAGGTCCTTTACATCCCTTGTAAGTTGGATTCCTAGGTATTTTATTCTCTTTGAAGCAATTGTGAATGGAAGTTCATTCCTGATTTGGCTCTCTGTTTGTCTGTTACTGGTGTATAAGAATGCTTGTGATTTTTGCACATTAATTTTGTATCCTGAGACTTTGCTGAAGTTGCTTATCAGCTTAAGGAGATTTTGGGCTGAGACAATGGGGTTTTCTAAATATATAATCATGTCATCTGCAAACAGGGACAGTTTGACTTCTTCTTTTCCTAACTGAATACCCTTGATTTCTTTCTCTTGCCTGATTTTCCTAGCCAGAACTTCCAACACTATGTTGAATAGGAGTGGTGAGAGAGGGCATCCCTGTCTTGTGCCAGTTTTCAAAGGGAATTTTTCCAGTTTTTGCCCATTCAGTATGATATTGGCTGTGGGTTTGTCATAAATAGCTCTTATTATTATGAGGTACGTTCCATCAATACCGAATTTATTGAGCGTTTTTAGCATGAAGGGCTGTTGAATTTTGTCAAAAGCCTTTTCTGCATCTATTGAGATAATCATGTGGTTCTTGTCTTTGGTTCTGTTTATATGCTGGATTATGTTTATTGATTTGCGAATGTTGAACCAGCCTTGCATCCCAGGGATGAAGCCCACTTGATCATGGTGGATAAGCTTTTTGATGTGTTGCTGAATCCGGTTTGCCAGTATTTTATTGAGGATTTTTGCATAGATGTTCATCAGGGATATTGGTCTAAAATTCTCTTTTTTTCTTTTGTCTCTGCCAGGCTTTGGTATCAGGATGATGTTGGCCTCATAAAATGAGTTAGGGAGGATTCTCTCTTTTTCTATTGATTGGAATAGTTTCAGAAGGAATGGTACCAGCTCCTCCTTGTACCTCTGGTAGAATTCAGCTGTGAATCCATCTGGTCCTGGACTTTTTTTGGTTGGTAGGCTATTAATTATTGCCTCAATTTCAGAGCCTGCTATTGGTCTATTCAGGGATTCAACTTCTTCCTGGTTTAGTCTTGGAAGAGTGTAAGTGTCCAGGAAATTATCCATTTCTTCTAGATTTTCCAGTTTATTTGCGTAGAGGTGTTTATAGTATTCTCTGATGGTAGTTTGTATTTCTGTGGGGTCGGTGCTGATATCCCCTTTATCATTTTTAATTGCGTCGATTTGATTCTTCTCTCTTTTCTTCTTTATTAGTCTTGCTAGTGGTCTGTCAATTTTGTTGATCTTTTCAAAAAACCAACTCCTGGATTCATTGATTTTTTGGAGAGTTTTTTGTGTCTCTATCTCCTTCAGTTCTGCTCTGATCTTAGTTATTTCTAGCCTTCTGCTAGCTTTCGAATGTGTTTGCTCTTGCTTCTCTAGTTCTTTTAATTGTGATGTTAGAGTGTCAATTTTAGATCTTTCCTGCTTTCTCTTGTGGGCATTTAGTGCTATAAATTTCCCTCTACACACTGCTTTAAATGTGTCCCAGAGATTCTGGTATGTTGTATCTTTGTTCTCATTGGTTTCAAAGAACATCTTTATTTCTGCCTTCATTTCGTTATGTACCCAGTAGTCATTCAGGAGCAGGTTGTTCAGTTTCCATGTAGTTGAGCGGTTTTGAGTGAGTTTCTTAGTCCTGAGTTCTAGTTTGATTGCACTGTGGTCTGAGAGACAGTTTGTTATAATTTCTGTTCTTGTACATTTGCTGAGGAGTGCTTTACTTCCAATTATGTGGTCGATTTTGGAGTAAGTACGATGTGGTGCTGAGAAGAATGTATATTCTGTTGATTTGGGGTGGAGAGTTCTATAGATGTCTATTAGGTCTGCTTGCTGCAGAGATGAGTTCAATTCCTGGATATCCTTGTTAACTTTCTGTCTCGTTGATCTGTCTAATGTTGACAGTGGAGTGTTGAAGTCTCCCATTATTATTGTATGGGAGTCTAAGTCTCTTTGTAAGTCTCTAAGGACTTGCTTGATGAATCTGGGTGCTCCTGTATTGGGTGCATATATATTTAGGATAGTTAGCTCTTCCTGTTGAATTGATCCCTTTACCATTATGTAATGGCCTTCTTTGTCTCTTTTGATCTTTGATGGTTTAAAGTCTGTTTTATCAGAGACTAGGATTGCAACCCCCGCTTTTTTTTGTTCTCCATTTGCTTGGTAAATCTTCCTCCATCCCTTTATTTTGAGCCTATGTATGTCTCTGCGTGTGAGATGGGTCTCCTGAATACAGCAGACTGATGGGTCTTGACTCTTTATCCAGTTTGCCAGTCTGTGTCTTTTAATTGGAGCATTTAGTCCATTTACATTTAAGGTTAAGATTGTTATGTGTGAACTTGAGCCTGCCATTATGATATTAACTGGTTATTTTGCTCGTTAGTTGATGCAGTTTCTTCCTAGCCTCGATGGTCTTTACATTTTGGCATGTTTTTGCAATGGCTGGTACCGGTTGTTCCTTTCCATGTTTAGTACTTCCTTCAGGGTCTCTTGTAAGGCAGGCCTAGTGGTGACAAAATCTCTAAGCATTTGCTTATCTGTAAAGGATTTTATTTCTCCTTCACTTATGAAACTTAGTTTGGCTGGATATGAAATTCTGGGTTGAAAATTCTTTTCTTTAAGAATGTTGAATATTGGCCCCCACTCTCCTCTGGCTTGTAGAGTTTCTGCCGAGAGATCTGCTGTTAGTCTGATGGGCTTCCCTTTGTGGGTAACCCGACCTTTCTCTCTGGCTGCCCTTAAGATTTTTTCCTTCATTTCAACTTTGGTGAATCTGGCAATTATGTGTCTTGGAGTTGCTCTTCTCGAGGAGTATCTTTGTGGCGTTCTCTGTATTTCCTGGATTTGAATGTTGGCCTGCCCTACTAGGTTGGGGAAGTTCTCCTGGATGATATCCTGAAGAGTGTTTTCCAACTTGGTTCCATTTTCCCCCTCACTTTCAAGCACCCCAATCAGACGTAGATTTGGTCTTTTTACATAATCCCATACTTCTTGCAGGCTTTGTTCATTTCTTTTTCTTCTTTTTTCTTTTGGTTTCTCTTCTCGCTTCATTTCATTCATTTGATCCTCAATCGCTGATACTCTTTCTTCCAGTTGATCGAGTCGGTTACTGAAGCTTGTGCATTTGTCACGTATTTCTCGTGTCATGGTTTTCATCTCTTTCATTTCGTTTATGACCTTCTCTGCATTAATTACTCTAGCCATCAATTCTTCCACTTTTTTTTCAAGATTTTTAGTTTCTTTGCGCTGGGTACGTAATTCCTCCTTTAGCTCTGAGAAATTTGATGGACTGAAGCCTTCTTCTCTCATCTCGTCAAAGTCATTCTCCGTCCAGCTTTGATCCGTTGCTGGCGATGAGCTGCACTCCTTTGCCGGGGGAGATGCGCTCTTATTTTTTGAATTTCCAGCTTTTCTGCCCTGCTTTTTTCCCATCTTTGTGGTTTTATCTGCCTCTGGTCTTTGATGATGGTGATGTACTGATGGGGTTTTGGTGTAGGTGTCCTTCCTGTTTGATAGTTTTCCTTCTAACAGTCAGGACCCTCAGCTGTAGGTCTGTTGGAGATTGCTTGAGGTCCACTCCAGACCCTGTTTGCCTGGGTATCAGCAGCAGAGGCTGCAGAAGATAGAATATTTCTGAACAGCGAGTGTACCTGTCTGATTCTTGCTTTGGAAGCTTCCTCTCAGGGGTGTACTCCACCCTGTGAGGTGTGGGGTGTCAGACTGCCCCTAGTGGGGGATGTCTCCCAGTTAGGCTACTCAGGGGTCAGGGACCCACTTGAGCAGGGAGTCTGTCCCTTCTCAGATCTCAACCTCCGTGTTGGGAGATCCACTGCTCTCTTCAAAGCTGTCAGACAGAGTCGTTTGCGTCTGCAGAGGTTTCGGCTGTGTTTGTTATTGCCCTGTCCCCAGAGGTGGAGTCTACAGAGACAGGCAGGTTTCCTTGAACTGCTGTGAGCTCCACCCAGTTCGAGCTTCCCAGCGGCTTTGTTTACCTACTTAAGCCTCAGCAATGGCGGGCGCCCCTCCCCCAGCCTCGCTGTTGCCTTGCTGGTAGATCACAGACTGCTGTGCTAGCAATGAGGGAGGCTCCGTGGGTGTGGGACCCTCCCGGCCAGGTGTGGGATATGATCTCCTGGTGTGCCTGTTTGCTTAAAGCGCAGTATTGGGGTGGGAGTTACCCGATTTTCCAGGTGTTGTGTGTCTCAGTTCCCCTGGCTAGGAAAAGGGATTCCCTTTCCCCTTGCGCTTCCCAGGTGAGGCGATGCCTCGCCCTGCTTCAGCTCTCGCTGGTCGGGCTGCAGCAGCTGACCAGCACCGATCATCCGGCACTCCCCAGTGAGATGAACCCAGTACCTCAGTTGAAAATGCAGAAATCACCGGTCTTCTGTGTCGCTCGCGCTGGGAGTTGGAGACTGGAGCTGTTCCTATTTGGCCATCTTGCTCCATTAAATGAGTTTTTCATATGAGAACACTGTCAAAATTATAAAGAGCATCCTCTATACAAAACATTACTGAATAAATCATAATGAATAATTTATCCTTGTTTTTCATTAGATCAATCAAATGATACTCTTTATAAATGAAAATGAAAATATCTCATTTGTACTTGAAGACCACATGGTAAGTACTGTACTTACGTAAAAATGACCTATCCAATGGTAACACAACACAAAGAAGTTGGCTCCAGTATTGCCTGAATATTTATAGAATTCATTAAAAGTTATTTGCTCAGCCCCATATTTGAATTTAGACAAATTAAACCATTTTCATTTCTTATGACAACCTGGAGTGAATTAATCACCAACCCTCCATCATCTAATGCTAGCAGCTATGAGATAATCTACCTGCTTTACCACTTGAATGAAAATAAACAAGTAAAAGGAACCAATTGCAATTCTCCTTCAACCTCATTTCCCCTCCACACATTTCTTCAACTTAAATCTATATCCCTTTTTGACAACAAAAGATCTCTGATTGAGTGTGCCCAAACTGTTAGACTTTCCTACTGGGAATAACTAGAAAAAGAGTCCTGGGGATTAAGAATGGAAACTAGGTGTAAAGCAGATAGCAGGAAGGAGCAGAGGATTCTGAAAGGAAACCTGGGACAGTGAGGGCAGCACAGGAGAATTACACTCTGAAGAGGTCTGTAAGGAATATCTGAGTTTGTTTTCCACTGCCACAACAGACCACAGACTGTGTACTTTATAAACAAAAGAAGTTTATTTGGCTCATGATTCTGGGGACTGGGAAATCCAAGACCAAAGGATATCTGAGAAGGGCATTATTGCTGCTTTATCCCATGGTAGAAGGCAGAAGACAGACGTGAGCACAAGAGACAGAGAGGAAGGGGGCCAAACTCATCTTTTTTATCAGGGACCCCACTCCCACAATAACTAACCCACTCTCAAGACAATGGCATTAATCCATTCATGCGGGCAGAGCCCTCACGACCTAATCACCTCTTAAAGGTCCTACCTCTTGGCCGGGAGCGGTGGCTCATGCCTGTAATCCCAGCACTTCAGGAGGCCTAGGCCAGTGGATCACAAGGTCGGGAGTTCGAGACTAGCCTGGTCAATATGGTGAAATCCCTTCTCTACTAAAAATACAAAAATTAGCTGGACGTGGTGGCATGCATCTGTAGTACCAGCTACTTGGGAGACTGAGGCAGAAGAATCACTTGAACCCAGGAGGTGGAGGTTGCAGTGAGCCGAGATTGTGCCACTGCACTCCAGCCTGGGTGACAGATCAAGACTCTGTCCAAAAAAAAAAAAAAAAAAAAAAAAAAGTCCCACCTCTTAATTCCAAACCAATGGCAATTCAATTTCAACATGAGTTTTGAAGGGGACATTCAAGCCATAGCAAAGAGGAAGGATATGAAGACAGGTTTAAAAGGCAACATGTTTGTAACAGTTTTCTATTGCTGCCATAACAAATTACCAAAAATGCTGGGGCTTAAAAAACACACACGTCACATTGTACCCCATAAATATATACAATTATTATCAATTATTATTTGTCAATTAAAAATAAAACAAAACTTCTTTAAAGTTAAAACATCACAAAATACATGCACTTTATACCCTTACAATTCTGTAAATCAGAAATCTGACACAGATCTCACCAGGCTAACTCAAGGTATCAGGGGTCTTTATTCTTTTCTGTAAGATATAGGATTCATTTCCCTGCCTTCCCCAGGTTCCGGGGTCTACCTACATCCACTGTCTCAGACCTATTTTCTCCATCTTCAAAGCCAGCAATGGCAGGTCAAGTGCATTCTCACTCTGACTACTACTTCTGCCTGCCTGTTCCACAGTTAAGGACTCTTGCAATTAGACCAGGTCCATTCAGCTAATCCAGGATAACCTCCCATGTCAATTTGGATCATCTGCAAAGACCGTTTTGCCATGTGGCATAACACATTTACAGGTTTCACAGATTAGGACATGGATGTCTTTGTGGGAGGGGGCATTATTCTGCCTACTGCAAGGTTATAAGTAAGAGGTGATTTGCCAAGAGGTTTTCATTGCTTTCTTTCACCTTCACTCCCCTCAGTCAGCTTTCCACTCAAAGAGCTTAAAAACAATGATCATATTATGGCACTCCTCTGCTCAAACCCCTTTGCTGGCTTCTTGACCTGCAGAATAAAGCATACACTCCTTGTAACAGTCCACAAGGGTCTATGTAACCTGTCCCAGTGTATTGGAACCTTCTTTTTTTTTTTTCTTTTCTTTTTTTTTTTTTTTTTTTCTTGAGATGAAGTTTTGCTCTTGTTGCCCAAGCTGGAATGCAGTGGTGCGATATCAGCTCACTGCAACTTCTGCCTCCCACATTCAAGGGATTCTCCTGCCTCAGCCTCCCGAGTAGCTGGGATTACAGGCATGCACCACCAATGCATGGCTAATTTTGTATTTTTAGTAGAGATGGGGTTTCACCATGCTGGTCAGGCTGGTTTCAAACTCCTGACCTCAAGTGATCCACCAGTCTTGGCCTCCCAAAGTGTTGGGATTACAGGCATGAGCCACTGCGCCCAGCCTGAAACCTTTTTTATACTGGTACCCCGAGTAAAAAATTATTTTTAAACCATAACCTAGGACATACATATGTGTGTGTCTATGTATCTCCTTCTATGATACAAACCAGTACTCATCCTTGGTATCTACTATATGCTCTGATATTTTTAATTCTGATCAGCTCTCTTTTTTTAATTTTGACTGCAACTCACTAATGAACTGTAACTCTCAGTTTAGAAAACACTGATCTGGACCTGCCTTCCTCTCAAACTCCAGCTCCTAGCATCATGCTGAGTTCCCTCAGAACTAGATACACTGACCTCATTGCTTCAGGAGAAACTCTGATGGAAATATTCTCCCCAGAACTTCTCAGGACCTGCTTCCTCACTCATCTGGGTGTCTACTCAACTGTCCATTTCCCCGAGACATACCCCTGACAACCTCATATCTAATCATCCTACTCTCCCACCCCAGCATAATTTTCTGTTTATGTTGCTTTACCTTTCTCCACACCACTTACTGCTGCTTTGCATATTATTTCTTTGTTTCTTCTCTCCCAGGAAAATAAAAGCTCACTAAGACTACCTTATTTCCTTAGGCAATCCCAGTGTTTAAACCAGCTTCCTAAGACACAGAAAAAACTCAAGAATTAGTTATTCAATGAACGAGTAAAATCTGAGTGAGAGTTACTGAATAAATGAATCAGCAGAGCTAAGACTATATAGGTACTTGGAAAAAAAATAGTAAATATTAGTATATTATAATTTATATAGTAACTGTAATCATTGATAATTACCATTTATTATCTATAACTTACCAGACACTGTGCAGGGTGTCCTACATAAGTTACTTCTAGCTGTTGCAACAGCCCTGTGATGTAGTTATTTTTACAGATGGGGAAATTGAAATCCAGAAAGCTTAGGTTTCTGGTACAGGGTTGATACAGTCTGTAAAAATAGCCAGTTTTTATGTTTAACATCTGTTGTTCAGGCATTATTCTAAGCATTTTACAGGGCAGTACTGTTATAATTTCCCAATTTTATAGATTGGAAAATTCAGGCATAGGACTTGCTTAAAGTCACAGAGCTTGTAAGTGGTGGCACCAGAAACAAAATTAGGCAGCCTGGCACTAGAGTGCTCCTCACAGCCCACTGCTCAAAGTGAGGCCCTTGGGCAGCAGCAGCAGCCAGGAACTCATTCGAAACGCCCCACGCCCCACCCCAGGCCTGCATTCCGGTGAGATCCCCAAGCCATTCATATCCATAAACACAGTTGAAAAGCTCTGCCCTAAACCGCACTGCCTCTTAGGCAGGCAAGCAGAGATGGACAGAAATAATTTTATAACATTAAGTGTATACTTTAAATACCATTTTAACTAGAAATATTCAATATGACTTTACACGAATTTAACGGAAGTAATCTAAAGTAAAACTAAAAGAATTGCTGAACTTCAGTTAAAAATGGCTATTCACCCCAAAATGTCACATTCATTTTAAGCAAGAGAAAAGATTATGAAGTACATTTAGAGGATGAAACCGTTATATTTTTCTTATCTTAACCTCAGGTTTCAGCTTTAGATTATCCACTGACTCCCTGCTATGAAAGATGAGGATGCTAAAATTGCTGCTTTCCTTCTTCCTTCCTCCTCCTTTCCCTACCTCCATGTTTATCATGGTATTTACTGGTTTTCTTCACTAAGATATATACTACTTCCTCTTTATTTTGTCACAATCTCTGGGTTAGTCTTTTTTCAATGTTTCTTTGGATTTAGTGTTCCTCTGTGTGCCTTTACTACCTTTTCTCCATTTCTGAGCTCAATGTTTTAATTCAACCTTTGATTGGCTTTTTGTGGTTGGTGCTGTTGTTATTGTGAGGTAGCCCTTTTTTTTTTTTTTTTTTTTTTTTTTTTTTTTTTTTTTTTTTGAGACGGAGTCTTGCACTGTCGCCCGGGCTGGAGTGCAATGGCATGATCTTGGCTCACTGAAACCTCCGCCTCCCAGGCTTAAGGGATTCTCCTTCCTCAGCCTCCCAAGTAGCTGGGATTATAGGCACGTGACAGCACGCCTGGCCAATTTTTTGTATTTTTAGTAGAGATGGGATTTCACTGGGATGGCCAGGCTGGTCTCGAACACCTGACCTCATGATCCACCTGCCTCGGCCTCCCAAGTTGCTGGAATTACAGGTGTGAGCCACTGCACCCAGTCGGTCAGGTAGCACTTTTTAAAAGAGATCATGGATCCCGTATTCCATAAATACTTTCGTCACTAAGAATTTCTACCTATTGCCCTGATAAATAAATGAGAAATGTGGCTGACTACGTTTTTGGGGGCCTGCGCATTCCTTCAGAGCTCTACAGACATTGCTCTCTTATCTCTAGGATCAATGCCAGGAAAAAGTATGAAGCCAGTTCCTAACATTGACCTCTTGTAGGTGCATTACTTTTGCCCAGAAGTACTTCTTGTTTTATTTCCTTTTTGTTATCTTTACTATTTCAACGTAATTTGTAACTTAAAATTTATCTTGATATAGATAGCTATATATTTTTCCACCTGGCATACTGTCTTTTCAACATTTTCATTTAGTTCTTTTTTCATTTCAGGAGAATCTTCTTGAATTACAGCTTAGAACACTTCTTTTCCATTTATTGGTTTTTCTATCTTAAGGACACATTTTCCTTTTAGGAATTCTTTGCCTACCATATAAAGCACCACCTCTCTAGTTGTTTTTCTCTTTTTTCCTTTACTTCATATTCACTGAAACTAACTCGACCCTCTCCTTCATGCTAGTGATTCAATTTTAAGCTTTGTCTCTTCTGTCACTTGCTGTTTGGGGTTTATGTTTTATCTGCAACAGAATTGTATTGGCTGTATAAATATTCTTGCTTCTAATTACATTGTTTTATCATAATACCTTGGGGCTCTTGTTTTATCAAATTCATAATCTTATTAGATTTTTCCAGAGCATAAAATTCTTTTCTTTGTATTATGTTTAATTTCAGATTCTTTTCAGCATGTAATGTTCTTGTCTGTTTGTTTCCTCTTGGCTATTTTATAATGGCATAGTTGTCCTGATGTTTCTTCTCTGCTTAAACCCTGATAATTCAGTGTAGAAATCTCTTAACACTCACCTTTTCATATCTAAACCAGAGCTTTTTCCCATCTCCAAGCTATAATTTGAGGGTGGGGTGTTTGTCTGTTGGGTACAGAGGAGTTGTGGGGTGGGAGTGCTAACTCAAGCCGAATGCATTCCTTGATGGCAGACAAGCACTCAGCTCTTGAGAATGTCTGCACAAAAGTGAGACAATGAGCCATGAAAGATAAGCCATGGGATTTTAATTCCTCGCCATAGATAGATACACTTCTAATGTAAGTGGCCTCAGTTCCCCCACTGGATCCCCCTTTCTGATTGTTTCTATACCTTACTTTGTTATGAAATAGCCTGCCTACAGAGCTGCATTGGATTGGATTGGAGGCCAGGGGATTAGCAACTCATTCTGCTTTGAGGTATTTTCAGAGAAAACTGCCTGGTAGGCATGTACAAAGCTAACAATATAACCAACCCATCTCATCATCTCTCTGAAAAATGATAAAAAGTGGTTACTTAAACACAGATTACTGTTCTCAGTAATGTCTATTAATTTGTCTCTCTCTGTGAAGCCCATGGTACAATCTACTGTTAATTTTGGATGCTATGGCATGTTTTCTTGTATTCTTACATTAAACCTCCATTGTTAAGAACAAGGACTTGAGGGTCATAACTTCCTGTGTTTCAATCTCAGTGCAACTGCTTACTCTCTCTCTTATTCCAAGCCAGATAAAACCTTTCTAAATCTCAGTTCTCTTGCCTACAATCTGGAGTTGATGATACTTACTTTGTAGAGTTATTATGGAGATTAGGTGAAATAGCATATATAAGGCACTTGGAATATACCCAACATATAGTAAGCACACAATATATTTTCACAATTATTGTTCTTGTCTCAGTCAGTTCAGACTGTTTTGATAAAATAGCATATAAAGAGTGTCTTAAATAACGAACTTTTATTTCTCATAGTTCTAGATGTGAGGAGGTCCAAGATGAAGTTGTCAACAGATTCACTGTCTGGTGAGGACTCTCTATCTGGTTTGCAGATGGCCACCTTCTTGCTGTATCCTCTCATGACAGAGAAAGGAGGGCCCTGGTCTCTCCCTCTTCATATAAGGGCATCTCACCCTGAGGGTGCCAACCTTGTGACTCTATCTAAATCTAATTACTTCCTGAAGGCCCCACCTACACATACCATCACACTGGGGACTCAGGCTTCAACATATGAATTTTGGGTGCACATAAACATTCAGCTGTAGCAACTCCTCTTACACATGTTCAAGGCATCACAGAGGTGCTGAGGTGGAGCACCTCAGATGGATTCTATTGGGGGACACTGTAATTAGAGAGGCTTTCCAAAAGAGGTGATACGTAAGCTAAAGATTGCTGATTACAGAGGAGTGAGCCAGGAAAGAGAATGTAATTTTAGAGGGAACAGATTTCATTCATTCACTTATTCATTTATTCAATAAATATGTATTAACTACCTATTCTATGCCAGGTCCCATTCTAGGCACTGGGGAAGACAGCAGTGAGCAAGGAAGACAAAACTTTCATTCCACTGGTGGAGACAAACAATAAATAAATGCACAGTGTAATGGCAGATGCTGGAAAGGGTTAAGAAAAAAAAACTATAAGGCAAAGTAAAGAAACAGAATAAAAGGAAGGAAGCACTTTTATGAATAGGGTGGTTAGGGATGACCTCTCTGAAGAAACAGCGTTTGAGAAGAGGCCAAAAGGAAGAATGAGTAACACCTTGAAGGTAAGATACAACACAGGGGAGAAAAAAACCCTCAGAATTTCGGGAAACAATAATCAGTTTAGTGTGGTTGGATTTTGAGACAGAAAACTGGAGGACAGGTAGGTACACACTATGCTAAGCTATGTGAACTTTACTCTGGGCTGACCAGAAGCCACTGAAAGGTTTTAAGCAAAAGGATGACAGGGTACTAATTGTGCTTTAAATAGATTACACTAGAAGCAATGTGCAGGTTAGATCTGAAACCAGCAAAGCTGGTGGTTAGAAGAAAGCATTGGGATTTTTTTTTAAGCCTCCCATCTGGAGAAGAAATGAATAATTCAAAAGTTATTTAGAGGTAAAACAAGGACTGGGTAGATGAATTAGCTCAGAGTATCGGGATCCTAACTCTGAGAACAAATGTTTAGGGTTGGGATATGGCCATTCCCAAAGAAAAAACCTGGAGGAAACATTCAAGTCTGAGAAATTCATTCCAGGTATGACTGACAGGAGGAAAACAATATAGGGGCCAAATAGCAAGTAATATGTGAACCATAAAATCTCAAGTCAAGGAAAATGTAATTCCCAATTCTGCCAGAAAACAAATCACAATTATTAATAGTCTGCCTTTCGGTTCCCAGGACTCATTTGTCTCTAAAGTCTATTATTTGATTTTGTTTCCATGGACGAAAACAGAAAAGATAGAAAATGACAAAAATCTTCTTTCAGGACCCTCTATTATGTGTCCCTTAGTTAATATCTCATTTTTATATGTATCATGATATCATTTTGCCATTTACCCCGGGACTCCATAGTAGAATCTATTCTTCCCCAAGAGGTTCTCGTTTTTGTTTTTCGGCAACATGCTAGTGGAAAGAACGTGGGCTCTGGGGTTCAGAAGACCTGGCATCCAGTCCTGGCTCTACCACAGATGAGCCACGTGACCTTGAGGCCACACTCCTTCTCTCCTCTCTATCTCTGTTTTCTCCCTAGGAAAATATAAACTTGGGATGGCTTCTGAGAATTAATTGAGGTTGTGTATATCACAGTGCCTAGTTCAGAGCCTGGCAAATGGTAGGTGCTCTATGAATGTTTGTTCAATTTAACTAGAACCTGGGGTACATCAGTAATAGAGGAGGAAAGGGAAATGAGAAGGGATCACAAAAACTATGCATGTCAAACTAAGGCATTAATGGGAAGCCATTTAATGATGTGCTAATCCAAGCAAGAAGTAATGAGCTTAGGCAGTTCAGTAAGGATGATTTCCTTAGACATTTAGGAAGGTGCTTGATTAACAGTAGAAATGAAACAGCCAAGATTGCACCACTGCACTCTAGCCTGGGAGACAGAGCAAGACCCCATCTCAAAAAAAAAAAAAAAAAGAAAAGAAAGAGAGAGAGAGAGGATATTCAATTTCTAGCCTGAAAGACTGGATCCATGAGACTATTCAAAACAAAACAAGAAACACAGGAGGGGCAGCAAGTGTGAAAAATAAGAACAGGAACTCATTCAGTGGGCATTCACTCTTGAATGATTCCTATCACTCAAGAAATATCTGCGAGTGTTTACTGCCTCAGAATATGGAAAATACAGAGATGACCTCTCCCATCACAGAGCTTACATTCCAATAAGAGTTATCTAAATAAAAGGATTCAAAGAAAGTGATCTAAGGAGAGAGAACAGAGTATCTGAAGGTCTTGAGGCTGAAACTAGTATCTCCTTCAAGGAAGTAAAAGACACGCAGGCCAAACTGAGTGGACAAGATGAGCTGAGAAGTCAAGATCATGCAGGATCTCATAGGTCATTTTAAGGATATGGGCTTTATCATAATAACTGAAGCCATTGATGAATTTCAAACAGTAAATTAATCAATGAGTAAAGGGGTCAAATTCATATTTGGAAATTCACTCTAACTGCAGTGTAGAGAATTATTGGAGGATATCCGCTTGTCAAACTAGAAATTCTGACAAGCTCACCTGCCACAGAGCATCTGGATGTTAGATAAAATAATGCAAGTATATGCATTGCATTAGCTAACAAAAACAAAAAAGAGAGAAATGCCCAAAGACCATGAAGAATAAAAATAAGGTGAAATGAGAATGGTACTCGAACTATGAACCCAGAGGCTTCCCTAGGAGTAAATGTTAATACTATCTAAACCTAGAGATTTGGAGATTAATGGCTGCAGGAGAGAATAGGAGCTTAAACTTCAGGCCCATTCTGAGGGGATTAAGATATCTCTTTGAAATTCCAATTTCAATTTTTTTGGCTATATACCCAGAAATTAAATTGCTCAATAATATGGTAGTTCTATTTTCAATTTTTCTGAGGCACCTCCATACTGTTTTCCATAGCTGCTATACCACTTTACATGTCTGTCAATGGTGCACAAGGGTTCCAATTTCTCCACATTCTTGTCAACACTTAACTTTTGTTTTTTTGATAATAGCATTCCTAACAGGTAGTAGGTGATATTTAATTGTAGTTTTGATTTGTATTTCTCTGATAAATAGTAATTTGCATTTTCTGATAAATAATAATGTTGAGCATTTTATAGATATATATAGATTGTCTGTTGACCTTTTGTGTATCTTGTTCTTTGGACAAATGTTCAAGTCATTTGCACATTTTTTAATTATTTGGTTTCTTGCTTTTGAGTTTCTCATCTATTTTAGACATTAACCCCTTATCAGACATATGGTTTACAGAACTTTCTCCCATTCCAGAGGTTGCCTTTTCATTCTGTTGTTTCCTTTATTATGCAAAAGCTTCTTAGTTTGATATAGTCTCATTTGTCTATTTTTGCCTTTATTGCCTGTGCTTTTGGTGTCATGTCCAAGAAATCATTGCCAAGATCAATATGAAATGTTTTCTATGTATTTTCTCCTAGGGATTTTATAGTTTCAGGTCTTACCTTTAAGTCTTTAATCCATTTTAAAGTAGGAGTTCAATTTCATATTTTGCATGTGGATACCTGGTTTTCCCAACACCAATTTGCCAAAGAGACCATTTTTCCCATTGCATACTTTTTGTATCCTTGTCAGGTATCCTTGCATATTTTGGTCAGTTGACCATATATGCATGGGTTTGTTTCTGGCTTCTTTGTTCCATTGATCTATATGTCTACCTTTATGCCAGTATCATACTAATTACTGTAGTTTTATATTTTATTTACAATAGCCAAGATACAGAAACAACCCAAGTGTCCATCAACAGACTAATGGATAAAGAAAATGTGGTATACGGTAGAATATATTCTGCCTTAAAAAAAGGAAATTCTGCCATTTGTGACAAACCATAGGACATTATGCTAAGTGAAGTAAGTTGATCACAGAAAGACAATACTGCATGATTCAGCTTACGTGAGGTGTAATAGTAATATAAATAGTCAAACTCATAGAAGCAGAGTATTTGGCAGTGGTTGCCAGGAGCTGGGAGTAGGAGAAATGGAAAGTTGTTCAATGGGTAGTTTCAATTATGCTGGATGAATACATTCTAGAGTTCCGCTGTACAACATAGTGTCTATAGTTAACAATATAATATTGTGTACTTTAAAATTGTTAAAAGGGTAGATCTTATGCTCAATGATCTTACCACACAAAAAAAATAGGGACACAAGGAACCTTGGGCAGTGCTGTATATATCTATTACCTTGATCGTGGCGATGGTATCACAGTGTTTGCATATGTCCAAACTCATCAAACTGTACACATTAAATATGTGTCACTGTCTGTGTATCAATTATATCTTAATAAAGCTGTCTGAAAAAATAAAGGTGGGGGGGGCTTTGAGTTAGGATGTTTAGAATATCTGTACTTCCCGAAAATGTGAGCTAAAAGAAAATCTATTTGCCGGCCAGGCACGGTGGTTCACGCCTATAATCCCAGCACGCTGGGAGGTTGAGGCGGGCAGATCATGAGGTCAGGAGATCAAGACCATCTTGGCCAACATGGTAAATCCCCATCTCTACTAAAATACAAAAAATTAGCTGGGACTGGTGGCACATGCCTGTAATCCCAGGTACTTGGGAGGCTGAGGCAGTGGCATCACTTCAACCCAGGAGGTGAAGGTTGCAGTGAGCTGAGATTGCACCACTGCACTCCAGCCTGGCGACAGAGCAAGACTCTGTGGGAAAAAAAAAAAAAAATTGCCTTCAAAGGAAGAGCTAAGGAAACCTATTTTTCTTTGCTCCAGCACTAGGTGGGGTTTAAATAGTTTTCAAAAAAGGTAAAAACTATGAATCTCTATAAATATAAATTGAATATGTATCAAGGATTATACAATTTATTAATGACAGAACCAGCAGGATGGAGCCAGCAGGTATAAAATAGTTATGTTAGATACTGGTTAGTGTCCTACAGGGCAATAAAACTATAATTTGTAGGGTTATCTTTTCTACCAGACATAAATCATTTACCTTTCTAACAATAAGTCTTTTTCATCTAATCAATTTTCTACAAATAAACATGTAGTTTTGCAGAATCTGGCCTCTAATCGATAGTAAATAGTAAATCAAGCAAAGGTACATTCCCCTAAAATTCAGTTCCTCTGTTTAATTAGCCACATTTCAAGTGTCCAATAGCCATGTGGCTATTGGCTATTATATTAGATAGACAGTGCAGATTTATAGAACATTTTTATCACAGAAGGTTCTTTTGGTATGTGCTGCCTTCAAGAATTAAAATGTCCTTGGGTGGGCTGGTTTTTTTGTTTTTTTTTTTTTTTGTTTTTTTTGTTTTTTTTTTTTTTTTTTTTTGAGACAGAGTCTCACTCTGTTGCCCAGGCTGGAGTGCAGTGGTGCAATCTCAGCTCACTGCAGCCTCCGCCTCCTGGTTCAAGCGATTCTTCTGCCTCAGCCTCTTGAGCAGCTGGGGCTATAGGCGCGCACCACCATGCCCAGCTAATTTTTGTATTTTTAGTAGAGACGGGACATCACTATATTGGCCAGACTGGTCTCTAACTCCTGACATCGTGATCTGCTCGCCTCGGCCTCCCAAAGGGCTGGGATTACAGGCATGAGTCACCGCACCCGGCCGAGTGGATCTCTTAGACAATGTTCCACTATAACACTAAAAGGACATCATTTAGTCATCCAGTCATCCTGTTGTGCTATTTCCAGGTGTTGGATAATTTTTTAACAGTAGAAATATTAATAACAATAACTACAGACTCCCTAAGAGTTTTTGGTAGTACACTTGTTTCTGCTTTTTTTCAGGTCTTAAGCTCAATTTCACATCACCCTCACTGTAGGTAATACCCTAATCATTAAAATGATTCCAGGTTGGTAGCATACAGTGGGGTATGGAAGAAGCCATGTAAATTATTGGTTTAAAGTTTGATGTGTGTCACCTTATTTTATTCTGTAGTCCAGAAACATAGTGAAAATCTCCTAAAGTTCTTATGCTACTCTTTTGGCATAAATTATGTTACCTGAACATTTATTACTAAAATAATCTAAATTTTTTCATAAAGATTCTAGAAGACACAAGGACTTCCAGGTAACATGTAACGATCATGATAACACCTAACATTTGTTATGTGGTTTTTGATTTACAAAATGCTTCTGGAAAAAAGGGATAGAGCTATTCTGTCCTCTGGGGAAGCCTGATTATCCAACATCAACTCCTCAACCTCCTCTACACGTTGCTTCCCAGAACAGTTGACCTTCCACTGACAAAGTCAACTACACATCCTTCCTTTGGATTTGTCTCTTGGATTTGCCTCCCTTCCCTTTACAGGCAATTCCCTTTTCTATGTGTATCTCCCTAGCCTGGTGTGAAAGAAAATGGATGTGAATTCTGTTTCCACGCTTGTAAATTGTGTGACTCTGCATGTTATTTACTTATCTCATCTTGAGTTTCTTCATCTGCAAACCTGAGAATAGAAACATCTACCTCAAGATTGCTCTGAGGGCCAAATAACATAAAGATTTGGTTGTCAGAGGTTTGGAAAGTTGGGAGTGGATAGGGAGAGGTTAGTTAATGGATACCAAGTCCCAGTTGGATAGGAGGGATAAGTGCTAGTGTTCTATTGCACTGTAGGGTGAATACAGCTGACAATAATTCATTATATGTATTCAAAAAGCTAGAAGAGAAGATTTTAAATAGGCCCAGCACAAAGTAATGATAAATGTTTGGGGTGATGGATATGCTAATTGCCCGATTTGATCATCACGCATTGCAGACACGTATTGCAGTATCATTCCGTACCTTATAAATATGTACAATTATTGCATGTCAACTAAAAATGAAAAGAAAACATGATTTGTTTGTTCTCACGTGGATTTTATTATGCTTTTTGCATTCCTTAGTGTCTTTGACCTTATCTATCACTCAAAGACAAAAATAGCCTTCCCATGGGATTACCATTTTAGCTTTAGGCATATTATTCTGAGATCTTTTCGTTATTAATACATAATATGGATTATATTATGGTCAAAGGCATTATCTGTATGACAGCCATTCTTTGGAATACATTAAGACTTCACTTTTGATTTAGTGCGTGGTTGGTATTTATAAATAGTTCTTCTGCACTTGGAAAAAGTGTGTATTCTCTATATTTTTAAGGGACAGGGACTTAACTATGTTTCTACATCTTTATATCTATCCATATTAGATCAAGCATATTAAATGTGCTGTCTAACTCCGATATCCTACATTTTTTTCTACATATTTGTTTCAGAGAGAGGTCTATTAAGTCTCCCCCTATGGCTACAGACTTTATCAATTTATTCGTGTAATTCAGCTTTACTTTATATATTTTGAAGCTATGTTATTAAGTGCACCTAATAATATAGTGCATTTGCTATACCTGTATTGCTACAGCCTCCAGTAAACAACTTTATCTGCAATTACCCTTTTATTCCTAATATTGTTCTATGACTTAAAACTATTGTTTGACATTAATGCTGTTTTACAAGTTTTCCTTCAATTAGTGTTGTCTAATATGTGTTTTTTCCAATTCTTTATGTTTAACCTTTCAGGTTTTAGTCAGGTCTTTTCTAAATAGAAAAAAAAATGTTTCCTTTCAGTCTGTGATTTTGTGTCTTTTAACAGCCAAGTTTAATCTATTTACATGAGTTATGATTGTTGATACATTTGTATTTCTTTCTTTCATCTTATTTTGTGTTTTCCACAATTTAAATTGGATTTCAAGTGCAAAGAGTTGAATTAATCACATTTTTCAATTTACAGCAAACTCTTTCTAGTTTTCCACACTTTAGTTTCATGATTTTCCCATTTCCCTCCTTCATATATTACCCATGCTCATGTCATCAGAATCATCTTTTTTTATTATTATTTTTGAGACAGGGTATCAGTCTGTCTCCCAGGCTGGAGTGCAGAGGCATGATCACAGCTCAGCTCACAGCACGCTTGACCTCCTGGACTCCGGTGATGTTCCCACTTCAGCCTCCCTAGTATCTGGGACCATAGGCACACACCACCATGCCCGGCTAATGTTGTTGTTGTTGTTGTTGTTGTTGTTGTTGTTGTTGTTTGTAGAGATGGGGTTTCACCATGTTGCCCAGGCTGGTCTCAAACTCCTGAACTCAAGCAATCTGCCTGCCTTGGCCTCCCAAAGTGCTGGGATTACAGGCATGAGCCACACACCTGGACCCTGGAATACATCTTTAAGATGCCTAGTGAGGTGATGAAATATGGAGTTGTGTTTTGAATATGTACTTTTCTACTTACATAAATAAGATTTTACTCTAAATCTCATTGCTTTGCATTTTTCATCCAATATTGTTTGTAAGATCTACTCATGTTGTTGTATGTATAGGTATCTAGTTTTGTTTTATCCTAACTATGTTACATTATCTCATAGCTTACAACCACCGCAAGTTTACAACCACTGCACTTTACTTAGCCATTCTCCAAGGCTAGCAACACCAAGGTTCGCTCCACTTCCACAAACAGTACTGTGAAAAACATTCTCGTAAGTCCTCTTGTGAATTAGAATAATTTTTCTGAGTAGTGGCATTGCTAAATAACAAAATGCTTGTGTGTTTAATTTCACTAAGAACTAGTTGTAAATTAGTTCCAGGACCACTGGAAACATTGAACGTGTACCACCAGTTACATAAGAGTTTCTATCTCCCCACATCCTTATTAACACTTTATGTTACCCACCTGTAGTTTTTGCAATCTGATTTAAAACAATATCTCATTATTGTCTGACTTAGAATTCTCTGATTATTAATGATTTTGAGCCTTCTTTCTTCATCTATTTATTAGTCATTCAGGATTCTCCTTCTGTGAGTTGCTTACACATGCATTTTGCCTACTTTTCTATTGAATTTCCTATTTTCCCAGGGATTTTTTATGCATTCTGGATACTAACCTCTTGACAATTTTAGGCATTGCAAATTTTTCCAGTCACGGTTTTCTGTTAACTTTGTCTAGAAAGTCTGTGGTGGCACAATCTATCAATCTTTATCTTACAGTTTTTGTTTTCAGAAAATTTCTAAGTGGTCTTTTTTTACTCTAGACCACAGAGTTATTCTCCTACATTTTCATCTATCAGTTTAATGGTTACACCTTTCCCTTGAGTTTTAAGCCATCTAGAGTACAGAGATTCAGCTTTATTTTTCATGTAGTTTACTAGTTTTCCTGACATAGCTATAAAACAAATAAAAACCTCACTGGAATTCTGATTAAGATTGCATTAAATATATAGAGTAATTTTAGGAAAGTTCACATCTTTACTAAATTAGGCTGAACTCTTGTTGAGCATACTACCTCTTTGTTTATTTAGATCTCATTCTATGCCTTTCAAAACCCCTTTTCTCTGTGAGAATCTTGTGTATAATTTTGCAAGTTAATTTTTAGATAATTCATAAATTTAGCTGCTATTGTAAATAGCATACATTTTCTCTTATATTTTATAATTATTGCTGCTGTATCGCAGTAATACTATTGATGTTTGTAAGTTAATGTTATATATGGCAACTTTGCTGATTTCTACTTTTTATTTTTATTTTTTTTTTTTTTGAGACGGAGTCTCGCTCTGTCGCCCAGGCTGGAGTGCAGTGGCGCGATCTCGGCTCACTGCAAGCTCCGCCTCCCGGGTTCACGCCATTCTCCTGCCTCAGCCTCCCGAGTAGCTGGGACTACAGGCGCCCACAACCGCGCCCGGCTAATTTTTTGTATTTTTAGTAGAGACGGGGTTTCACCGTGGTCTCGATCTCCTGACCTTGTGATCCGCCCGCCTCGGCCTCCCAAAGTGCTGGGATTACAGGCGTGAGCCACCGCGCCCGGCCGATTTCTACTTTTTAAAGATATGTTTAGACCAGATTTAGGCTCATGGCAAAATTAAAAGGAAAGAACAAAGATTTCCCATACCTACCCTGCTCCCTCATAAGCATAGCTTCCCCCATTATCAACATTCTCCACCAGAATGTTACATTTGTTATAAATGATGAACATACATTGACACATAATTGGCACCCCAAAGTCCACAGTTTACATTTAGGGTTCACTCTTGGTGTTGAACATTCTGTGAGTTTGGACAAATGTATAATGACACATATCCACTATAGAGTATCATAGAGTATTTCCACTGACCTAAAAATCCTCTGTGCTTCACCTATTCATCTTCCCTCCCTGCTAACCCCTGTCAACCACTGGTCTTTTTCCTGTCTCCATAGTTTTGCCTTTTACAGAAAAGTCATATAGTTGCAATCACACGCTATGTAGCCTTTTCAGATTGGTTTCTTTCACTTAGTAATATGTATTTAAGTTTCCTCCATGTTTTATCAGACAATAGTTTCTTTCTTTTTAGCACTGAAAAATATTCTATTGTCTGAATGTACTACAGTTTATTTATCCATTCACCTACTAAGGAACATCTTGGTTACTTCCAAGTTTTGGGAATTGTGAATAAAGCTGCTATAAACATCCATGTGCAGGTACTTTTGGGGACATATATTTTCAACTCCTTTAGGTAGATACCAAGGAAAACAATTGCTGGATCATATAAGAGTATGTTTAGTTTTTTAAGAAACTGTTAAACTTTTCCAGAGTGACTGTACCATTTTGCATTCTCACCAGCAATGAATGAGAGTTCCTTTGCTCCACGTCCTCACCAGAATCTGGTGGTGTCAATGTTCTGTATTTTGGCCACTCAAATACATATGTAGTGGTATCTCATTGTTGTAATTTGCATTTCCCTAGTGATATAGGATGTGGAGCACCTTTTTGCATGTTTATTTGCCATCTGTATATTTTCTGTGGTAGTCTGTTGAGGTTTTTGGCCCCTTTTCTAATCACGTTGTTTGTTTCCTTATTGTTGATTTTTAAGAGTTCGTTTTATATTTTGGGTAACAGGCCTTATCAGATATGTTTTTGCAAATATTTTCTCCTAGTCTGTGACTTTTTTTTCCTTCACAGCATATTTCATACCACAGAAATATTTAATTTTAATGAAGTCCAGCTTATCAACTGTTTCTTTCATAGGTCATGCCATTGGTGTCATACTGAAAAAGTCATTGCCAAACTCAAGATTACCTCAACCGTCTCTTGTTATCTTCTTCTAGGAGCTTGTGTTTTACATGCAGGTCTGTGATCGATTTTGGGTTAATCTTTGTAATGCTCTGTGTTTGGATTAGTTTTTTTACATGTGGATGTTCAGTTGTTCCAGCACCAGTGTCAAAAGGACTTTCTTTTCTCCACTGTGTTGTCTTTGCTCCTTTGTCTATTAGTTAACTGTATTTATGTGGGTTCATTTGAGGGCTCTTGACTCTGTTCTACTGATTTGTCCATTCTTTCACTAATACCACACTGTCTTTATTATTGTCATTTTATAATAAGTCTTGAAGTCTGACAGGATCGGTCCTCCAATTTTGTTCTCCTTCAATGTTATGTTGGCTATTCTGGATCATTTTGCCTCTCCATATAAACACTAGAATTTTTTTGTCAATATTCACAAGATAACTTGCTGAGATTGTGACTGAGATTGCATTGGGTCTATAGATCAAGTTGGAAAGAACTTGTATGTTTACAGTATTTGTAGTCTTCCTATTCATAAACATGGGATAGCTCTCCATTTATCTAGTTCTTCATTGATTTCTTTCACCAGAGTTCTGTTATTTTCCACATATAGATCTTGTATATATTTTGGACATATAGGCTTTATTCAGTTAAGGATATTCCCTTCTATCCAGTTTATCTGAGAGTTTTAATTAAAAAGAGTTGAACACCATCAAAAATATTTTATTCATCTATTAAGATAATTAGATGATTACTCTGTTAGTCTATGAAAACAGTAAATTGCATTGATTGAAACGCTAAGGTTGAACCATCCTTACACTCCTCATATAAATTCTACTGTAAGTACACATTATTCATATTTTAGAAATATATTTTGTTTTGAATTTGTGCAGTAGTGATCATAAGTAAAGGGAGTATTTTCTTTCACTGCACTATTATTTCCTAATCTTAAAATCAAAGTTTTACTAAGTTCAAAAAAGGTGGTTAACAGTTTTTACTCTTTTTCTGGTTTCATTGTAATTTGAGTAACCTAGGATTATCTATTTGCAAGTTTAGTAAAACTAGCCCATGTAAACATCTAATCCCTTTATTTTAATTTTTTTCCTTTCTTTCCTATAATTGTCTACTAAAATTCCTTAATTCCCTTTTCTCATGGTTTGGTGATGTAAGTACATTTTAACTTTTTTAGTTATTTCCTTTACATTTTCCTTCTTTCTCTCTCTCCCTCTTTTTAATTGAGATGGAGTCTCACTCTGTCACCCAGGCGGGAGTACAGTGGTGCAGTCTCAGCTCACTGCATCCTCCATCTCCCAGGTTCAAGCGATTCTCGTGCCTCAGCCTCCTGAGGGCTGGGATTATAGGTGTGTGCCACCATACCTGGCTATTTTTTTGTATATTCAGTAGACAGGGTTTTGCCATATTGACCAGACTGCTCTCAAAATCCTGACCTCTACATGACTTAACAAAGTCTGAAATTAATATTTGTGTTATCTTCCTAAACCATATAGCCTTTAATCTTCCTCTACACGAAGGGTGCCCAACCCCTGGGCGGTGGACCACTAACTAGTCCGTGACCTCTTAGGAACCAGGACATACAGTAGGAGGTGACCTGCAGGCTGGTGAGTGAGTGAGCATTACTACCTGAGTTCACCTCCCGTCAGATCAGTGGCAGCATTAGATTCTCATAGGAGCACAAACCCTACTGTGAACTGCACATGTGAGGGATCTGAGTTCTGTGCTTCTTATGAGAATCTAACGCCTGATGCTCTGAAGTGGAATCATTTCATCCTGAAACCATACCCACCACCCTGCACACTGGCCCATCTGTGGAAAAATTGTCTTCCACAAAACCAGTCCCTGGTGTCAAAAAGGATGGAAACCACTGCTTAACACCAAACCCTCAATTTCCATCATAATCACTACAAAATATTTTGCTTCCACCTCAATTTTAAGTGTCACTCAAATGAGTTTCATTTTTACAGTCAATGCTTTATTTTACAGTCAAATTTACCAGTGTATTTAGCAACATCTTAGTTCTTCCATTGCCTCTTGATTCTAACTCCTTCTTTTGGAGTTCAATTTCCTCTCTCCTGAAGTATATTCTTTAGTAGTTTTTACAGCGAGGGTCTTTTATAGGCAAAAATTCTCTGTTCTTGTTAATCTGAAAAATGTCTGTATTTTACCTTTTCTCTTGTGTTACATTTATCTTGGAATATAATTCTAAGTTGACCGGTATTTTCTCTGAAAACTTTCAAAATATTATTCCATTTTCCTGTGCAGTCTCCTGCTGATGCGATATCAATCGGCAGGCAATTGGCCTTTTCTGTCTGCTTGCTGTTATAGATTTGTCTATGCTCTAGACGGTTCTGCAGTTTTCACTACAGAGCGTCCATAAATATTTTTTTATTCCTTAAAACGTGTGCTCCTTCAATATGAAGACTGATATATTTCTCCAATTCTGTAAAAATACCAGACATTGGCCCAGGCGCTGTGGCTCATGCTGGTAATCCCAGCACTTTGGGAGGCCAAGGCGGGTTGATAACCTGAGGACAGGAATTCGATACTGGACTGGCCAACATGGTGAACCCCATCTCTACTAAAAATACAAAAATTAGCTGGGCATGGTGATGGGTGCCTGTAATCTCAGCTACTCAGGAGGCTAAATAAAGGAGGAGAATTGCTTGAACCCGGGAGGCGGATGTTGCAGTAAGCCAAGATCACGCAAATGCACTCCAGACTGGACCACAGAACAAGACTCTGTCTCAAAAATAAATAAATATCAGATGTTACTACTATTTGGTGTGTGTTGGGCCATCTCCTCCATGTTCTTAGCCTCTCTTCCATACTCTTTCTCTATTTTTTTATCTTTTGGGTCAGTACCCTGGGTAACTTCCTCAAATCCATTTTTTAGTTTGTTATTCACCTCTTAATTGTAACTAATATGCTATTTAAGCAATTTATTAAGTTTACAATTTTTATAACAGTTTTATTTCTGGATGTTTTACTTGCTTTTTTCACATCTACATGTTTTCTATACTATCAGTTTATTATGATTTATATTCCTTAAGCTCTATAAGCCTTTTTAAATATATTTATTGCATAAAATCTTTCAGATTATTCTATTTTGTCTACTTAATGGGGTACTAACTCTCCTATATCTTGCAGCAGATAATAGTTTCTCCTAATGCATTTCATTTTCTCACATAATTTTCATTGTGAGCTCATTTTCAGAGAGGGTAGTATTTTCTAGGATGTCTGAAGGCTTCTGATATACGTAAGTACCTATATAGAATGGTTTAACATTTGCTTCTCTGAGGACCTGAATAGTATCTGAACCAGTTTTATCAATAATTTCTTGATTTATGGCTCTAATACTATAATAGTAAAATAAGTTAAATTCAGGGATTTGATTTCTTGCAACTGACTTTTTACCTCACAAAAACTCTAGGTACCCAGAAAGCTTCTTTGCTGCATCCTTGGTTTTCCTAAATCTCCTTTCTGTAAATGAGACAGCTGTCCAAGCCTCTGCTTTATGCAAGAGCTCCCTGCAAGCTCCCTGCAGCCTAAGCCCATATTTCCTGTTCTCCTGTAACTCTGGCTTTATTTTTCCTTAGATATCTTGTTTTTTAGGTTCAGTTTTTATTACGTTATTTTTGTTTTTATTCAGCGTGTGTCTGTGTGTGTGTATGTGTGTTTATGGCATCAATTTGGTTCACTTTGTTGCTTTAAGTTTCCATTTGTATGCCTTGTTAAACACAGCAATTAAGATGCTTTAAGTCCTAGTTCTCTAGTTATGAACTTTAGGTCTCTGGGAAACCCAGTTTTGATAGGAAATATCCCACTTAGTCATTTCTCACATTTACTCATCTAATTTGAAGACGCACTTAGAGAAAAGCAAAGCCAAGTAGTCCAGGTGACTGCTGTAATGTTCCTTAACTTCTTTGAATCTCATTTTCTTTGTACTCTTCAGTGCCTATGTTTTTCAATTCCTTTAAGAAATTAATGTTTTACAAACAGAGTTACTGTTCTTTTTTCGTTCAGAAATATATCTTTGTTGCCTCATTCAGTCTGATGCACAATCACTGGACATTTCCATTTCCCTTTTGTATGGTTACCTGCCTAATTAAGAGCACCTCAAGACCCAGGAGACAGGAGACGTGATTCACAGAGGGACCAATTAAATGATCGTTTTTAGTGTTTCACTGAAAATACCATCAAAAATTGAAATGAGGATATAACCTCATATCCAAAAGGAGGTTCTATTTTCAGTATTCCACTAAAGTATGATGCCCTTTGGTCAATATAAGGTAACATTTCATGCAAAGTAATATATTTACCATATTTGCAACTCAACATAGCACATTTAGGGGGAAAAGGCCTTTGTTAATATCAAATAAGCAAGAAAAAATTATGTATTATATACACTACATATTACGGATGCATACATACATAATACCTTGTTTTGAAAGTCAAGTTGCTGTGTAGTCTACCCAAAGACAGAAGGAAGCTGGGTTGTGAAGTAACATATGTAAGAAAAAGATCAGTGTGAAATAGGCAGATCACTCTACAAATCTGTCTATTACTCTTCAATATGGCAGCGGAAGACTGTATTTCAGAAAAAAAAAAAATCAGTGGCTTCATCACTTATTTTATTATCTGTTTATCTTTAACCTTTTAATATTTGAATGAGGTCATTTTTTGGTAAAATATAAATTATTTGGTTCATCTTCTGCAAATAAATAATCACTATGTATTATGGTAAGATAAGATAAGATCTTTTCTTTAAAAAAAAAAAAAGGGTGTCTTTTTAGTGCTCTTTAAGCGTTCGTTTCCCCCTGCCATCACCACATCAGTATAGAAAGTGCAAATTGCACAGGTACATAGCTTGTCCTGACTCACATATCCTTCTCTCTGCCCACCTACATTTCCTTTTACTAAGAATATCAAGTTCTTGCTCAGAAAACCTTAGTATTACTACTGCCATCAAAGACTTCTAACATCAGCCCTTGGCCCAGGCTTAGTTCTAGACAAAGTAAAAAAGGAATTAAATTTAAAGGCATAGTCAAATGGATGCTGCGAGACAGGGTGGGCGAAGGAGAAAATCAGTCACCTCTCTCATCCTCGACTCATTCATTTGCCTCTCCACTCCATTTCTGTTCGTCTCTGTCTCTCTATTTTTTATGGGACGACAGGTTGATTAACAGTGACTGAAAGGATTAAAAATAGACTGACTTTGGCTCTCTAGTTGTACCTCACTTACAAGCTTTTACCGTTTGCAAAGAAAACACAGATTCTTTACCTAAACATAGCAAAAACTATATTGCTATAATATAACCCTATTGTCCAATTATTCAACCATTATACTCTTTCCAGAAGAGTAGCTCCTTGCATATATTTTCTAGTAGCAAAGAAATTCTCCTTGTTGATTTAGCAGGTGAAAAGCGTGACAGTTATTATAAATAATACAGAAATCTTATATCTCGGATAGATAAACATACAAGGTAATACAATTCCTAGTTTGAGTAACATGCCAGAACTCAACATCCAAAAGATGTTTTTATCTCTTTCGAAGTAGATAGCTTGGAATGTACATTCACCTATTCTCACAGGTAATACTTTGTTCAGAACATTTTTGGAGCTTCTGTTTCAGAACTCTTCTCAGGCCTGGTACACCCTATTTTGAGTAGCATCTGTGGTTGCAAATCACCTCCACAAAACAGTGGTTCTTGTTCCTTTTTGTTTTTAAGATATAAAAGTTCACTTTGGGAGGCGGAGGTGGGCAGATCACAAGGTCAGGAGATCGAGACCATCCTGACTAACACGGTGAAACCCCCGTCTCCATGAAAAATACAAAAAAAAAATTAGCCGGGGCATGTTGGCGGGCGCCTGCAGTCCCAGCTACTTGGGAGGCTGAGACAGGAGAATGGCATGAACCCGGCAGGCAGAGCTTGCAGTGAGCCAAGATCTCGCCACTGCACTCCAGCCTGGGCGACAGAAGGAGACTCCGTCACAAAAAAAACTAAAAAATAAAGATATAAAAGTTATTTTGAGCCAACTGAAATAGGTGTTCAAGTTAAATAATATATTTGGTTTTGCTCAAATACCAGATAGTGAGACTCTGAAGTACCGGGAACATTTTCCTAATGTACCTTATAAATTGATTCTGATGTTACAATGGATTTCAGATTTAGTTGAACAACAGCAGCCTCATAGCAACAAAAACAGATCCTTCCCTAGCAACTCCTCTGAAGGGCAACACTCCTCTTATTTAGCAGCTTAAGTACGGTTGTATTTCTTGTGTGAAATTACTTTTTGTACATGGTTCATATGTTCTTTCTCTTTAAAAAAAAAAGTTTCAAGAAATTTGCTGAAGATATTTTTAGGTTTGAGTTGTATGGGATTTTTTTTAAGATTGCTTTCAAAACAGGCTTGGGCACTATTCAGGGAAGTTAAATGTTTTCTGAGGGAAATACAGAATGTAATTATTAGAGTTTTATTTATTTGAGAGTAGGTTTCCTTGGTCTCATAAAGCAAGCAACTATTTTTTTTTATTTTAAGTCTTTCATTACATTCTTCCAAAGTTTATTAGCATATCAGAAGTCCTTTGGAAGCTTCAAAATTATTACCCTGATGAATACTGAACATGTTTTCTAAGTTCTCCTATTTAAGATCAGTAATTCCACATAAGCCTATTTTGATCAAATTTAGCATTTCTAATTCATATTTGGGGAGCCATGTCCACCGTTTTTCGTCTTTCTTGAGGTATCATTGACAAATAAAAATTGTATAGATTCAAGATGTATAATGTGATGTGTACATACACATTGGGAAATGATTTTCACAGTCAAGCTAATTAATATATCCATTGCCTCACATAGTTACCTTTTTGAGTGGTGAGAATACGTAAGACGGATTCGCTTAGTAAATTTCCAGTATATAATACATTATTACTAACGATGGTCACCGTCCTGTACATTAGGTCTCCAGAACGTTTAGCTGCAAATTTCTACCCCTGGATTAGGCAAATATTTGTATAATACTCACTTTCTGAAGACAGAGAGGTGGAGTGAAGTAACAGGAGGGAGAGTGGTCTTGGAGTTAAGGGTATCAATTCTAGTCTTGACTGATCTTTTGGGTAAGTGGCTTAACCAACCTCAGTACATTTTTTTTTCAGTGATGCTTAACAGCCTGTACAGATTGTGGAAACTAAGTGACTTTTGAAAGCATTGTAGAATGAGGTTGTAGCAGAAGACAGACCCCTAGAGCTCTGAATGGAGAAATCTAAAAAATGACGAATCAATAATTAGAGTCTACCTGCCTTTTAGCCTTTGACTAATATATGCATATGTATTTTATACATTATATATGTCTACCTATATACACACATATGCGCACATATATGATAGTATGTAACGTACTTACATATGCATTTTTAAAACCTGGAAGAGTATGTCTCTGTGTGTGTGTGTGTGTGTGTATGTGTGTGTTTATGTGTGTATGTGTAAGGAGGAAAAAGAAAAGAAAGCTATCAGTGAGTTGGAATTTTTTTCATTTTTTTTGCTTATCTGTCTTTTCTAAATTTTTCTAAAATGAACCCATAGGACCATGAATAACTAATTCCCCTAACAATAAAACACTCAGTGTAAATAGGATGACAGTGCAGAAGTGACACCAGAACGTAAGTCTATTTCCAATACCTACTTGCCCCTTAATGGGCTGCAAAAACTGTCTGGCACATGCCGTCCTGGGCAGCACATGATGCTTAGCAAAGTTTTCAAATCAGTCCGTGGTCCATATAAAAATTGATTAAAAGGTTCATCTATTATGCTGAATTCAAGGTCATTTATCCCCGTGTAACTGGAAAACAATGAAAATAAAATACACAGACTGAATTGCTCCCATCATTCATATCTGTCTGAAGTTTCTTTTTTTTTTTTTTTTTTTTTTTTTTTTTGAGACAAAGTCTTGCTCTGTCGCCCAGGCTGGAGTGCAGTGGTGCCGCAAGCTCTGCTTCCCGGGTTCACGCCATTCTCCTGCCTCAGCCTCTCGAGTAGCTGGGAGTACAGGCGCACACGAGCACGCCTGGCTAATTTTTTGTATTTTTAGTAGAGACAGGGTTTCACCGTGTTAGCCAGGATGGTCTCGATTTCCTGACCTCGTGATCTGCCAGTCTCGGCCTCCCAAAGTGCTGGGATTACAGGCGTGAGCCACCACATCCGGCCTGTCTGAGCTAATTAAAAATAGATTTTTCCCATTGTTTTGCACTCAGAAAAATTAAGACTCTTGTTTGTCCTCTATGCATATCAAGGTTGCCAACCTTTAACAAATGGTGTACTTAAATCTTAGAAACTGTGGAACTAGATTTAGTGTCTCATTTTTCCATCCTTATTGTCATTGCTCAATGCTAAAATGTTCTTTGGAGAGCACACAGAATGAAAGACCACATCCATTTCCAATCACCTAGAGGAGAGTGGGGATTACAACGTGTTTTTGCAAAGGACACAGTGAAAGAGAAGTACTTTTGAGTGAATTACTGTGAAAAAATATGGCAGTATGTGAGAACTTCTGTTTGACAGTTTTTGACTGGAAAATTATGAGGTATCCATGTTATTTCTTAAGGTATTTATTTTCTTCAAATTAGACATTGGTTCAAATACTCTTTATAAATGACATTGCTTGGAGGTATGCTTTTTCTGGGGGGAAAAAAACACTAAAATGTGGCCTGGCATTATCACTGTCCTAATGGTGTCCATTAGCTTTGCACTCCAGAGTTTAACAAAAAAAAGATTTTTCAAAAACTTTCAAACAACATGGTGTGTGAGGAGGTGGGAGGGTGGTTGAAGGATGAGGAAGAGTAAATGGCTCATACTGTTTCTCGATACTATTTTAGCAGATTTTCCTAAAAAAATTATTTGAGCTTATTCTTAGCCTTCAAGTTATCATTTGGAAAATACATGCTGCATTTTAACGGAGCACAGAATTCCAGACTAATATATAACTCTTTATATTGTAGCAAATTTGTTTAAATCTTCGTTTCTGTAAATATCATACATCTATAAAACTAGTGTTTTGGGGGCTACTAAGTCCAAGAGATCTTGCCTGAGGCCAATGTGGTAGGCAGAAGTTTTGCTCCCATGACCTCTTTCGTTGGTGTTACTCTTGTGAATTTATCTGCATTGTTATAAAATTACAAGGGAGATATACTTAATGTTATTAATATGTTGAACTTAAAGAGATTGTCTTGTATAATCTGGTGAGCCTAAATCTATTCACGTGACCCCTTAAAAGCAGAGATCTTTTCCTGGCCAGTAGCAGAAGAGGAAGTCAGAGACTCGAGGAACTCAAGGAACTTGCCCTTTGTGCTCTGAAGAAGAGGACACATGTCAAGTAAACAAGGGTGTCAGTCCAACAATGGTAAAGAACTGAATTCACCAAAGAACCTGAATGAGGCTACAAGTGGATTTTTCCCCTAAGCCTCCGATAAGTGCCCAGCCTAGCCAACATCTGAGTATAGGATACTGCTGAACCACACTGTCCCTTAATGTCTGACCCACAGAACTTTGAGATCACAAATGGAGGTAAATTTATATAAACTGCTACAGTATCAACAGAAGACAAGTACAGTCACACAGTGAATAAGAGGTTGATTCAGTCACATGGGTCAACCCTAGGCTATGTGACTCTCGAGCCCACACCCTTAGCCATCGTGCAACACCACGAACAGCTCTCCTCTCTAAGTGGGTCAGCACACCACCACCCACATCACTGTCCATGGGTGCCTCTCACAGTCAGTGCCACTGTCCCCTGTTATGTGGCCAAAGGCATCAGTGCAACTGACTCCTCAAGGAACCCCGAGTGTCCCACACCAAGGTACAGTCACGTGCTCATGAGCCTCCAAGTCACTGCTTTTGACTACCAAGGCACCCCAGTGCCCTGGATGTTGAGCAGTACCCACAGTGCCTTTGCAGGTAGCTACTATTGCAGCTGGGGAAGGATTCTGGACTCCTCACTCAACCCCAGTGTTGGACATTGTAGCTTCTCCAGGATTAGGCAATAATTCAGTCTTTGGAGCACAGAGGAAAGGACATGGGGCTCTCATATCCTGTTGTCTTGGTTCTAATCTGGGCTCTACCCTTTACCAGCTGTGTGACTTTAAAAACTTACTTAACATCCCTGACACTATGTTCCCATCTAAATGGGAATTTTTACCTCTAAAGGGGGGATAAAAATGGTTCTTCCTCAAAGATCGGTGGGGAGCACTAAATGAAATGCACAGAGGTGGTTAGTGCAGCTGCTGGCACATAATAAATGCACTTAAATGACTTTATTTTCTTCCTGCCACTCACCATTAGGAACATTATGCCCCTCACTCTTTTGCTCTCTATTCAATTAGTTAACCCGGTAAAAACTCACACCCCGTGATTACCTTAGAATGTGTTTCACCTTTCCTTTGGTTCAGTGATTCCCAAACTAACTTGATTTTGAGAAACATGTAACGTACTTGTTAGAAGTACAAATCCACAGGCTCCCCTGGAGCTTCTGTTTCAGGAATGCTAGAATAAGCTTGAGAAATCTGCATTTTATCAAGGCCCCACATTACTCTTACAAGCTGTCATAGTTAGGGAGTAGTATCTACATGATCCTGAGTGTCTGTAGTCACTGAGACTGACTGTAGGGAAAGACTCATGTGCCAGGGTGTCCAAGAAAGCCAGGAACTTTCTAGTGCCACCGTGGGATGGGCGCTGTCACAGGATGACGAGACCTCATAAGAAAAAGACAAGCATCCCCCAGCCGAGGGCAGAGTTTGCAGCAGCAAATTGATATGACGCTCTTCTTAAGGAATTATTCTCTCCACCCCACTCCCTGTCATGTGAAGTCATTAAAGTTAAGATTCACATTATGTTGGGAAGAACATAAAGCAACAAAGCACAAGCCATGGCACAAAGTGAATGCTCAGTAAATGGCCACTGGCTTATGTAAATCTTGACGAAATGTCAACTTAGTGAGTGACAGTCTAGAGGTACTGCTCTACTTGTCTGCCCTGTGGTTTGTTGGCTGCATGAAGTTGATAAAAAATCACATGGCTATGCATGTTGGAAGTGTGTCGGCCCCAAGGTCACAGATAAAGGTTAATTTATGTGAAACTAATTAAACGTAAGCCCTAGTAAGGTATTCACACAGACACTCATTTTTATAAAATTTGCAAAAAAGAAAAAAAACAAAGATGCTTTGTAACTCTTTTCCCAAAATTCTACAAGCTTCAGTTTCCATAAAAACCTGGATTTACAACTGCGGCTCTTCAAAAGGGGGACTTGGAACTGCCAAGAGCACCAAGAAGTAGAATGCTTTGCTTCCAACAGCCAATGCCCTCCGTGCAGTAGTGGAGCCTCTCAACACCAACAGGTTATGTTCCGAGGGAGACAACAAGCTGTGATCCCCGGCCTCAGGCCCAGCTGGTGCCTTCTCCCCTCTGTGCCTGGCAGCCTGTACAGAGTTCCCCTCCCTTGCCAGGGCCCTGAAGCATGGAGGAGTCAAGGAAGACCTTCTGCCAGCCCTGCAAATCAAGCAGACCCCTTTACATGGCCCCAGGGGTTGGAATTTCTCACGCCCAGCCCCTCCCACACATTCCAGTTCCATTTCAGGCCCAGTCTGGGCTCCTCACTCCATCCCCAACTCAGTGACATGCTACTTAACCATAAACAGCAAAGTGGCAATAAAAAATGCTGATGCCTTTTGCCCAACACATGCTTGACAAACACTCTGATTTGATTTGAAGTATTTAAGTAATTTGTGGATTTTAGCTATTGGACCAAGATCACTCACAGAAATGGACTGTAATTTACTGCTGTTTATTCATTTTTTATTACTACATAATTAAAACCTACTGTGAGCTAGCGCTGTGGAAAAATGTTGGTGTTATGCAGTATGCATTTCAATTGGCTGCACAACCACCATCTCTTCTTCCAGTGACCCTGCTTCTCTGTAGTGATGTGGGTGCATAATTCTCAGACTCCATTAGGTGACTGTAATCCATGGCCTCTCAACGAATCTACACTCTGATTCTCCAATTGTCAGCTCTGCCTATTCCTCAGAGTGAAGGACCATGAACTAAGGGCATGAGGGTTTGGAGAAGTTGGACATAAACGTGAGCAGGAAATGTAAAGGAAGCGCAGAGGGGGGCTGGGGTCTTTCTCCTCTGTTTGTATTCTCTGCAGCTATAGTGGCTGATGACTCTATTACAAAGATGTAGACACAGGAAGGCAGCTGTCCCCTTGTGATGCTTTTCAGAGGAAAAGACAGAGGAGTCACGTGAACAATGGAGTGAAAGAGGACTTCAGATTCTTAATAGGAGAACTGCCATCCCATCTGATAGGTTCTTTTAGTCAACAAACTTACACTTACAGGGCTTGGCACTGGGGCACAGGGTGGCAATGAATAATACACAGTCATTGTCTTCAATGTCAATAGAATTAACATTCAATGAGAAAGTCTCACATTCTCATGGGGCAGTCAAATATCATATAAATCACTGTATTTTACCACCATGGGTTTTACTAGAGACAGAAGGAACTATTTGATATAATGGAAAAGGCTTGAATTAGGGAATGAGAGAGATGACAGTTCAAATCCCACTTTTGCAATGTGTTCAGCTCTATTGCCTTTACTTCATCAAAGAATTTTAATTTCTTTATTGAAAAATAGCAACAAAACACTACCTTGCAGGTGCTGGGAGGCTCCATAGCTGCAAGGAGGAGTGGCTGCCAGAAGCATTCTGCTCCCCTGTGCTCACTCATACCAGTTCCAATCCCTGCTTTGAGGAGCTGTGATGGAAAATCCAGGAAGGAAGATTAGAAATGACAGAGGTCAAAGGTTTGGTACAGCAGCAGCACGTGATAGGAATGTGATAAATGATAGCTACCATGGTTGACAACTCTTAGGAAAACAAAATATCATTTTTCATGTCCCTGGACTATTTCAATAACCACAGAACTCCAGTCTCTTCAACCTCTGTGCCTCCTTAGGGTATCCCAATAGAGCTCTTTCTACAATGCAGAGCTGATCTCATAAAGCTCTATTTCAAACACTTAGTGGCTCCACCCCTCGAGAAAGATCCCATCTCCTAGGCATAGACTGTGGGTACCAACACATGTCCCTTGCACTCCCCTCTGGCTCACTGCCCAGCACTCTCCCGTAAACCTCTGCTGCTTTCAAAGCCAGTCCCCCTACCACATCGTCTTTTCTCTTGCCTCTTGGTTTTGGACATTCTGTTCCCTTGGCCTGGCCTTTCCAATCCAACCATGTTCACTTGTGCAAATCCCTCTGAGGAGCCACACCCCAGCCACCTTCATGCCCCACTCGGATGCTAACTGAATCCCCCAACTGCCCTCTCCCATCCATTCTCTAGACTGCAGTGAGGTTGCTTTGCACACACAAAGCCCATCACTGGCACTCTCTTTCTTAAAACCTTCAGGGGCTCTCCTGCCGTCACACTTGAGTCAAAACCAACCCCCGACCAAGGTCTCCAACGCCCACCTGATCTGACCCTTCACATCCTCCCCTTTCTCCAGCCACACTGACCAGCCTGCAGCTCCCTGAACCCTGAGCTCTTTCTCGCTTCATGGGCACCAGCCCCTGCTGCAGGGAATGCTGTCTTGCACTCTGGTCCTCTGCAGAACACCTCCTGGTCAGTCTCCTGGCTTGGCTCAAGGCCACCTCCTCTGGGGACCCTTATCCAATTCCCCAAACAAAATCATGGCCCTTTTATTCTTTCTCATGTAACCTGTTCTTTCCCTTCACAGTATTAATTGCAATCTGTAATTATTCTTTATGTGTTTAGGTATTTGTACATTTTTTACTTAATGACCTTCTTTCTCTCTAGACTGTAAATTCTTTGATGACAGGGCCTTTGCTCCAAGCAGGGAGCCCAGATCCCTTCACAAATATCCATGAAGCAGAAGCTTCCATGCAGACCTCCTGGAGGCCTCTTTTCCCTCCACCCACACGTCAGCTAGGGCCTGCTGGCCTCCTCCTGTACCCAGCAATATGATACGTTGCTTTGTAGCATTGTGTTTATATGGACGTCACTCCCCAAGAATGTGAGCTTCTCCCCACCACCCCCAAAGACGGAGTCTTGCTCTGTCACCCAGGCTTGGAGTGTAGTGGCGTGATCTCGGGTCACTGCAACCTCCGTCTCCTGGGTTCAAGCAACTATCCTGCTATGGCCTCCCAAGTAGCTGGAATTATAGGCATCCACCACCACACTTGGCTAATTTTTGTATTTTTAGTAGATATGGGGTTTCAGCATGTTGGCCAGGCTGGTCTTGAACTCCTGACCTTGTGGTCCACCTGCCTCAGCCTCCCAAAGTGCTGGGATTACAGGCGTGAGGCACTGTGCCTAGCCAAATGTGAGCTTTTTCACACCAGAGTGATTCTTCTGTGTGTTGCCAGTATAGCAAGAACTATTCTCCCTACCCATGTCCAGCATAAAAAATAGCTAGTAAAGGTAAAGTGCTCCTAAGCTTATAGAGAAAAACATTAACAGCCCGACCTTCAGATAGCATCGTGGCTAAAACTTCGCTCTAACTTGAGAGTAGAAAAGTTAATAAGGAAGGGATAGAGTGAATGCAGGTAGACCAAATGGAAGGTCCCTGTAAAAATCCAGAAGAAATTCGATTAACATAGACAAAAGAGTGCTGATACAGATAAAAATAAAATATGAGACAGATTTGAGAGATGTTTTGGAGAAAAAACAGTATTTGGACAAAACACAGAGAGAAATGCGATGTCAAGCATGGCTCCTCAGGACCTGGCTTGCAAACCTGGAGGATGGTGGAGCCACCCACAGAGATCAGGCACCATGCAGGTCTTCATGGGGCAGCATGGAATGAATCACAAGGCGGGGGTGCCATCTAAATAACCATGTGTGCGAGTGATGAAGGGAAGGGACCCTTGGGGATCTTCTCTTGGAAAAGTCATTTCACCCATCTATCTCCTATTGTTCTGAGGCAGACAAGGGGAACAGCTGATCACTCAAAAGTCATTTCTATTTGGCTATGAAAAGCAGTGATTTCAGAACAATGTATAATTAACCTGTTCTTTCTTTCCCAAACACTCCTCTGTCTCAGTCCCCTCTCTGCGGCCTGAGACCAGCATGGAGATAAAGAATACGGTTCTAAACTAGATGATCCACTGAAGCAACGAGTTGACTGTACTTTCAAAGGACATAAGGACAAAGCCAGATTCTCCTTGGTGTACAAAGAATCCAGGTAAATTGTCTTGGGAACAGTCAATGGATGTTAGCATTATCATTTCTAGCTACCTTTGGTTCAGTACTTGCTGTGTGCCAGGCATTTCATGTACATGGTTTATTACCTTCACACGGAACCTACAGAGATGGGAAAAAAGATTCTGAGAGAGTGACTTACCCAAGGCTGCCCAGCTAGTGAGTGATACAGCAAGGATTTGGACTCAAGTCTGCATGACTCTGAAGCTAATCTTTTTTTAACCATAGTGAATTTCTAGGTATTGAGTGAGCAGTACTTCAGCATTGACCCCCATATGCAAAACAAGCATTTCCAGGTGGTTAAACATATTTAAGGTGAGGCCCTTGGGCACACTATAGAACAAAGCTAATTGGCCTCAGCAGAGATCAAAACCACGACCTTGTCCTTATTTTATCTTTCTGCCACTGGCGTGCTTAAGGCAGACAAACACTTGCCATCAAATGGCTATAAAGCGTTTTATTTCCCTTCATATTGTGTAGGTTGCTCATTTATTAAAAGAGCTCAGCCTTTCAAAATAAGCCACTGGAAAGAAGAGAGAAAAGGGATGTTCCTATAAATTATCCAGTGGAAGAGCTTTTACAGCATTTGACCAGGACTTGAAAGGTGGGAGGTAGGACGCTGGAAATCTACCTTGAAGATGTGCAGAACCAGCTGCAGGTCCTGGTCCTCAGGAATGGGGGGTGGGGGGGTGCGGGGTGGGGGGGGGGTGGCTGTCTCTGTTTGTCTGGCTGCGTGCTCACACTGCCACCTGCTGGCCATAGCCTGCAGCTCCGCTTCTCCAGCTCCTGTCCACCTGGAGACCCTGAGATTGCTCACAATTTAGCATCTCCTTTCCTTCTTGTAAGGTATCATACTCAAGAGGAATTTTTATTTCTAGCCAAACACTCTTTTTAGCCTGATAGCAAACAGCTGGTGGGAATCCATGTGCAAGGGAACTCTGTGTGAGGAAAACAGAGAGGGAGGGCAGTGAAGAGGAGTCTATGAGCTGGTGGCTGGGAAAACCTGCGGCACCCGTGAATCCAGTTGTCATTGTCATAACCTTCAAGGCTTTTTGGCCATGACTCTAAGAAAAAAACCTCCCCAAATCCCTTTTAAATACAGTGGGGTCGATTCCTCCCTGCATATTTTCTTTTCCTACAAGCACAGCGTGCGTATCTAAGGGAGGGTCGGGCTTCCAGCTTGAGCACGTAGCGCCATTATTTGACGAGACCACAGGAAGCAGTTTTTCATTTTAAAAGAATTTCAGTCTTTCACTTTCATTCACTCACAGCATGAAAATAAATCACTGTGCTTGAGCGTTTTAAAAATTAAAGGCTTAGATATTACATGCTGATCAAAAGTTGATCTTCAAATACCTATTTCCATTAGCTATTAATGTTTTTAACTTTTCTTTTTCATTATCTTGTATTCGCTTCATGCGGCATTATGTAGATGCAGCAGACTGAAACGATTTTCTCTCATTCCAAACTAAAGAGGATGCTAAACTCCATTCCTTTGGGGTAAGTTTGGAATAAAAAGATGGGTTACAGAATATTGAAGATAAAAGTCAGGGATCGATCTGGTGACTTGACTCTCATATGTGTAAGGTTCAACAACTCAATAATAAAAAAATATAAATCATTCCCTGATTCTACTTTCCAAAGGAAGACACTGGATGCTTTGCTGAAAGATTCTCACTCGCCCAAATCACCAGAGTTTCTTAGTAAGGGAAGATAACATGGAATTTCTTAAGCTTTGTCTAGTTTTCAGATTGTCTACATAATTCACTGAATCTATCTCCTGTCTTCTGCTTTCTCATGCAGAATTGAAACATATGTAGCCCATCCCCAGGTGGTCTCATTTACTTCCATGACTTCAAGCACACCTGACTGCCAATGATGCCCAGGTCTGCGTGCTCAGTTCTGAACCCTCACCCGAGGTCTAGACCCACCTCTCTAACTGCCCACTGAGTATTTTCTCCCTGAATGTCCCACAAGCACCGGAAGCTCATTACATCTAATCTCAAGTCTTGGCCACCCTGGTCCCATCTTCCAAACGTGCTCTTCTCTCATATAACGGCCCCAGTTGATGGGAAGACTATTCACACAATTGTGTAAACCCAAACCCCAAATGTCACCTGATACCCCCACACTTCCCATAGGATACTGATAATGAAGTTCTCTTAGGTCTACTACCTTTGTCTCCAGCTATACTGACACTTCAGCCCTTTCCAAATGGACTGCTGAAATAGCATTGCAACTATCTACATTTCCCCATATTTAATGATCTCTTTTTCATCCTTCACATGCAAAATGTAAAACGGATCATGTCCTTGACAGCAAAATTCTGTAAGCTAAATTGGACTTTATCAGAATTTAAAACTTCTGCTCTGCAAAAGACCCTCCTAAGAGAATGAAAACACAGACTGGAAGAAACTATTCGCAAATCACACATCTGACAGAGAACTTGGATCTAGAGTATATAAAGAACTCTCAAAGCTTACAGTTATAAAAACAAACAGTCCAACCTAAAAGTGGCCAAAGGACATTCACAGACATTGCAGAGAAGAAGATACATGGATGGCAAAGAAGCACATGAAAAGGTGTTTAACACCATTTGCCATCAGACAAATGCAAATTAAGACTACGATGAGATATAACTACACCTATCGGAATGGCTAAAATTAAGAAAATATTGGTAACATCAAGTTCAGAAGAGGATGTAGAGAAACTGAATCACAGGTGAGAGTGTAAAATGGTAGAACCACTCTGAAAATAGTTTGGCATTTTCTTTTAAAACTAAAAATAAAACTAAAAATAGACTCACGATACAACCCAGCAATTGAACTCTTGAGCATATGTCCCAAAGTAGTGAAAATATATTTTCACACAGAAATTTGCACTCGGATGCCATAACTTTATTTGTAATAGCCAGAAACTACCCAAATGCCCTTCAGTACATGATTGATTAAACTGTAGAGCATCTGTGCCATGAAATACAGCTCAGCAATAAAAAGGAATGAACTCTTGACCCACACAACAACCTGGATGAGCCTCAAGGACATTATGCTAAGTGGAAAATGCCACTGTCAAAGAATGTGTACTGCATGATTCCACTTATGTAACATTTGTGAAATGACCTAATTATAGAGGTAAAGAACCATTAGTGGTTGACAGGGGTTAAGGGTGGGCCACGGAATTGGTGTAGATTTAAGAGGGTAACACAAGCAAGTCTTGTGGTGATGAAACAGTTATATAACCTGATTATGTTAGTGGTTATATGATACTACACATATAAGAAAATTGCATAGAGTCCAGGCACTGGCTTATGCCTGTAATCCCAGCACTTTGAGAGGTCGAGTTAGGAGGATGGCTTGAGGCCAGGAGTTCAAGACCAGCCTGGGCAACATAGCAAGACCCTATCTCTACAAAAAGAAATTATATAAAAAAGAAAAAGAGAATTGCACGGAGCTGCACACACACATACATGTGATACAAATGAGTGTGTATATTTACCTGCCAGATCTAAGTAAGCCCTATGGATTACACCAATGTTAATTTCCTGTTTTTTATATACTACAGTTATGCAAGATGTTCACATTAAGAAAGGTTGGGTAAAGAGTGCAAGAGACCTCCTTGTACATTTCTTTACATCTTCCTGTAAATCTGTAATTATTTTTAAATGAAGTTCTGAACTGATCATGCCACTCCTTTCTTGCAGTTATTTTTAGCTCTCATTATTCATAGAATAAAACACATTCATCTACTCATAACATAAAGGATCCTCCATTCCAAACTTCATTTCCTATTAAGAGTTCTGGTTAATTGTAATATTGCTATCTTACATCTCTTTATTCACCATGCTAAAATGTCCACCATTTATTAGACAATGTTGGCCTTTACTTCTAGGATTATAGAAAATACACTCATGCAACCTGAAATTTCTCAAATTTGCCAGAGTTGGACATTCCAAGCATATTCAACAGTCGTTTAGTAAATGATTGCATGTCCAAGCCAGATTAATCTATCAAATACTTATCCATTCTGGATACCATAGTTTTTATACAATTTCTCTAAAAGGAAAGGAAAGATGAGGCACTGTGGTAGGGGCAATAGCTGAGTAAGAGCTGTGATAGTACACAAAGCAAAAGAAAGGGTAAAAGGAGTCCACAGACATAGAAAATCCCCCTTTGCTGATGAATTTGCTCATTTCATAAGCCCAGTGTATTTGCCTCCTAAAGCTCCAGTAGCAAGTACCACAAGCTAGGTGGCTAAAACCACAGAAATGTATCACAGCCCTGAAGTCCAAATCAAGGTGTTGGCATAGGCTGCTCCTTCTGGGGGCTGTGGGAAAGAATCTGTTCCACGGCCCTCTCCTAGTTTCCAGTAGTTTGCTGGCAATCTTTGGCATTTTCTGGCTTGTAGAAGCATCACCCCAACCTCCACCTTCTTCTTCACATGTTATCCCTTCCTGTGTGTGTCTCTCTGTCCAAATTTCTCGTTTTTATAAGGACGCCAGTCATTTTGGATTAGGGGCCCACCCTGCTATGGTATGACCTCATCTTAATTACATCTGCAACAACCCTATTTCCAAATATGATTACTTTCTAAGGTACTGAGAGTTAGGATGTCAACATAACATCCTAATTATGATGGAAAATTTGGGGGGATGTAATTCAACCCATAACAGCCAGGGAGCTCTAGTAGCCAAGAAAACTCCCTTCCTTCTTCTGTTTGAGTGGATGCAATAGCTACACGTCAACACCATTACCTGTATTTGAGGGCGCACAGGACCTGATGTGGAAACTGGCTGGGAATTACTGCGAAGATTCTTATGCTCATCATGTGAGAAGACATTTAACAAGCATCTGAGTGTGCCTGACACTCTATTAGCATATATTTGACAGCTTGCCAAATATGCAGGTCAGATCACTCTACAATCAAGCTGTTAATCACATGGTAAGCATATTCCAGTGTATATAGTTGACTCACCTTGGCTCAGAGTCATAAATTATCTGTAAGATTTTTCACTGTGAAAAAAATACTTTTGCAAACAAACCATAGTTGGCAAGTAATTCATTTAACTTTTATAAGAGCCAACTTGCTTAATCCAGACATTGTAACCAATTGTGACCAGGTGTTGTGAGAAGCAAGGAATATGGCTATTCAAACACTGCCTAGGAATTGTTTAGCGACTCTTTGGGATGGCAAGGTGTCATGCCAGACTCCTATTAACTTCAATAGCGGTGGCGCCAGGTTCAAGTGGCCAAAGAAGAGACCTGGAGTCAGTAAATGAGACCTAGAGTTTTATTAAGGGTAATTTACATAGAGGGGTGGTCCAGTGGCAGCAGGCTGAACAGGAGAACCATAGCCATCTGCAAGAAGCATGCAGTTGATATAGCATTTTCACTTAACACCCTCCCCCTAACAACTTCCACCTGGCAACCTTCATTTAACCCAAAACAAAGGGCTTCAATCCACTGTACGGCCCTCGTTCCATGAGACAGGGGCTCAGATGTTCCTCATAAGTAAGGAATAAATATCTGCCTTAGCCACCCCTAGACTCCTTGGCCTAGAACTCTGAACACACATTCAGTTGCATGTGCCACACAGGGTCGTTCTCAAGGTATGCTTAAGTTATTGCTGTCAGGTGTTGTCTGCCATGCAAAAGGGAGAATGAAATAGACTCTCCCTCTCCAAAGCAATCCTCTGTACAATCCTTCATTCCAACAGCCTAACCCTTTCAAAGTAAATGAATCAATCTAAACAGTTCCTGGGCACCCCATTTGAAATTGTTATCAGATAATTTCCGATATCTGATACCTTCTGGAACTTGGCACATCAGTCTGAACCTCCAGTTTAATATCCTGTCTGTCTGTGTGTAAGCATGCATGTACAATGTATGCATAAAATATGTATGCATCTATGTATCACATTACAGTGATAACATAGAATCTCATGGTTAAGAGACACAAAGTATTCAGAATTATCACTTACATACCCACATTATATAAACAAGAACAAGAACAAGGCCTAGATTCCCTTCTGTACCCGCCTTCCTCCATTTCTATGCATAGAAATGTATGCATATATGTATATGTATGCCTATAAAATGGATACGTACAGATAAAATTGTGCAAACACACATATAAACATAGCCATTGCATTTTCATTTAATCTATGAAGCAAATGTAAATCTTTAATTAATTAGCACTCAAATTTTGTGTCAATATTTGATGGGAGACTGGTTCCCATCTCTGTCTTTTCACTGGATTCTTCTTTATCCTTCTGTCAGGTTTATGGTTCTAAAAGAATGCACTCCATATTCACTAATCATAAAGTTTGGTAACTTAACAAGGTGTAAGTTTCTCCCAAAAGCCTGGTCAATTAAAAGCTGTGATATGTTATTGCATCAGCCAGAACACTTTATATAAACTGGAATTTCTGATCTTTCTAATAAATACTGCAAATCTAGAAACACTTAGCCAAAATATATTACCCTTAGCAAACTAACACAGGAACAGAAAAGCAAATACTGCATGTTCTCACTTACATGTGGAAGCTAAAAAAGAACTTATGAACACAAAGAAGGAAACAACAGACACTGGGGGCTATTTGAGGGTGAAAGTGGGAGGAAGGAGGGAAGCAGAAAAGGCAACTATTGGGTAATGGGCTTAATACCTGGGTGATGAAATAATATGTACAACAAACCCCGTGACACATGTTTACCTATGTAACAAACTTTCACATGTACCCCCAAACCTAAAATAAAAGTTTAAATAAAGAAACCACTTAGCCAGAATAGACCTTCATGGATTTTTCTTTAGTCACCATGCTTTAATTGAGAAAAAAATAAAAGGCTTCTGATTGCAATTTTTTTTTTTTTGCATTTTCATTTTATTTACTTATTTTTTTTTTTTTTTTTTTTGAGATAAGGTCTTGTTCTGTCACCCAGGCTGAAGTACAGTGACACAATCATGGCTCATTGCAGCCTCCACCTCCTGGGCTCAGGCAATCCTTCTGCCTCAGCCTCCCAAGTAGCCGGGATTAAAGGCGTGAGCCACAGCACCTGGCCATTTATTTGCATTTTAAAAATACTGGCTAAGTGCAGTGGCTCAATTCTGCAATCCCAGCACTCTGGGAGGCCAAGGCAGGTGGAGTGGATTGCCTGAGTCCAGGAGTTCTGATTGCAATTTTAACACTACTTTTTATATTGTGAAGGTCTTAAGAAGAGGGAAGGAAAGACTGCAAGCCAGATCGATGGGGCTGGTCAGAGCTTCACAGTGAACTCAGTTAACCGCAAGATCAGTCCAGCCTCCTGCCCAGCATTCCCGCTTCCCCTACCTGGGTGTGCTGAGAGCAAACATAACTTGTGCTATTGATCTCCACAGTCTTTTTAAAATTCCTTTTACCTTTCAAAATTTCAATCCTGATTAATGTTTTATAAAACCATTGGTTTTAATTACTGTGATTCAAAACACTTCTGTATGTTCCTCCTCCTCGCTTAAATACTTCAATGATGGTTGAAATGAGCAAAACTAAACAGGAAGACACTAAAAGAATCTAGAAGAGATCTTCTTCAAATAGAGGAAACGATAATGTCAGTCCTCATTTAGCTATTTCTCTTGGTTCTACCTAAGACCAAATTATTAAGCCTACTTAAATAAATGAGATTTGGCGTGAAATTTATAAAATACTTAAAACAGTAGAAAAAATTGTGTAAATTTAAACAGAACCAGAAAGCATCTCTTAAGGTTATAATAAAATATTTGGAATTCAAATGCATTTTGATATACCCCAAAAAAGCAATCGCTTTCTAGTTATGCACATTACTGTGATTGCATAGAATCTCATGGTTAAGAGATACAAAGCACTCAGAATAATCACTTACATACTTACGTTATATAAACAAGAACAAGCACAAGACCTAGACTCCCTTCTATACCTGTCCTCCTCCTTTTCTCAGCCAGTGATTAATGCAACACTCTGAGCTTGTGCTCATAATAGATACTTGCAATGTTTATGTGCTTCTCTCTCTCTGCCCCTCATTGCTCCCTGATAGTCAGGAGGCAAATGCTAAACTCATGGCTTGACTAGAAGATTTGTACAACCAAATTAGTGCTGTTTTAATAGAAAATATTTTTGCCAGACCTAAAGCGTTGGGTGAGGAAGATAAAGATGTAATTTTATAAACATTTTTATTCATTCAACAAGCATCTGAGCTCCAACTGCGTGCCAGGCCTTTTGCTGGGTTCCGAAATTATAAAAATAAATAGGACATGACCTCATATACGGAGAAATATCATTATCATGGTCATGAAATTCAGAAGGCATCACTGAAAGTAGTTTTGTAAGCATCTGAGAGAATGGCTTTTTATGAAAAACTGATTAAGAGAGATCTGTTTTACCATTTATTTCTTTCCATGCAGATTTCTCTGTAGCAATCATGGGCTCCAGACCAAGTCATCTCTTTTCCACTGCATTTGATATAGAATTATCTGTGCTTTTTAGAAACACCCTTCACCTACTCCAGAAGTTTAAATTTGTATCGAGATGTTACATAAAACATCCATTCATTTAGGACAGAGTACGAGTGAAAAATTAGAATACAGGGAGGTTTTGTGGGAAGGTGTCATATGAGACAGAACTTGGCTGATATACAGTAAACAGACTTGCAGAGATGACAGGAAGTTACATTCCAAGGAAAGGAAAGAGAATCATGTGAATGACATCATTGTGCCATGAGTGGTATAGCCCACCCATGGATCCCGGAGCCCACTGAGAGCTCCTTGAGGAAAGAAGGAAGCAAACAGGCCCAAGTTAGGAAAGAGATTGAAAAACCATCCAAAAGAAGGGATTGTAAAGTGAGGGGCTGAAGTCCAAATCTTAATTCTGCAGAGAAGGCTGGCACTAAGGCCCAAGAGATCCAATCTGAGGGAAGTGACGTGGATTCTTGGCACCTATGTGGATGTCCAAGTCATAGAGGAAGATGGTCTAAATCTGTGAAAAATATAATGAGTGGGAACAATTTTGTATTTTAGCCATGGAAACCCACACACATTCCAGATTATGAGAATCAGGAAGAGTTTCCCTCCTCTGAGTGGGACTGAACAACTCAGTGGAGGGGCGGACCCAAGTTGCTCAAGCTGCTCGAGACAAAACCATAAAAAACCTTAGGAAAGGGGCATGACAGCATTCGTATGTATAAGTAATTGTCCAAGTACATGTGAAAAAACAGCAGCCATTGTCAAAGTGATGTTATCACTAACATCATCATCATCATCATCGTCATCATCACTAATGCTTACAGAGCATTTATCAGTTGTTAGGCACTGCTGAAACCACTTTACATACTACAACTCACTTAAACCTCACAACTCTATTAATAACTTTTTCAGAGGAGGAGACTGAGGCACACAGAGGTTAAGTAACTTGCTCAGGATCACTACCTAAAACACCGTAGAGCCAGGATTCAAACCTCAGCCGTCTTGCTCCACAGTCTGTGTGTGAAATCCCATAACCTGCCATGTTCCCCCCACATACTAACAGCATCATTTGTCTTGACTTCACCGTCACATCCTCGCTCTAATCTTTATGCCTGTATCCCCTGGATCTCTGCCTCCTGCTGCCACTTAGGCTAGCAAACAGTACTTTGCACACATTAATGAAACTGTGTAACTTGTATTCTGCAGCCAAAAGAACCCAAAGGGACCCAGGGCAAGGCTGCAAACGGATTGTGAGCTAGACTGAGAGTCCACCAGCTTAATGACTAGCACAAGTCCAGTTTTTCTTTCTATTTGCTATAGATGCAGTAAAATCATAACAATGGGGGTAAACAGGGTCTGCAAGCAAACAGATGAACACTTTATCTTTGTCAGTGAACATACCACGCTCTCTCCAACACTGTGAAACTACTGTCCTACTTGCTAGATGTAGTAGTCTACTAGGGATGCCATAACAAAATACCCAACTGGGAGACTGAAACAATAGAAATTTACTTCTTACAGTTCTGGAGGCTGGAAGTCCAAGATCAAGATATCAGAAGGTTTGATTTTTCTTGAGACCTCTCTCCTTGGCTTGCAGATGGCCATTTTTTCACCATGTCCTTACAGGGTCTTTCCTCTGCGTGTGTGCCGCTCTGGTGTCTCTTCCTCTTCTTCTAGGGACACCAGCTCTATCAGATTACAGCCCACCCATAAGCTCTCTTTAAGTATCTCTTTAAGGTCTTATCTCCAAATACAGTTACACTGCAGGCTAGGGCTTCAATGTATGAATTTTGAGGGAAGACAATTCAGTCCATAACATTGGAGGTAAGTTGCGTGACTTCAGAGCTTATACACCCAAGGCTGCTTTTCATGGATAGTTGAAGACTCCTCGAGAGAGAGCGCCCTGGGTGAGTCTGTCCTGCATCAAGGATCTCAGAAGCTGAGATACTCACACAGGCTCTCCAACCATACTCATAGATCCAGGACACAGGATAAGTCTGGGGTCTAGGAGTTCACTTCTGCCACAAATCCAAATGCAGTATAAGAGCTCTCCAGCAACCTCCTGCATGCCTTTCCATATAAATATAGTACTACTCCAGTGATTCAATTACAGGGAATGGAATACTAGTTTTCATCTCTTACAACAGCACTGATTGTTGTATTTTATAAAATGGTACAGGAATGTAGCATAAAAATATGGGGAAAAATCTGGTGCCTACACTCATGAATTTTATAGTTCATCAGGGAATATGGTCATAGTGATCTTCTCTAGCACATCCTCTTTGCAACTAGCAGAGGAAAAAAAGCATACATCTGCTGCTTGATACAAAACAATATCAAAGAAATTGTACCGCTCGCAAATGCAAAGCACTTTTTTTAACGTTCATTTTAGGTTCAGGGGTAAATGTGCAGGTTTCTTATATAGGTAAACTCATGTCATGGGGGCTGCTGTACAGATTATTTCATCACCCAGGTAATAAGCCTCGTACCCCCAATAGTTGTTTTTTTCTGTTCCTTTCCCTCCTCCCACGCTCTACCCTCAAGCAGGCCCCAGTGTCTGTTGTTCTCCTCTCTATGTGTCCATGTGTTCTCACAATTTAGCTCCCACTTATAAGAGAGAACAAGCGGTGTTTGGTTCTGTTCCTGTGTTAGTTTGCTAAAGACAATGGCCTCCAACTCCATCCATGTTGCTGCAAGGAACATGATACCATTCTTTTTTAGCTGCAGAGTATTCCACAGTATATATGTACCACATTTTCTGTATCTAGTCTATATTCATGGGCATTTAGGTTGATTCCATGTCTTTGCTATTGTGAATAGTGCTGCAATGAACGTTCACATGCGTTAGTCTTTATGGTAGAATGATTTATATTCCTTTGGGTAAATACTCAGTAATGGGATTTCTGGATTGAATGGTAGTTCTGTTTTTATCTCTTTGAAGAATCGCCACAGTTTTCCACAATGGATGAATTAATTTGCACTCCCACCAACAGTGTATAACTGTTCCCTTTTCTCTGCAACCTTGCCAGCATCTGTTATTTTTTGACTTTTAAATAATAGCCATTCTGACTGGTATGAGATGGGTACCTCATTGTGGCTTTGATTTGCATTTCTCTAATGATGAATGATATTGAGCTTTTTGTCATATGCTTGTTGCCATATGTATGTCTTTTTTTGAAAAATGTCTGTGTCCTTTGCCCACTTTTTAACGGGGTTGTTTGTATTTTTCTTGTAAATTTATTTAAGTTCCTTATAGATGCTGGATATTAGACCTTTATCAGAAACACAGTTGGCAAATATTTTCTCCCATTCTTAGGTTTTCTGTTTACTCTGTTGAGTTTCTTTTGCTAACAGAGCGCATTTTTTCTTTGCACAATAGACGTAAACTTTTTGATAGGCTTCCACTTTTATAAGCCTAGAAAGGCAGCAGAGATTTTTAAATGCCATTTAATTGTTTAAAATGGCATGCTCCCTGTATTTTACAGGTTTTCTACTTTTGCTTTTTCTCATAAGGGGTCCTTAAAACCTAGCTGCAATGGACTGCGGCTTGACACAGGAAGGATGGCACAAAATGCTTGAAAGGTACCCTACAAAGCAAGCTTGCAATGCAAACAAGCCTCTTATCTGTGAGGAATAGGCAGCTCGCTCTCAATTTTCATTTATCCGAGATCCATCATCGAGCCCTTGAAGGTCACTGGAGATAAGTGGTGGCAATGCTGTAGCATGTTTTCCTTTGAGCAGGACACCGAAACAAGCCAAATGTCTTTAAGATTCAAGAGTAGACCTAAAGCACAAGAAGTCCCTTAGGGCCAACAGCAAATAGGTTAACCATGGGGAAAATGTTGGTAATAAATTATACATACAGTTAAATGAAAAAGCTAAAGGGTAATGCAAATTTAAGGCTGAGAAAGGGAACTCAGAATTGTTAGGGAATTCCCAACTTTATGTTCCATATTAGTTTAGCAATGTGACTAACCTGTAGGAAATATTTAGCAATACAGCCTATTTTATAAAAATGTATCATCCTAACTAATTTAATTTTTCTGAGCTGGATTCCTTTCAACTAACCTGCTTGACGCTAGCCTGTGGGGTTTGGAGTCTCCCCTTTCCAAACCATTCGTCACACATTGCTGCCAGAGCAGTCTTTCAAAAGAGTGCGACCAATCACATTACTTCAGAGATGCCACTGACACATACAACACTTTTGAGCAAATTAGAAAAATGGCACCTCCTTCTCAAGCTAAAGGAAAAAAAATATACATCCATGTATATGTGTGTGTATGAGTTAGTGTATGAATGCACAACTTGAACAGCCCTGCCATTCTCACCTAGTCACATATCCCTAGCATGCTTAGAAGCAAACATCACTGGTGGCATGCACAGAACTTGTCTTCATGCATACACACACACACACACACACACTCCAACCCCAAGGTGAGATGCTATGGGATATTCAGAGTGGGGTGGGGTGGAAATGAGACCACCAACAGCAACAGACAGAGCAACCTCAGCGAATGCAGAGCACTGGCAGTACTGGGCATGTGAGTGGGTGTGTGAGGGCTTTTACTGGGAGAGTCTCTCCTGCAACTCTAGTACTCGCCTGAGACCCCTGAATCTTCACCCCTGCTCACCTGCTCTTGAATCAGGTACTACAGTGGCTCTCAAAGTGTGGTAAGGGGCCTTAGCAGTTCTTCAATATGCTTTTAAGAGACCACAATGTCAAAACCATTTTCAGAATATTTAGACATGTTTTTCACTGTTAGTCTCCACTGAGTGTACAGTAAAAAGTTTTTGATGTTACACAATGTGTGATAACCTCATCACTCTAAGGGCTAATGGAATGTGTGCTCCTGTGTTATAAAATTTTCAATGTTAATTCTAATACAGTAAATAGCAAAAGATATAACCTAGGTAAACAAAAGCTCTTGGAAATTCTCAATCATTTCTAGGAGTGTAAAGAAGTCTTGATATCAAAAAGTGTGTGAACCACTGAGTTAGTGTCTGTCCACAGTGTGACTGGTACCCCCTGAGATGCAGCAGCCACATGTGGTGGTCACGATCACTCCCCTGCTCAAAGCTTGCTCTGGTTCAGAAGTAGGGAGGCAATGTGGAATCATCCTGGTTTTGAAGACAGACCTACATGCAAACCCCAGTTTGACCACTTACTAGTTATGTGACTAAGACAAATTACTTAATCTTTCTTTTTTTTTTAATTATACTTTAAGTTCTAGGGTACATGTGCACAATGCGCAGGTTTGTTACATATGTATACATGTGCCATGTTGGTGTGCTGCACCCATTAACTCGTCATTTACAATTCGTATATCTCCTAATGCTATACCTCCCCCCTCCCCCCTCCCCACAATAGGACCCCGTGTGTGATGTTCCCCTTCCTGTGTCCAAGTGATGTCATTGTTCAATTCCCACCTATGAGTGAGAACATGCGGTATTTGGTTTTCTGTTCTTGCAATAGTTTGCTGAGAATGATGGTTTCCAGCTGCATCCATGTTCCTACAAAGGACACGAACTCATCCTTTTTATGAAAACCTGTCAGAGCTTAGAACCAGATTTTATATCCTCCCCATTCTTCATCTATAACTATTGATTCTCAACCAAAAGAAACATACCTACAAAAAAATCAATAGCCAAATGAGAAATAAGAACCAATTTTATCAATAGTTGGGGCAAGTGCCCAAAACCCAACTCTTGAATTGGAAAATGAAGCCATGAGTTCAGACTAGGCTTCCTCCTCCTGATTCTCTGAAATCTGGAATGATCAGCTTTCTGAGCAGACTCCTAGTCTATTTACTACCTGCCTGTTCAGCAAGCCCAGCTGGTCTTACCCACGCAAGTACAGAGAAGTCACACAAGGTTGCACACTGCAGTCACAAAAGGTACAAAGGTCAGCAGAAAGAATTTCAGAGTCCTGCAATTCTGTCCCCTGGAGAAGTATTACCCAAGGAACAATTCAGATACTGACCTATGATATTAGCTATGTTCCAACTGGGAGTGATGAGTAACTGGTTAGTGGCAAAAATATCAGCATAGGAATGGAAGGATCTTTTATTCTCTTTGACTATAACAGCTACAGGGCCTGGCACACATCAGTCACTCAGGAAGGTCATCATCAGTAGTTGCATATGCTGTATTTAATAAGAAAAGGGTCTGAAAACATCAGAGACCCAAAAGTTTTACAGTCTCTGTTTTCCACTCGTATTTATGGGACCATAGGAGACATTAAAAGCTGTGAAGGCCACCTTCTTCCAAAGCAAATTTCCCTCCGTAGCATTCCTCCAGCCTCTGTGCACTTGAAGACATGGGGTGCTCAGCAGTCTTTGAGGCTTCCAATTTAGTTGAATGACAGTTCTTTTTTACTTGAAAGTTCTACCACAATATCCAACACCATAGTCACTTTCATGATATGCAAAGAAAATCATGGCTTCCAAATTATTTGGCCAAAAAAAGGGACTACTGTCTCCTAGCAAGGTCTTAGGACTGTCACTGAAGAGCCAGGAAAAGATGTGAAATATATAGAATTCATTCAAATACATGTAAGTCCCGGCCCTGTCAGTGAGGCAAGAGGAGGAAAAGAATTAAGGATGGACTCTAATTTTAAATTAGTTAACTGATGACCATCTCATCATAAAGCAACTTGGGTAGGCGTCACAGAATTTTATTTACCAAGATCCAGCAATAAAGTTGAAATATGTCACACAAGAATTAAGAAGGCCTTAATTTGAACTCCTGGGATCTAGGTTGCAAAACAATTGGAATTTACATATCAGAACCTTGGGCAAATAATATATTTAATCACATATTCTATTTATTCTAGTATATCCAACATATTATCATTTCAACACAGCCATAAAGATGAACCTCCCTTAATGTCTGGATCTCCTGCTCTTGCCCCAACCCCAAATCTCTGGTCAATTAGCCTTCCCAGCTAGTTGAAAAGTAACCCTAATTCACTCAGGGTGGTAACCCTGTCCTCAGGGGGTGAGGGCCTTTTAATGCCAGGAATTTGGGGAGATAAATAGAGGTGATAAAATAAACAAATGCATCAATATTTTTAAGTGGCTTAAGGAATCAGATACATCAAAGCATCTGGCAGATTAGTCTGATGATTCCAATATATAAAAATAATTGATTTTTAGATATGATTTTAAGCTAAAAGGTATAAATGATTTGCTTATGTTTATATATACTATTAGAATATATCAAAGAACTTGAGATTTATAATATTTATAAATGTACTAAATTAACTAGAGCATTTTAGGTGCTTAGAGATGAATAACTTGTTAAGTGTTTGGCTCTTCAGAAAAGCAAGTCCATTAAAGTTTAAAATGTTTAAGGGAGCAAAATTAATCAAGTTAATTAATAATCTCTTTTAAAATGATCGGTAACATTTCCTAGATTTATAAATAGAATAGTAATTATGAGTTGAGTAATCACTGTTCAATTGAAAATATTTTTAGTTGGTAATTTTAATACACCAAATTCTGATTTAGAAAACAAAAGTAACTGCAAATACTCTTCTCTGTGAACATCAGCCCCAGTGCCACTAAAATTCACATGACCTCTCTGACCCTGTGTTTCCTTTGATTCTGGGGTCTCAGCATTTGATCTCTGCAGAACAATAATCCTGATCCATGAATTAGCTTTTCAGAAGGAGGAAAAATCATTTACACATCAAATGTGAATCCACTTCCTTACTATATTTAATCTCCAGGAATGGACTCATAAAATAATAAAAGCCCCAGTTCAAATTAGTATCTGGTATTTCATTCCATTATCAGAAACCATGACTACATAATCTACTGGTTGGTAGAAAGGAAAGTCCTTCTCTGTTTGGACTTGAGCTCTGTGTAGATCAAGCTACGGTTGTCTGGATCTCCATCTGTATTAATCAAAATTAATACACAGAGGTTCTCTCACTCCGTGTCCATGTTTTTTGGAAAGGCTAAAACACATGGTTGCAGAATCGAATATAAATATTTACAACTGAAGTCCAATATAAGCAGAGCTGATGGAAGATGGAACTTAGACAGAGGAAGGAAATGTACAGAATGTGGTAGGAATGGTAACGTCCTAAAGTGAAGGGTTAAGAGATATAATTGAGATATTATTGAAGCTAAAGAATCAGAAATAAAGCTTTGAGTACATTATTTAAAGTTATAAAAGTAACTGGCTGGGTGCAGTGGCTCGCACCTGTAATCCCACCAATTTGGGAGGCAGAGGCAGGTGGATCACCTGATGTCAGGAGTTTGAGACCAGCCTGACCAACATGGTGAAACCCCGTCTCTACTAAAAATACAAAAAATTACCCAGGCGTGGTGGTGGGCACCTGTAATCCCAGCTACTTGGGAGGCTGAGGCAGGAGAATCTCTTGAATCTGGAGGCACAGGTTGCAGTGAGCCAAGATCACGCCATTGCACTCCAGCCCCGGCAACAAGAGTCAAACTCTGTCTCAAATAAATAAATAAATAAAGTTATAAAAGTAAACAATAAAAGAACTAAAATTGTAAGTATAGATTTTATATATAATACAAATATACACATGCATATATCTAAAAACATTAGAAAGAAAACATGAGGAGAGAGCTGTGTGTAAGCAACCATATCTTTCCTGTCAAAGAGGAAATACGTGTTACTACATAATATATATCTAATAACTACACACTATATGTTATAAATCAAGAAATATTACCTGGAGGGCCACTGTCCAATATAGTAGCCACCAACCACATGCGGGTATTGGGCACTTAAATTGACATCTGCTGCAAGTTTAAAATACACAAACGATTTCAAAAACAACATAAAAATGAAAACTATCTCACTAATAATCTTTATACTGATTATGTGTTGAAATAATATATTGGATATACTAGGTTAAACATATTATTAAAATTAGTTTTATTTGTGTACTTTTATTTTTTTGGTGTGCCTATGAGATAATTTAAAATTATATATGTGGCTCACATTAGATTTCCATTAGACAGGACTAATCTAGAGTTCTGGCACTAAACATCAGCACTAAAAATACAAGTAGTTGCAAGAGTTGGCCTCAAGGAACCAGAACTGAAGGAAGAAGCTACATGGGACTGGAGCCAGCTGCTTTTCTCAGAAACCCTTCTGTAATATTTGAATCATTATCTTAAGCATACCTTTCTTTGCACATTTAAAAAGCAAGATTAAAATACCATAAATGTAGAAAGCAAATAAGGTCATAAAGGTAAAAATAATAGTAACTATGATGAGAGTGCAGGAGAGGGGGTGGGAGGGAATATGGCTGTGATGGACATCATCCACATGCAGGACAGAATCACAGAGGCCGTCCTGTGGGTCAGCCTGGCAGCATTCAGCATCCTTGTGGGCTGGTCCATGTCTGTAGCTTTCACAAACAAAACACAGTCACCCAGGCCAGGTGCAGTGGCTCACACCTGTAATCCCAGCACTTTGGGAGGCCGAGACAGGCAGATCACTAGAGGTCAGGAGTTTGAGAGCAGCCTGGCCAACATGTCAAAACCAAGTCTCTACTAAAAATACAAAGATTAGCCAGGTGTGGTAGCGCACGCCTGTAATTCCAGCTATTCAGGAGACTGAGGGAGGAGAATCTTGAACTCAGGAGTATGAGGTTGCAGTGAACCTAGATTGTATCACTGCACTGTAGTCGATGGAGGGACATTCTGTCTAAAAGCCTGGGTGACAGAGTGAGACTCTGTCTGAAAAAAAAAAACCATAGTCACCAGTCTCATTTCAGTTTCATCTTTGTCAGGCCCAGCCTTGGTCTCCAGTCCTGACTCTTATAATGACTGATCGTACTACCTTTCTCTCCACCCCATGGCCTAATGCTGTCCTAGAAATCATGTCATTTCCAGTTTCTAGAAGGTCCTTGGCACCCAACACAATTGTGAGGTCCTGAGTCAACATCTTCCTCCTATAACCTCTTTCTCTTTTTCCTGTTTTTCCAAAAGGAAACTCAATGCTCCTAAAAGTATTTTCTTAAGCAAGCTCTCAGTTGCAAAGAGCTCTGAGTCCCTAACATTTGGACCTTTTATGGTTTTCTCACATGTTAAACACTGTATCCCCATGTCTAAAATAGTAAGAAGGTCAATCCACACAGAAAATGCATTCGTGCAATAAAAATTTATGAGTGCCTACGGGTGCTGAGCACTGATCCAGGGAGTGGCACTGCAGGTAATATTTCTTGATTTATAATACACAGTGTATAGTTGTTAGATATATTATGTAATAACATGTATTTCCTCTTTGACAAGGGATGGCAACGAGCAAGACAATATCATCTGCCCTCTTGGAACTTACCTGTTAGTGGAAGAGACAGATTAAAAAGTAAACAAATATATACAAAACTTTAAGTAATACATGCTTTTTATATTTTTATAATTTCATCAGAAAAATATGTAGATTAATGGGCTAGACGGTGATGGGGTGAGGGCCAGAGGTGTCTACTTTAGAGATTTCTTACTGAGGAAGTGCGATTGGAGGGGACACTGAATGGAAAGGACCTAGCTACGCAAAAACCTGTAAGGAAGGTAAGCAACATTCCAAGTAAAGGGTGGCAGTGTCACAGGGCTTTAGATGGGAATGGGCTCGGAGTATACAAAAGCAGCACGAAGGCAGGTGGGGCTGAGAAGGGCGAGTGAGGAGCAGAGTGGAGCCAGAGAGGCACAGAGGCAGCCTGCCATGAAGGGCTCTGTGGGCCCTGGTGAGAGGACTTCAGAGTTTATTCCAAACACCACAGACTCTAGCAGGTTTGGAGCAAGGAGTGAATTGGCAGGACTTCTGACTTACTGACTGATTTTCTTATGGCATTATAAGTAATTAGTAAAATAAATAAATTTTTTTAAAAACCCTTCCCTTTTTTCCTTATTTACTTTCAAAGTTAATTAAATAAGAAGCATTAAGCCAGGCACAGTGGCTCAAGTTTGTAATCCCAGAGTTTTGGGAGGCCAAAGTGGGATAATCACTTGAGGCCAGGAGTTCAAGACCAGCCTGGGCAACATAGCGAAACCCTGTCTCTACAAAAATAAAAATTAGCTGGGCATGGTGATGTGCATCTGTAGTCCCAGCTACTCAGGAGGCTACAGCAGGAGGATGCTTGAGCCCAGGAGTTCAAGGCTGCAGTGAGCTAGGATTGTGCCACTGAGACCCTGTCTCTAAAATAAAAAGTAGTAAAAAGTAAGAATTATTAAATCAGAATTCTTTATTCAGAATAAATTTTGAATTACCCTGGATCAACAAACAGACAGCTGACACTTACAGGACTGTCATTTTTCACTGCTGTACGCCCTTTGCAGGAGAACTTAGGTTTCGTACGTAATGTTTTCCAAGTTTTTACTGAGCCCTTTCTACAGCGCAGTACTGTGCTGGGCACTTGTTTACATGACCTCATCTCATCCTCAAAACATCCCTGTGATTAGTAAAATTACCCCAGTCCATATCCGAAGAAACAAATACAGAGATTAAACTACTTGTCTCAGATTTTCTGTCAATAAATGGCAGAGCCTAGACGCACACAGCTTTTCTGATGCAAAGCTCCACGCCACACTGTTATTTATAGCCCTCTTACCAACCATAATAGGTTTTTCTAGCATTTTAAAGGACAAATATCAAAACGAATAATCTACTTCGAGGTAAATAGTGGTTAATTGCTGTCAGTTCCTGGCAGTAAGTTAGAGATTCAGCAACGTAGAATAATTTGCTTGCAATTATGCAATTTGGTAGTGGCCAAGCTGGGATAATTATTAGATTTTCCCAAATGCTCCTGTTGTTATTCAAGCCCCTCTTTGAAAATTCAAAAGCAGAAAGACATAAATTAAGCCAAAGGAAGAATCTGAGTTTCAAAGGAATAAAGGTTAATGAAGCTGTAGATATGCTCACAAAAAGAGCAGTTGCATCCACAAAAATAAGAATATTCAAAGTGTGATGCTGAAGCAGAGACGTGGGAGAGCATATTATGAAGTAGAAGCAGCAACTGGGTGGGTGGATGGACATGCATGAGCAGGAAGCCTGGTACCACCCCAGGCCAGTACATCAGTTCTACTGAGTAATCAAGGTTCCTACAGATTAGTCATTACAAACTGTTTACCAGGACAAACTGTGCTTTAAATTGATTGTGTGCTTATCATGTGTTTTACCTGTAATTTTTCAACAAGATTTGTGTCATATTGACCAGAGTATATCAATCTTGAAAAAGCTGATAAACAAGTATATTTGTATTAAGATTTATAAGAATAATATATTGTATCATACAACTCTGTTGAAGCATTGTCACTGAGATAAATGGAGAGAAAAATTCTATTACAATACTACATGCTTTACTGCACTAATATTTTCCCGTTGATTTTAAGCTGTATTGAAAAGCAAGCTGGACCCTTCAGAAGTCATTTGTTGCAGCATTTAAAAAAGCACTGATTTTAACATGGGGGCATATAATCAAGTTTTAGAAACATTCACACTGAGATGAGCTTTAAAAGGTTATTTGTCAGTGTTTCATTTGTCCTACCTCTGAATATTAAATTTTTAAGTCTTTCTCCCTTATCCTCTATCTCACGTCTAATTTCCTTTAGAATTATGTCATTATTTTAAAATTGCCAACTTACCATGTTTCTTATTTCATCTTTCACATACAGAATTAAAATAACTAATAAGGTAAAGAAATATGGAGAATTTTTTAATTGCTTAAATTATAATGGCTTTGATGACAAAAATAATTATGGAATAATAAAGAATTTTAAATGACCCAAGGATTAAGTCTCCATGCATCTTTTGACATTGTCATTGTCAACACACAGCCTTTCCCAGAAGGGGAAAGAAAGTGTGAAAGATTGCACAATGGGTTTTGTGACACGGCCTCAAACCAACTGTAAGAAATGAAAACTGCAGTCTTCTTGTGTGCCCAGAAAAAGGAAATGAAATTTATTAATATCTAGCAAGTTTCTAATACAAAAATTAAATTAATAGAATTTACACAATAGTAAAGTGCTCAGATTCCCTTTTATTACTTATAAAAGTAGTTCAATGTTTCATCCCACAATCCATTTGTCTGTGTATAGTTTATTTTAACCTTATGAAGAAAACTCAGGGACAATGGCACAAAAGAAAAGCCTTTGCTAATGACATTGTGAGAGAAAAGTAAACCTCTGAATCTACGGTTCAACTCATCTCAGGAAGCAGTTTTTTAAAAGCTGATGAAGGTCAGGCACAGTGGCTCACACCTATAATCCCAGCACTTTGGGAGGCCAAGACAGGCAGATCACTTGAGCTCAGGTGTTTGAGATTAGCCTGGGCAACATGGTGAGACCCTGTCTCTACAAAAAATACAAAAATTACTTGGGCATGGTGACACATACCTGCAGTCCCAGCTACTTGGTGGGCTGAGGTGGGAGTGTGACTTGAACCCTGGAGGTGGAGGTTTCACTGAGCCAAGACTGTGCCACTATACTCCAGCCTGGACACCAGAGTGAGACCCTACCTCAAAAGAAAAAAAAAAAAAAAAGCTGATGAAGATAAAGTTCTGTACACACCAAACTTATCTAGTTATCTAGTACCAAGTCAAGTCCAGCCACAGCCAGACAGTCCCCACCCCTACCCACAACTCCCATTCTATAGTTAAATTTAGAGAACAGCATCCTCAATGTTCACGTATGCTGCTGCAGCCAAGTCCAAGGCCAATTGGAACATTCTAGGAAAAAAACTAAAATATATGCTGACCATTTCCTCAAATCTATGATATCCCTGGATTCACTTAGCAGAAAGCAGAGGCAGCGCAACCTGGTACCACCAACAGGACTGTGCACGGTATGCACAAAAGAGCTCCTAATTTCTACCCTGGGGCCTACTTTCAGGTCACATCAGTGCCTTTGCCCACACTAGTTACACTGCTCTGTGAAAATGGAATTTAGTAGTTAATTACAACTTTTATAATAAAATGTGCAATGCCATAATGGGCATGCTGCCTCTTCAAATAATGTGTCCCCCTCACCAGAAGCATCCAAATCGAGAGAGCATGACTGTCCAATAGAACGCTATAAAGGGCCTCATTATGGAGTGTGAAGGTTAAATGATACCCAGAGTATCATCCAATGCTCAGATTTCAAGGTTTCGTGCATTTAAATTTCTCTGCTGTAAAAAAAAAAAAGAAAAAAAAATTTAAGGGTGCTTATTTACCAAGCTATGCCTCCAGCTCTGCACCATCAGTATCCTTGGTTCAACAATTACGTAGGAAAAGCACAAAACAAACAAATCAAAACTTGATGATAAACTACAAATTAAATGAGTGTTTTGTTTCTCTTTCTTCAGATTGTTTTACCAGCTACCACTTTGTTGTAAATAAACAAATCCAGAATATTCCATTTAAGTTATTTTCAACTCAAAATAACATTCTGTTTTGCTACCCAAGTAGAAGGTTAGTCATAGAAACACATGGAAATGAAAACTGAAAGTACAAGTGTGGTGAGCTATAGTTCTGAAGGCATGGTTTTTTAAATTATGATTAAACATCCACAATTACTGACTTTTTAAAACCTGTGTATATAATTATACCTAGAGTATGATAGATTGAATCATCAGGTTTTTAATGATTAAATCAGGTTAAAACTAGAAATAATAGAAAAACTTGATCTGAAATAAAAGGACCAGCAGCCTCAGAAGGCTAGGGACTACGCCTTGTTAGCATTATTGGAGTTAATAATTCCAAGAGGACAAAACATAACCATGACTCTCAATTAAACTTAGCGTTTCTTGCTGACTACACTCTGCATGTTGTAGTTTAAACTTGTTTCTTATCTAGCAAACATCTGCTTTTTGATGCTAAAAGCGGGATCCTGAGGGAAGTAGTGATCTTTCCCAAGGCAACTTGATTAATAGTGGCTTCCAAATTTTAGTTAGAGGACATTTTAATGAAAGCAGCAGTACTGAGTAATTGTTTCCACAAATTATCTTGATATACATTTCCTTTCTCTCCAGAATCTTAGGCAGTGGGATCTGGAGATGCACTGTTTTTCTTCTCCATAGCTCCTGCTCCTGTAGTTATCTACAAAGTTAGCGGTGTTTGCTGAACACCCACACATCTGAGCTCTGTGTTGAAAAAAAAAAAAAAAAAAATCCATATCCACTGGTCCCTGGGAGTTTGTGAAGAAAAATCATCTGAATGTATAGAAATAATAAACAAATGAACATAATGTGTAAAACAAGGACAAAAACGTTTGCCCCGAGGAGTTAATCTTATTGCAATAAAGTAGAAGAGCAAGAGTAAAACTGTTCTCAAATACACAGAGGTGGGTGATTGGGAGTTGGACAAGAATAATAAGAATAATAAAAATTATCATTGAGAGTGAATAATCTTTATGCAAGATGAGTAGAAAGTGCTTCAAAGACAAACAGGGTTACTGGTTTGTTTTATAAATATTAAAATTTAAGGATGAGCATGGTGGCTCATGCCTGTAATCCTAGTACTTTGGGAGGCCGAGGCAGGCATATCACTTGAAGCCAGGAGTTCGAGACCAATCTGGCCAACACGATGAAACCCCATCTCTACTAAACATGCAAAATTTAGCTGGGTGTGGAGGAAGGCACCTGTAATCTCAAATACTTGGGAGGCTGAGGCACAAGAATCACTTGAACCTGGGAGGCTGAGGTTGCAGTGAGCTGAGATCATGCCACTGCACTCCAGCCTGGGCAATAGAGGGAGACTCTGTCTCAAACATAAATAAATAAATATTAAAATTTTATTAGAGTTTTATTAAGGAAGTAAATGTAAACCAACCTATGGCCCTTACTTGTGGAACTTTTCATGGGGTCATAGTGCTTATTATACACTTCTTACTTCTCCTCTGTATTTGGTGTTTCCTTAACTCTGATCTCAGCTGCTCAGATTCCTGTGTTCAGTGAGTTTTCTTCAATTGTCATAACTAAGGTGTCTATGGATACTCAAAACAGGATACTCTCTGTTTTGTAGGGTGGCTGTAAGATAGTAGACATTATTGATTGCCTGTACGGTAGGCACTCCTTTCTTCCTGACAAACCTTGAATCAGAAAAGTTCCTGTTGCCAGTGAAAGATCTTCAGTCTACTCTAGTTCAAAGTCAGGTTTTTTTGTTCAATTACAGCTGATATCGGCTTAAAATTTAAAATAAATCATTAAAACACATCAGAGGAGGTGCGTGAAGAAAACAGGGGAATGGAAAGGAAAGGGAAAAGGAAATGGAGAGAAACAAAGGAAAAAGAAAATATAGAAGTCTGCTGAATTTGGGAATTAAAAGGCCTGAATTCCTGTCCCTGACACTTCCTGGCCATGTAATCGAGCACTTCTCATCACCATCATTATCAGAGCTAGGATTTATACAGTGTTTATCATGAACTCATTTCTTCACACAATCCTCATAGCAACTTTAAAAGTAAGATCCTATTACCCCACTTTATGGATGGAGAAACAGATTCAAAAAGCAAATAATCAGCCCTGGGTTTTACAACTAGAAGATCTCAGAATGAGAGGTTTCCCTGGTTTGAAAGTATGTACCTGATTTGAAAGCATCTCCGCTTTCCACAATGGTGGGATACCTCCTAAATGTAACCTCTCAGAACCTCAGTCTCTTCATCTAGAAAGGAATTATTATTATTACTTCTGTAGTCACATAAGGATGTGTATTAATTGTCTTTTGCCACAATAACTTAATGGCATAAAACAACTCTTATTTGCTATTTCTCCACCGTCTGTGAGAAGGCTAGGCAGTCTGCTGATCTTGGCAGGACTTGATGGGGTGGTTCTAATGGTGTGAGCATAAGTCTAGTGGTCAGCTAGATCTTGGCTGACCTAGGATGGCCTTGCTGGAATGACTGGCTGTGTTCCATGTGGCCTCTCCTCTCTAACAAGCAGGCCTAGATTTGTTCCTGTAACACAGGCAATGCTCCTAAGAGAGTAAAGAATGCAAGTTCTCTTGAGTTCTAGGGTCAAAAATGGCAGATCACTTACACTATATTCTGTTTGTTAAAATAAGTCTCAAGGTCAGCCCAGATTCAAGGGCTAAGAAAATTGACTTCAAAATTACCTTGTAAATGGCATGTATAGAGGGAGGAGTATAGAATTGGGGCCATTTTGCAATTGCTCTACCATAGGAGGTATGTCAATATGCTTTATAAACTGTCAACTGCCACTCCACTAGCTCCCTGTCTAAAATCCACTCTTACTGAAAAGCACTGCTACTAATCCAAGGACAGCTCGTTTTCATTGCTGTCGTCCCTTCTAGCTGAGCTTGTAAAAAAGAGCTAGAGAAAGCCATGTAATGAAGATCAGTGTATCGGGCTTTACTCATGCACCCTGAATTCAGATGAGATCTTCCCCTATGCCCCTTACCCTGAGACTTTATCCACACTTACATTCCACTAAATTAGGAACTCTTCTAGAAATAAAAATTAAGGAGAAAAATCTCCAGCTTGGTGTTATTTATTCTCAGCCTTTCTGAAATTGTACATTCCATCATTATTGTATCATGCTTCCTTCCTAAAGCAAAATCCCAAATGCTAAATCCCAAATTTGTAGTGTAAAATGCTTTAAAATCACACTCTATGTCCCTAAGAAAGACTGTCTGAAAGGGCATCAAATGAGTATCAGCATTCAGAGTAAGCCATGAAATTTAATGTGATTTGGACAAAAGGCTGCTGTAACCTGAAACTCCGGGGATTATGTCTTTTCTGTCTCAGAAATATTTATCTGTATTTTTCAAGTCCTCCATGAACCATATTCAGATGAGCTTGCCCTTTATCAGGACATCATATAAGCTCCTTAGGCCAGTTGCTCTCAACCTTGGCTGGCTGCACACTAGAATTACCTGAGCAGCTTTTAAAAATCCCTGTGCTAAGATGCATCCCAGGATAATTCATTCAGAATCACTGGGAATGAGACATAGCATCAGCATTTTTCAAGCTCCCTGAATGATTCCAATGTGGCCCCAAGACTGAGAAATACTACATAGGGCCCTTGCCTCCCTGTCTATAAATGGAAGGCTTCATACGGGATTCCAATTTGTACTAGGTTTCAACTCTATTTCTCTTTGAGTTGCTGACAAAATAGCTTGACTATTTTTCATTAAACTCTTTTGAGGCAGCATATAGTAGAAAGAAGCTTTGGAATCAAAGCTGCAACTAAATCCCTGATTAGTTATTTATTAGTTATGTGATTTGGAGCAAGTGACTTAACCTTCTTAGTTTATCTTATCCTTAATTTCCTCCTGAGTCAAATAGTATAATTATTTCTACCACACAGGGTAAGTTAGAGAGAGTAAGTGAAATAAAGTGTCTAAAGTGCTCCATAGTAGACAATCAATAAATATCCATTTCCTTTCCCCTAAGGATTCTTAATTAAGTTGTTCAGCACCCTTAGGACCTGCTGTTGACTGTTGAAGAGGAAGTAAGGACCCTCAATATGTATTACATGCATCTGTACATAGTGACAGAGTCCAGTTGTCTGCTTTTACAAGCATCAGAAAATCCTGCTAGGAATTTTCTTGGGGCAAAATGTCATTATATATCTGCTTGCTAGGGCTCACTCCACAGGGAGTCAAAATGTTACTTGCTCTTTGTCCAGACACATCAACAATGTGTCTTTCTCTTCCTCCATCAGCCTAACAGGCCCGATGCAAATAAGATATGGGGCAAAGACCACATGAGGAATTATGGCCAAGGACTCAGCCAGCCTCCCTCTGCACCAGATCAGCTTGCCACAAAAACAAAAGAACCAAAAATGACTGCAGAGTAAGGCAATGTCACTATTTCAGCTACAAGAGCAGCCAAATCATCTCTGGGTAGCGGAATTATTTTCATGGCTAATCGTAAGTCTCCTGGACAGATCCGCAAGTACACTTCTGCACAAAGCAGTATCATCAAATTGCTGTCATTTTTTAGCAAGAGCAAAAAACCCACAAAGCAATTCAGCCTTTTTTTTTCTAGTCCTTACATTGGACTAACAAAGAGATAAATTTAGATTTTCCTAAAATATGTTAGTGGATGTTGTGTGTCACATTGATCTTATATCTCAGGGAATTTGGCACTTATCTCCACTTAAAGATTATGTATCTATTTGTTTATGTTTATTGAATGCTTCACCATCTCAGAGATCGGCAAACTATGGCCCATTGGCCAAAGCAGGCCTACCACCTGCTTTTGTAAATAAAGTGCTGTCTTAAATACTAACACTCACTCATTTACATATTATCAGTGGCTGCTTGCCCACTGCAATGACAGAGTTGAGTAGTAGTTTTGATAGACCGGCCTGGTAAGCCAAAAGCATTTACTATCTGGCTTTTTACAGAAAAATTTTGCCAACCTCTGCTCTAGACTATAAGCTTTATAAGGACAGGGACTTTGTGTAAACTCAGTGACCTGCACACAGTAAGGACGCATTCAATAAACATTCATTGCATAAATAAGTAATGTTAAATAAGTTAATCAATTCAACCACAAGGCTACTTTTCTGGTACAGGTCTTCACAAAAAGGAAAACCAGACATGTGTGCCTAATTTAAAGATATATAAAGCTGAAAATATCCTAAAGATGGACAAAGATAAACCCCTAATATTTCACCTAAGGAAATTGAGTCCCAGAAAGCTGAAGTGATTCTGCCAAGGTGAACCCAAGGAGAAGAGAGAACTATTCCAATAGCAGATTTGTTTTCCCTTCAGTTAATAAGGCACTCTGTGAAGTCAACCTATTCCCAGGAGGCCAAGGGTTTAAACACAACATGCATGCAATAATAATTACACTTGTTTGAAACTTTCAATTCTGGTTTATTCCCTGAAGTTCTTTAAATGCTCACCATCCCAATACATTTTCATAAATTTGGTTAGGAAATGACATGCATGCATTAAAAAGCACGAAGGACAGCTTTAAAACAAACTTTGTTAATTAAACAGGCGCCCAGAGAAAGTTCCAGTGCACACTGAATGATTCCTCCAGCTACCACTATCTGTTTGGAGAAAAATGTATCCAGATCTGATATCCCAAACAGGGCCCTGGTTTAAATGTTTAAGTATCCACCTATTCCCTAAAGAGCAAGACAGAGAATAACTTAATTCTGCCAAATCATACTAAAAGGTAGATAAGGATTGCCCAGGACAGCTCAGTTTCTCTGTCATTTGCCAGTACTAGCTGAGAAAGAAACGCTGGCTGACTTGGTGTCTCCAATGCGTTAAGGCAATTTTTCTTTTATCATAATTTATTTTTCCTCAGAAAGATTTTTATAATTCAGTCCTGTACAGAAAGGGTCAGGGACAGAAATAGATCAGGGAACAGATGCATGTTAGGACTTCAAGCCCTAAAGCCCTCAGTTGTAGCTCATTTTACTCATTTAACAATCATAGAGTAGGCCCCTAGTCTGTGCCACGCTCTGTGGTGGAAACTTGGAGAAACGAAGAGGCACTAGCCACTATCCCTAGACCCTAGAAGAGCCACACGTCATATGAGAGACAAGGAAGCAGTTACAGCACCACGAGTCCTGAGTCCTCTGAGACACACACATGCCCAGAGTGCCTTGGAGCACGCTCGGGGGACACCCAGGCCAGACTATCCTGATAGTGGAGTTAAGAGTTCGCTATATGAAAAAGCAGGGGGAAAACTTAACCATGAAGTTGCATGTTCAAAGACAAGGAAGTGAGAGAGAATAGGACTTAGTTAAGGGAGTGAAAACACTTCTGTATGTCTGGAGTCTTGAGTGGGAAGTGAGCTTGGAACAGAAGGCCCAGACCTTTCAGGTTCAACAACGTACTCCCTACAGCAAGTGCTCGCTCTAAGCCCCATCTGTCTTGGGTGCTGGGCTAGGAACCAAGAAATGCCTTCTATCTTTAAAAAAAAAAAGGAAACAGATTCCCTGGAGTTTAATCTTCCATAGACCAGGGACCTCAGTGGTTTTCTACTCTAATCATCCATCCAATGCAGAAATCTGATTCCAATACCCTAAATAAAAGATTATCTGCCTTAGTTTGAACACTTTCAATGACAAGGAACTTAATGGCCTTAGAAATCAGCTTATTCGAAAGTTCTTCAAGTCGAATTGGAAATTGCCTCCCTGTAACTACTTCCTGACTTCAGTAAGACATTGGCTATCAACTCTCTCTGAAGAAAGGCCCAAATCACAGTAAACAGAGCCCAGAGATCTGATTCCAAAATGTATATGGTCTCCACTTGATGATCACAGTGTTGAATATACCACCAACCTCATTCCAAGATGCAGTTTCCTTCTATCTCTCCATGGGACCAAAGATCTCCTGAATGAGGATGCATCCCTAGGGAAGTTAGGCATCTGAACCCTGAATTTCTTCATGCAGTGGGGCAAGGAAGGCCAGGGGAGCAAATAAAAAACAGATCCTGAACAAAGCAAAATATGGAAGCCAAAGCACATAACACTGCAAGTAGGAGCTAAAGAGAGAAAGTCCTGGAAAAAGCACAGTCATGACGCAGCAGTCCAGCTTCATAACTCAGCTCTGCAGAGCATCAGGAAAGCCTTGTACAACATGACAGAGACAATCATAAAGCCACTATAAGTTATACACCAGAAGGGAACAGGTACAACCCTTGAATCAGAAAACATAATGTTACTCAGTGGCAGAGAGAAGGCAGAATTATGCAAATCCTGCTTACTTTCCTTTTCACCATTAAGAAAAATGAAGATGACTCTGCAGAGAGTAGAACACACATGTCAACAAAGAATGGAAGCCAGGGATGGATGAGAAGACACAAGATCCCATAACAGCTGCTTTATGTGAGTTCAAGGCCCTGACCCAGATAAAATGATTGCAAGACACTGAAAGAACCTGCAGATGTTATCAGAGCCCCAGAGCTGCAAATCTCTGTGAAATTATAGACAATGAGGGTAGAGTCAAAGACTGGAGCTAGGTTAGTACTGTCTCAGTTACCAAAAAGAGAAGCATCTGCAGTCTGTGGAAATGGGAAATTGTAGACTGAGAGGCTGTAGTAAGAATAGGTCAACAAAACCAGTTTGGAAGCTAGTATTGGAGTGAGAGGGGCAAGTACTCATGATTAACACATACAAGTAGTTAACAGTGGGACAAATAAGTTCCTGCCGAGAGCAGATGATGCTCTCCATGCCAGGCACTCTTTTAAGCACTTACTCCTCAACCCTAAGAGGTAGATGCTCTTATTACCCCATTTTACAGACAAGACAACTGAGACACAGACGTTAAGTCTTAATATTGCATAGCTAGTAACTGACAGAGTCAGGATTTGAACCGCTATAAAGTGCTGTCTCCCAGAGCAGTTCAGAGGTTGGTGTGGAGATGGCCTTGAGGAGAAAGCAGAAATTGGACACAGTTGAAGAACTAATAAAAAGTGGAGGATGAGACAGAGGTAGGAATTGGCAAGTCAGGTAGAGGCCATAAAGGAGAAGCTCCTGACTGGAGCTCAGGGGCACATTGAGGACAGAGAGGAATACAGTGGGAAACGTGAGGCCAGACTCAGAACACCTTGAATGGGACAAAGAAGGGATTGGTTTTCAGTTTCATTCTCAGGCACTTTACCGTTTCATTTAAGCCTTTCAATACAGAATCATGGTGTGTGGAGAAGGAAAAAACAAGGTAAGTTTTTCACATTTGCTCCTTATACCCAAGACCTCTCTTCTTATTTATTTTTGGTTGCAAGGAATATAAATCTCTTCAAGGTATTTTTGGTTGCAAGGAATATAAATCTCTTCAAACATGCACATAAAAAAAAAAAAAAAAAAAAAAAAAAAAGATGCTGAGAGAGGGGAAACTTACTGGGAAACATCCAAGGTCAGGAAGAGCAGCTAAGAGTCACGATGGCCTTGAACTCAAGGCTCTCTGTCAACAGATGAAGCCCTGTAACCTTTCATTTGGCAGTGCTCATGTAACCTGTTATCTAGAACTTGAAAGCTCAAGTTACATGTGTGTAGATCATCTCCATCTAGACAATTATTTTCCAACTTCTCTGACCATGACCCACAGAAAGAAATACATTTTGCATAACCACCTAATCTACACACATATATAATCATAAGCACCACGTGATCCCCAGTAACATACAGTCTAGGACCTTTATTCATAACCACTGCTGGCTCACTGCCTGGCCTGTTGAGTGGTGGCTATGCTGACTTCCTAACACCTTAGTATAAAAAGTAAAAGTTAGAGAAAATAATATATACAGATTACCTTGTCCAGTGACTTTCAATATATTCTTTTAGCAAATAACCCTTTTTTCCAAATGAAATTTTCAGGGTCATAGATTTACTTATGACCCTTTCAAGGTTTGCTAAGAAAATGTTGAAAGTCACTGGACAAGGTAATCTCTACAGATTATTACGCTCAGTGCAAAGAAGACATAATTGTTTTATTTTCTGTAGTGGGTTTGAATGTCTGTAGCCCTCAGACCACCAAACTCACTACACACACACACACAGACACACACACAGACACACACACAGACACAGACATATTTCACACTGGGCAGATGGGCAGGAAATAGGAAAAGACAAATATCAAGATACATTTCAATTCAGTAAACTCGGTGTGATTTTGACTGACTGAGCCTTTCTGGTTTTCTCCTTATTCCCAGGGTCTCTTCAAGATGGTCTCTGTGTGTACAGGGTATACATGTGGTCTTGGCATTGGGGTTGGGATGGTGAAGAAAGAAGGCCCTCCTTTCCACTAGCACCTTATCTAGTTCTGGGTGTGTACTGGCTGGGGTCCATACGAGGTATGGTTGGTCAGCCCTGCAACCCTACCCTGGGCATTCTGCTGCTTCCACTGCTGCTGTCTATGTGAGATAGAGCTCACAGACTGTGCTTTCTTGACCTGTTCAGGCTCAGCATCCTCCCTTCTATCTTGGCCCGACCTCAGCTCTCACCAGCCCTGCAGTGACCTAACATTTGGCAGTAACTCTTCTGCAGTCCTGATCCCAATGTCCTACCCTGCAGCCTCGGCTACACGGCCACCCACACGGCCCCATCCCCTCCCACTGGAGTGACACCTTCTGGCACATTTCCCAACTGGGTTCCCTAAAGAAAAGGTCCTTCAGTCTATAAGATAAGGAAACTACAGTCAGTCAGGCCCCCCACTCTGCTGAAACAATCAGCCATGCAGGCAAGCTATGGATACAAGTGAGTCTCCCAGGCCTCGCATAGGAAGCAACAACAAAGCCCAGTTTTCCTCGATCTACTACCTCCATCCCCTTACATGGCTTTAGGCAGGGCGGCAAAGGGGAGCACATGTGCCTCACTGCCTCCTTCCCATTCCCCTCTCTCCCCTCTTCTTCCCACAGTTCTAGAGGCTGGAAGGGGCAGGTTTTCTTCTCTCTTCTTGCTCCTTGGTTAGAACGCTGCCCTATTCTTTCCTCCCCTCCTCCTCTAGAGTTATAATGGTGAACACGGTACAGAGACAGTAAGGAAGAAAATGAGAGAGGGAGAGAGACGGAGGGAGGCCAGGTTTAGGTCCATAAGGAGACCTAAATTTTAAAGTGTTTCAAAAACACAGTATCCATTTTATTCAAAACAGATGAAAATGGAGGTCCTTCTGTTGAAGCCAGGATAAGGGACTCAGAACCCCATCCGCTTGTTGGGGTCCTCGTTGCTCTTTTCAGGGCCCCTAAGGAACATGTAAGGAATCCTGATAATTTACTGAAACACATTAGGACAAGCACTGATACCATCTCGGCAAACGTTCTCCAAAGGAACTTTCTGTGGTGGTGAAAATGTTTTATATCTACACTGTCTGCTATGGCAGCCACTATCCACATGTGTCTATCAAGCACTTGAAATGGTGCCAGTGAGACTAAGGAACTGAATTTTTAATTTTAATTAAGTACCATATTGGACAGTGCAGCCTAACCCATTTATTTTACAAATAGGATCTCGAGGCCCAATAAAATTCCACATGCTTGTGACAGAGTTAGCATGAAGATGCAGGTTCCATGTTCTCTGTTGCTTTCTTCCTCAGCTGTCAGGCCCAGGTCACTGTTAGCCCAGTGCCCACCTGGTTGCTTCCACATTTAGGGAAGTGTGCCGGGATTTAGTTATAACATGCACTATTGTGCCATGAAACTGAGTTTGGCTCCATACTGTTTTGTTTTGTTTTGTTTTTAAAGAAAGGAACTTGACCCCACTAGAACCTCACCCAGGGATAAAGACCTAAAGAACACCACTATAAAAATTCCAAAATAGTATGGTCTCAGCTATAACAATATCTGGAGTCGTGGCCCTCATAGATCTAGTATTTTCAGTTTCCATAAGTACAGGTAAATTTCTTCATCTCAAAATGTGCCTTCCTGATGTGGCTTGATGACCACGGCAAAACAGCACAACCTAGTGAGAAGACATTAGGTTAGGAGACATAGGAGAGCAAGGAAAGGCTTTTCACTAACCAGCTGTGCATTCTTAGATGGGGACTTCACCTGTACTGGGCCTCAATTTCATTTTCTATTAAACATACGCTGCAATACCTCCTCCTCCCTTCTCTCAAGGATGTTAGGAAGATAAATCAGCAAAATGTATGAAATGTTCCATGTTCCTAAGAATAAAAGCACTCTATAAATTTTCCAGCATCTCATTATTTAACACAAAAACCGAGCTCCCCTGAATTTAAAGTAGTTAAAGTCAAGCATCTTGTATCACTTTATACCAAAAATTATTACACCATTAACACACCATTAACCACGGGACTACACTGGTGTCCATTTTAACTAGAAATCCTACGTTGGAGTCATTCTTTTTCTGTTATTTGGTAGAAGAACAATGATTCAAAATGACAGAAGCCAAATTTCTTTGCTATTTTCCGTTTCAGGGAGTGAGTGAAAGCATTCGATTTTTAAAGGACACTTTTATAATGGGTGCAGATGCTGACTTGACAGCTAATAAGTTGAAAAGCTTAAAGGAAGTAGGCTTGGTATAGGATATCAGGAAAACTCAAATATAAACTCAAATCATTCTTGTTATCTTTAATTTTTGCTGATATAGTAACAACAATAACAATGACACTCTGTCCTGTTATATCCAAAGATGAAACTGCAGAAACTCAGCTTTGGGGCATGTTGGTCTCACCCCAAATAAGATCCCTTTGAGCTATAGGCACACCCATGTCAGCCAGAGGTCTGAAGAGCAGGGCACCATTGCCATATGGAACAGAACGATGGAATCTATCACCCCAGTATTCATCAGCATTATCTTCCTCCATATCTGAGATTTAATCCACAAGTATCCTGATTATTTTTATCTAGTTTGGAGCCTGAATTCATTTATAAGAGCTTTCTAATTGGATGCCGGTTTCTCAGAAGCAAAGAAGTAAAGACACAAAAGGTAAATTCCAATAATAAGATGCCTGTTAACCACAAAGTGTCAATACTGATAGAGACTTTCAGGATTATTTGATGTACCTCTTCATTTTATCAACAAACTGATTTGGCCAATGTTACACGGCTATGTAGTGGCAGAGAAAGGACATGACCTTGGAGTTAAGGGGACCAACTGTCCTGGTTTGTCCAAAACCAAGGGAGTCTCGGGACATGGAACTTTTTGTTTTTAAAGCAGGACAACCCGAGGCAAGCTGTCCATATTTCTCTGGGACTGAGATGTTTCCTAGGATAAGGGACTTTTGTGTTGAAACAAGGAAAGTCCCAAACTGGGAGCAGTGAGTCACCCTAAATCCAGTGTTCTCTTCACTACATAAATCTTCTCCTTTTTTACCAGTCTCATAAAATGTTACAAGTTCTACCTCAAATTAATCTCAGCAAGAGCCCAGTGATAAGAAACGGAGTTTGATAGTTACTGCATTGCTGCATCCCCTCTAATAGGATAAAATTTTATCCGTTAATTATAACACATAAATGATCAAAATCAGAGCCTCAAGAATCACTATATATTTTTTAAAAAGAATTTGGGGGTCTTTAAATAATTACACTTTAAGAAAAACTCAAAAGGAAGAAAATGAATATCATGAAAATGAGCATTAGGAAGCCAGTCCTTGTTTAAGTAGCAAATTATTATTATATGTCAAAACTAATCAAGTTGTCGCTGCTAAGAAAAGAAGGCCACAGTAGGCTCACAAAGTTATGCTGATGAGTTATCCTGAGAGTCAATTCAGAATGCAACCATTACTCAGGAGGCACTCCTCTGACTCTGTAATTGGCCTACAATTCCTGTGATTCCAGGGAAGACTTCAGAGTCTGTGTTTAAAACTCTTGCAGCACTTCCCACAAAAGGGAGCTGAAATTGCTATTTCAGGTGCTTTGAGGGGCTTTGGGATTCTGGGTACATGAGATCTCCATTAATAACAAAGTTAGTTTTCTTCACTTGAACATCCATCAGCAACCTCACAAAACCAGGCTATTAGCGATATTTGGCTGGAAATTGTTGCTGGATTGGACCAATCCTATATCTATGAAGTAATAGATTAATAGATTAACTAACCAGACACTTTGTTGGGCACTTCATACACAGACATTCATATCCTCACAACCATTCTTCAAGGTGATTGTCATTATTCCACATTTATAAGTGAGGAAGATGAAGTTCTGTGCACCCACTCACTGGCTCCAAGACCACAGAGCTAGTGGGTGGGAGAACCAGTTTGAGTTTGGGTGTCTCCAGTCTCTTTCTGTGAGTTGATGTCTTCCCTGACATACTCATCACCAGAGAAGCTGCTCAGCTCCCATGCTCTGAGAAGGTTGGGTTTGTACAGGATAACTTGTTTCATACTAAGAGTGTGGACCCAAGTCTCATGGGCAAAGGGAAATGTCAAATTGCCCTACTAAAAGGAAAGGAAATTGCACCTTACAGTTAAAGAGAGAAAAAATTAATATATTTGCCAAAACCCTACACACTCACTTAAAAAATGAATGAATCAATTAAGGCATTTTCCAATATAGCTACAGTGAACAAAGTATAAAACACAATGAATTTAATTTGATCTGCCATTTAAAAATCTCTTCCCCAATTACGGGTGGCTAACATCCCCAAACAAATTCCTACAGTCCAAAAGGACAAGTACCTACAGTCCAAGGAACAATATCTTTTGTCCCACTGAAAGTAGTTCTCTGGACATTTAGACTTTTAGGGGAAATATAAGACAACAAGCAAATTACAACTCACCAGGTGACAAGAATGGAAATCTGGAATATATGCTTTCCTGAAAACAACTTATTGCCTTTGGCTTTCCTCCTTTTTTATTTTCTCCCTTCAAAAACAAAACAAAATAAAACCAAAAAGAAACTTCCAGTAATTTCAGCTGGAAAATGAACACTCCAGATCACTCTCCTTCTCAAGGTTGATGAGGATATGATTCACCACCTCCTTGACTGGTTTGTATCAGTAAAAAACATCAAGTACACGTTCTCGATATTTTTAAAGACAAATTTACGATTCCAAATGCTATGCTGCACACAGCCAAAGGTTTCAATGCCCTAGCTCTTAATAAATCCTTTTGAGTCTTTGAAGCTTTTACAGCATGAGCATCTAAATAGCAAGTCCTCAGCCTCATGGGATTAAGCACTGTTCATTTCCAACCCAGGGTTCTTGTCCTGTTAACTTTTCCATTTGTGCGTCTGGCAGGTGTTTCTGCCTCCTTTGTCGCAGCAGAGCTCTCAGGATAGCCCTCTCTGTCATCATTCAGTATCTCCCTCCCTGCAGTGGGTCCGCTGGTGAAGAAAGGGCCTTTGAGAAAGCCAGGAAGTATGTCCAGAATTCCTACAAATTCTACCATTTTGTATAGAAATTACATGACTTTTTAAAAACAAGATTTGAGAATTACAAATTCAGAATTATCAGGAGTTCTTACAGGACAAAATTAAAAGCAGGACAGTGGAGGGAAATTTCCTACACTCCAAATAATTGGAAATGTAATCTTATAAAAAGATCATTTAAAAATGATTCATCTTACTTCTAAAAGGGCTCACAGAAAAGCTCTTAAAAAGCAATTCTCCCCAGTCCATTGCAAATACAATTCATATCTCAATGCAGTTAAAACAGGACGCTTCAGGAATTTGAGTCTTACAATCGAATATTGTGCTTCTACAACTTCAAAAGGTTTGCACCAAGATGAAAAGTTCCTTGTGTATGGGAATTCGTCTGACTGAAAGGACCAGAGAGAAAGGGGCCTGTGTACCTTTGGGGATGGGAAGGAGGTGTATGAGCAGTACCCATCCCTCTGTGTGTTACCAGCTGCTCCTCCACTTCAAACCCCAGAGCCCTGGCCAAGAAGCTCCTCTCTCCTACTTTGCCAGATTGTTTTTAAGCTCATCCCTTAGTTCACTTGCAGTTCCCCTCAAGATAGGTAGAGGAAACACTACAAGATAAAATCAAAGCAATCATTGCTGCTGCTTTTGAGTAACTCTGATGAAAGACTTACTACATGAGAGAGGCTGTGGTCACCACTCTCTTCAACAGGGACTTAGGATTGTACGTGAATTTCAATTATTCATCCTGAACCTATCTCCCTCTAGTCTGACAGCTAAGTCTCCAAAAAAGATACCCTGTTCCCTTCAGAGTCATGATCTCTGATGCTCTCAGCCCCTCTCTTTCTGCTGAGAAAACTGCTGAATCACTGGCTTGTTTTCCAGGCAACAAGACAATCTGGTTGCAAAATTCCTAAATCCTGTGAGTGCATCCCTTCTATCTCAGCCCAAGAAAACGGCGGTTCTTACCTCTTTCTTTGTCCAGAGAAAGAGGACACTTATTCTTTTAAGCATCTTATCAACTTTCTCATCATTCTTTGACACTAAGGAGTCACTCAACACCCCTGGTACTAGCACTTCTTCAAAAAATAGTCTGAGCCAAGGAATGCTAGGGCTTCCTAGATCCATGCAGGGCCAGGATTCTTCTGTTTAGAAGCTGGCCAAATGATCATCAATTATTCCCAGACCCTGCAATGATGATCAACCCTTTATACAGATCCAGCAGTTTCCAATTGTCTGTCCAAGGGGCTGTCTGGGTCCATATCTGAAAACATGAAAAGCAAGATATGGAGAGGAAGCACAGAGAATTGCCACAAGCACTAGGCTGGGAGTCAGAAAATGACATGACATTTGTCAAATGGTAAGGCAAAAATCTGAACTCAAGTCCATTTAGCCCTAAACCCCATTATCTTAACCACAATTATCCTATTTCCTATATTAGTAACCTGCTAATGTTATCACACACTAACTGTATGCTGAGTGCGTGACTGGCCATTGCTATACCCAATTTTTATTGTTAGAGAAACTGACTTAGTTAAGTGCCAGTAAGTGGTGATACCGATATTTGAGCCCAGTTTGGTTAGACTCCAAAGCCAGCTGTGGTGCTATTCAAAACATCCAAATAGCAGAGGCTGACTGGAATGAGAAAAGGGGAATAAGACTCTAAACAGCACCTAGGGCTCTGAAGCTTCAGTGATGACTGAGCCAGAGCACAACTGGCTATACTGGGAGAGATATGGAGACAATGGTGGTAGTGGCAGCTGCAGGCTGGGAGCAGATCAGCAGTGCTTCTGTATTCTATGGTATGACTTGGAAGCTTCAAGAAGCAAAGATACTTTCCACACTCTCAAGGAGCTACAGTGGGAAGAGGCTACAGCAGACCCGATTGGCATCAACAGCAGGAGACTATGCCTAGGCAGCAGCCTGAAGCCAGGAGGAGGGTCAAAGCAAAGCCAGAGAGGCAGCTCTTTTGGAACACATGGGGCATGTCGGGTGGACAGGAGGTTGGTGTAGCATCAGGCAGTGTCTAAGCCCAGCAGCCACAAGGCAGTGGCCCAAAAATTGCATGGCATTCAAAGTCGGACTCCAACAAAACACAAACCAGTGAGCCTGGTTAAAAGCAGAGGCTGGAGGAGAAGGAAAGTGTCAAGACCCAGGAAATCTGAGTAGGAGCTCAAACTAAGGGGCTCTCGACAAGAACACAACCCCCGACTCCCAACAGCAAGCATGCCCTGACAGAAAGAGGATCCCTGGCCCCAGGGCCAGCCCCAGGTGGCCTCCAAGCAGGCAAGAAGCCAGTGATGAGATGTGTCTTACTTAAAATCAGATGTGTCTCCAGGAAGCTCCAAAAAAAAAAAAAAAAAAAAAAAAGTATGCCTTTTTTCAGCGATTCATTCTCTTAAAGGTCATTATCTTGGATATAATTGAAAATTTTAAATACCAAATTATACATAAAAGCCTGCCTGGGATGCAAATCAGAATAGTGTGGAAGGTTAATCTCAGTCCTTTTGCCAAAAATCGCATTATTAATGGTGATGTGTATAAAGCATTGTGGTGCATGACCTAGAGCCCAGGAGACCCACACAGTCTGGGAATAAGCCCTAGAATAAACCTGTGCTTTCGTTTCCCTACTTCAGCCCAGCCTCCATTTCATTCCCTACTCTCTCCAGCCCCCAACCCTCAGACTCTCCACTTAATTCTGATCAGAGATTGTAATTTGAGTACACAGGTATGCAACAACAACAACAAAAAGGCAGTATAGGGACTTACACATAAAAAGAGAAAAGAGAAGGAAGGCCCTATCTCATGTCCCGAGGCAATGACCTGAAACACAACGAGAGGAGCAGGTAAAGGTTGAGTGCATGGACGCTGGCTCAGACAGGAGCTGGTAGCCACCTTCTTCAGCGGCAGACATGGGATTTCTGAATCATAAATCAGCATTTATTCTGAACCCCGTGGATGTCTGGGGAATTAATTGGACATTAAAAAAAGATGCTTTCACTGGCATTGAGGAAACTTCAGTTTTGTAAACCTTTATGGGCATTTATAGCTTCAAAAGCTCGTCTCAGAACTGAAGTCCAATATCGGGGCAAGGCAGAAGAGGACTGTTCATTCCTAGGGGTTTAAGTCTAAAAAATCTCTCTTCTCCCATTGGCTCTACACTGTGCCCCTTCTCAAATGGTAGAAGAAAGTTCAAGGGAGCTGCAAGGAAGGTCTTAGCCTAGAGCTTACACGTGTTACCAGGACACTACCCAGCACTTCTGGGGTTATAGACTTTATCCCAATCATGAGTCATGATCCCTTAGGATCACTTGAGGACAAGCATCTGGGAAGAATAGCAATAATACCATGTTATCATAAAGCCTAACATACCACCAACTACGAAATGCATTCTGGTTTCAGAGATAAAATATGAAAGAACGGCCTATGATCATTATAAAATGATATTCACTGTAAAACTCATCCCAATTTCAAAAATACTAAAATAGAAGAAAGTGCATCTTAGAATCTATGGAATTCAGCAATACCGCCTATGGTTGGTACTACTAAAGTTAAAGATGTTCTTGTGAAATACCTTCATACTTTCTAAAATTAGGTAAGACCATGTGACGGGTTTCAGCCAATGAATATGAGCAGAAGTGAATGTCACTTTTAGCCAACATATGTAATTGTCAATGGTTGACTCTCCAGAACCCTCCACTCCTGCTGCAGTAATCATGGAAGCACATGGTGGGTGGACATGGACCACAAATCACTAGAGAATGATGGAATCTTCATCAGCTTGAATCTCTTAGAAACTTCAATGAGAAGAGTCCCCCTGCCAATCCAACCCTGCCATTTTTTTTTAATGGAGTCTCACTCACTCTGTCACCCAGGCTGGAGTGCAGTAGTGTGATCTCAGCATACTGCAATCTCCACCTCCCAGGTTCAAGTGATCCTCCTGCCTCAGCCTCCCGAGTAGCACCCGCCACCACACCTGGCTAGTTTTTGTATTTTTAGTAGGTAAGTCTGGTCTCCAACTCCTCACCTCAAGAAATCCATCCACCTTAGCCTCCCAAAGTGCTGGGATTACAGGTGTGAGCCACCATGCATAGCCAACACTGCCATTTTTTAATAGTAGTAGCAAAAAATACAATTTTGTTATTTTGGTCGAGCACTGTAGCTCATACCAATAATCACAGCACTTTGGGAGGCAGAGGCAGGAGGATCACTTGAGGCCAGGAGTTCAAGAACAGCCTGGTCAACACAGCGAGACCCCATCTATTAAAAATTAAAAGTTAAAAATTGTTGTTACATTAAGCACCTGAACTTCTGAAGCTGTTTGTCACCACAGCATAACCTACCCTCTCCTGACTGAAATTCCATCTTGTGTTTAAATAAGTCATTACTTCATTTGTCTTTAAAACTATACAATAGGGCAGGCAAGACATGCACTATTCTCATTTTAAAGATAAAAAAGTTGAGGCTCAAAAAGATTAACTGAATTGCCCGAAGTCACATAGCTAGCATGGACTAATGTTTCTGGCACTAGGATTCATGTCTTCTAACAAAAAGAATGAGCCTCACAGTATTCCATCTGTCTCTATCCTCTCTCCTGCAGCTCCAACTACTTGCTCCGTTGCTCGGATAAATTGATATATATACATATTTACCTTCTTTGGGCAAATGGATTTTGAATCTCAATCTCTTTCCCTTAAAGCAGCAGAAAAACATTCAAGAACCTGGCCAACAATCAGACTTAAGACTTAGAATAAGGCTGGGCTTGGTGGCTCACGCCTGTAATCCAGGCACTTTGGGAGGCTAAGGCAGGCAAATCACCTGAGGTCAGGAGTTCAAGATCAGCCTGGCCAACATGGTGAAATCCTGACTCTACTAAAAATACAAAAAATTAGCTGGGCGTGGTGGCAGTCACCTGTATTCCCAGCTACTGCCTGGGGCAGGAGGATTACTTGAACCAGGAACACGGAGGTTGCAGTGAGACGAGATCATGCCACTGCACTCCACCCTGGGTGACAAAAAAAAAAAAGACTAAGAATAAGAGTGACACCTCAGGCATGGCTACGAATGCCAAAGTAATGTACTTGTAGCTGACCCGAGACTTGATAAGTTCTAGAAAGGCAGAGAGATAAATGCTGAGATGAAGAGTATTTTCACAATCAGTAAGGGATGAAGGGAATGAGAGAGGATATAAAGAAGATATATTCTTCATGTTCTTCATTTCACCTCAGTTTCTTGAAGATGCTTTACATTCTGAGTGGAAAATTTGATCCAGTCTCTGGTTGCTATAAAGTTGACAGCAATCACGTGATCACACCTAAGAAATTCTAATGTCTTGTGAAGACACATAAGGCAGGAGACTCCCTCAATACGAATAGGCAGCCTCCTGGGGCTCCTGACCCCATCACTCACTCAGATTACATTCTGTACCTAGAACTCCAAATTATACAGACAGAAATGATTTCCCTGAATCTACAATGTTATTTCATTTCTCAGCTAGAGAAAGGGCCTTACCTAGAGTCAATTCCTGAAGCCAAAATACAAAACCACCAGCTGGTGTCAACAACTGGGTTCCACAGTTTGCCCTTGGTGAGTGCCCCCAAGTAGTCTAATGTTTACATTCAAGAAAAGAAAATGAACTTCATCATTTTTATAATGCTCTTTTTTATCACACTCTCTCTATCAAAAGGCTCGGAGCCCTGAGCATAATGCCCTCCCACAGCAGTGGTTTCGCTTACAGTCCACACTTGGTTAAGCACCAATTGTGCTTATGAAACTGTCAGTGTGAAACTGTCCATAGAACAGGCATATTAGGAGCCAGAGTTGTGAGCATCACTCTGGCAGCCCCTCTGAAATTCTAAGCAAAGAAATGCTTATAAAATGATTATGCTTCCATTTTCCTTATCTGATACCCCAGCAACTGTGGCTGCCTTCAGTAACTCTGCCCTATAGACATGTGTATACATAAAGAAAGCTTTCTGAGTTGTATACACCTTCCCTGGGATGAGTCCACAGGATTTTGTTAATGCTACATATTTTCTTCTTAGAATGGCAGTCTTTCCCCTTATTATTTTTTGGCAAGATAGTAAATCTGATCACCATGGAGCCTAGTGGATTCTCTAGGTTTATAAGAATGGATATTTATGTTGTTTTGTGTAGTAAATGTCTAGTAAGGCAGAAATCCTGCCTAAGAAGATTCTGTACCCTTTTCCTCTTATACAAAGTACTATTTCCACAGCAAAGCTTTGGCTATCAATTCCATAGGTAGAGAGCAAGATGATCTGCAGCTGTAGAATCCTTGAACACTGGTGTTGAACCACTTAGGAGTCTCCAGCCCCTTCAAAAACTGGACCTCTCTCCAGTAAAATGTACACAGGCACACACAAAGGCTGTTTGTAATTTCAGGATCTTCACATTCCCCTAAAGCCACCCATGTCTTCCCTGCTTTGACCCTACTCTTATCTCCCGCCCTTCCCCAACAAAGGGGAATACTCACGTAGCAGATGCCAGTTCACTCTGTCTGATGGTTTTGCCCCCTTTCTCCAGGTGATTCATTACCTACCACAACCAAGGGCACTCTCCTTAATTCCTCTGAAACTCAGCTCCCTCAAAAAATTAGAATCATAATATGTGTCCATCTACCTTATGGGATATTGTGCAAACCAAAAATGGGAAGAAGCATAAATATGCCCTGAATTATAGATTAAACATTGCATATCTGTGCAATATTGGTGAAGAGTACATGTGTCAGCTATAATGGGCTCTGGTCCATTCTGTTTCCAGCCTCTTCCATCTACTTTTTTTTGGAACATACCAAATTGCTGATATGGTTTTTTTCCTGAGGGCTTCTGGATTCACAGTGCATGCCTTTGAAAATGAGGATATGTGTGAAGGGAACTACAAGACTGTCAATTCTTTAATGACAGTGTATTGGCACCCAGGGAACAGCAAACGTTGCTGCAATCCCAATAATTCAGAAGCCTCCATAAATCATCCTGATGAGAAAGAAAAGCTAAAGCAGCGATAGTGCTTTCTGCCTTCTAGAAGACATAATGAATGGTTTAAAGGTTTCTTTAAGGGTGGCCTAGTTTTCCAATAACCCATCCCTCCATACCACCATCCCAAGCTGTCAAGTATAAGCAGAGACCTCAAAGTTAGGACACAGGGAAAAACAAAGATGATAAAATATTATTCTTCACATAATAGAGAACCCAGAAATAAAGCCAAATACTTTATAACCAACTAATCTTCTACAAAGCATACAACAACATAAATTGGGGAAAGGACATCCTATTTAATAAATGGTACTAGGGAAAGTGGCTACCCACATGCAAAAGGATGAAACTGGGTCCCTGCCCCTCACCCTATGCAAAAATTAAGATGGATCAAAGACTTAAATCTAAGGCCTGAAGCCATAATAATTCTAGAGGATAATTGATATGCTTTCGCTCTGGGCCCCCATCCAAATCTCATCTCCAACTGTAATCCCTATATGTCAAGGGAGGGACCTGGTGGAAGGTGACTGGATCATGGGGGCTGTTTCCCCATGCTGTTCTGGTGTCAGTGAATGAGTTCTTATGAGATCTGATGATTTTATAAGTGGTGGTTTCCCTGCTCTCTCTTTCCTGCCACTTTGTGAAGAAGTTGCCTGCTTCCCCTTTGCCTTCTGCCATGTTTGTAAGTTTCCTGAGGCCTCCCCAGCCGTGTATAACTGTGAGTCAATTAAACCTCTTTTGTTTATAAAATATCCAGTCTCAGGTATTTCTTTACAGCAGTGTGTAAACGAACTAATACAGTAACCTTGGAAAAACTCTTCCGGACATTGGCCTAGGCAAAGAATTCATGACTAAAACCCCAACAGAAAATGTAACATAAATAAAAATAAACAAACAGGACCTGACTAAACTAAAAAGCTTCTGCACAGCAAAAGAAATAATTGTCAAACAGACAATTCAGAGAATGGAAGAAAATATTTGCTAACTATGCATTCAACAAAGGACTAATATCTGTAATCTATAAGAAACTCAAACAAATTAGCAAGAAAAAAATAATCTCATCAAAAGTGGGCAAATGATATGAAGAGACATTTCTCAAAAGAAGATACACAAATGGCCAAGAAACATATGAAAAAATGCTCAACATCACTAATCATCAGGTGATATGACTTGGCTGTGTCCCCACCCAAATCTCATATTGAATTTCTATGTGTCATAGGAGGGACCCAGTGGGAGGTAACTGAATCATGGGGGCAGGTCTTTCCTGTGCTGTTCTCATGATAGCAAATAAGTCTCATGAAATCTGATGGTATTATAAGGGGGGAGTTTCCCTGCCCAATCTCTCTTTTTTCGCCTGCTGCCATCCACACAAGACATGACTTGCTCCTCCTGCCTTCTGCCATGATTGTGAGGCTTCCCCAGCCATGTGGAACTGTAAGTCCAAATAAACCTCTTTTTTTTTTTTTTTTTTTTTTTTTTGGTAAATTGCCCAGTCTCTGGTATATCTTTATCAGCAGTGTGAAAATGGACTAATAAATCGGGAAAATGCAAATTCAAACCACGATGACATACAACCTTACTCCTGCAAAAATTATCATTAAAAAGTAAAAAAAAAAAAACCAAAAACAAAAACCAACAGATGTTGGCATGGATGTGGTGAAAGGGGGGCAATTATACACTACTGGTGGGGATGTAAATTAGTACACCTTCTATGGAAAACAGTATGGAGGTGTCTTAAAGAACTAAATCTATCATCCAATCCAGCAATCTCACTACTAGGTATCTAACCAAAGAAAAATGCATTATATGAAAAAGACACAGGCACACGTGTTTATTGCAGCACAATTTATAATTGCAAAGATGTGGAACCCACGTAAATGCCCATAAACCAATGAGTAGATAAAGAAAGTGTGGTATATATATACCATGGAATACTACTCTGCCATAAAAAGAAATAAAATAATGTCTTTTTCAGCAACTTAGATGGAGCTAGAGACCATTATTCTAAGTGAACTAACCCAGGAAAGGAAAACCAAATACCGTATGTTTTCACTTATTAGCGAAAGCTAAGCTATAAGTACCCAAAGGCATACAGAGGGATGTAATGAACTTTGGAGACTGAAATGGGAAGGAAGGCATAGGGGTGTGAGATTAAAAAAAAAAAAAACCTACATATTGTGTACAACATACACTGCTCAGGTGATGGATGCACTAAAATCTCATAATTCACCACTATACAATTCATCCATGTAACCAAAAACCACTTGTACCCCAAAAGTTATCTAAATTTATAAAAATAATTTAAATAAAAAAAATTATCCTGTCTTATCCTTTTTTGTCTTATCCTTTTTTGCATATGAACTGCTTTAATAGATTAAGAGTATTTATTTGTACAATTTTTTTATTTGTTAGGGTAGGCTAACTGCTGTAACGAATATACCTCAAGATGTGTAACAACCTCCCATGCAATTATAGTCTATTTGCCCCTCAGATTAAAAAGTTCAGGGCATTTCCTGTTTGGTTCCACAAAACTGTATGGAGCTCCAGGCTGATGGAGGCTCTGCCATGCTCACCATATGCTATTCAAAGTTTTCCTGGCATCAATATGTTGTAGGCAAGGAGGTAAAGAGCAGATAGAGTTAGGTTTAGGAGATTTAATGGGGCAGACCTGGGAGTGAGGCATAGCTCTTCCTCTCACATTCCATTAGCTACACTGAACTTTAGGAGAAACTCAGAAATTTAATCTAGCTATATATCTAGGAAAAAGAGGGAATGGATTTTCATAGCATCTAAGTCTTTTTTCCCAGAAGTCATTTAAAATTAATTCTTTTGAAATCAATTTCTGACCATTATTGGGGGCCATTATTCAGCCTGCCATAGAGCACTTGAAGAAACTTTAGCCAAGAGAGCTACTTTTCCTAAAATATGTACTCCAAATCTTGAAGATGTTACTAGTTGTCATATGAGCGGGAAAGTTTTCCTGAAAAAGTTAGCTTGGAAAAATTGAATTAAGCAAAATTAAGCAGTTTTTCTTTACTTTTCAGAGACTCAAGTGAGACTCTCTAAGATAAAACATACTTGCAGTTTATAGGAGCCCTGAATCATTTGTTTCCACAGAATATCCTGCAAAGCTGATATTCTATGTGACAAGTTCTAAGTGGCACTGCATCTGAGGTATTTGAAAAACTGTCATGTAAAAAAATAAAGTAGACTTGTGCAAGGCCTTGGATGTGAAACCAGGAACAAATGAGAAAGAAAATGTGGTATATATACACCATGGAATACTATGCAGTCATAAAAAAGAATGAACTCATAACTTTTGCAGTAACGTAGATGGTGCTAGAGGCCATATGCTAAGCGAACTAACTCAGCAGAAACTCAGATATCATACGTTCTCACTTATAAATGGGAGCTAAATAATGGGTACACAAGGACATAAAGATTGTGTGAAAAAAAAGAAAGTGACAAAAGGTCAGATTTTGGCTCAATAATCAGCATTCTAAAAATCTGCTAAAACAAGATAAACTTCTCCAAAATGCAGTGAATTTCAAATCACAGAAAGTATTCATGATGTTCTGTATCAGCATTTCTCTGATTTTCCTAAGAATATGCATCATCTTAGGGTCTTGATAAAATGCAGATTTTTATTCCACATATCTGGGTTAAGGCCTGTGATTCAGCGTTTCTCACAAGAGTGATAGTGATGTTTCTAGAGGATGAAGAGAGATTCAAGCATTGGATACGTGGTTAGACCCAAGAATCTTTATTTTTTAAAAAATCCTTCTTCCAATTCTGAGGTATTTGAACTATTAGATTAGCGGAGGCTTCCTGATTATTGAGAATTTATCCTTAACAGTGAGCATAAAATAATAAGAGTAAACTACAGGATGCTTGATATTACAACATAAGAAGTATAACCAAGTTAGTAAGTTTTGGCCGGGCGCGGTGGCTCAAGCCTGTAATCCCAGCACTTTGGGAGGCCGAGACGGGTGGATCACGAGGTCAGGAGATCGAGACCATCCTGGCTAACACGGTGAAACCCCGTCTCTACTAAAAAAATACAAAAAACTAGCCGGGTGAGGTGGCGGACGCCTGTAGTCCCAGCTACTCGGGAGGCTGAGGCAGGAGAATGGCGTGAACCCGGGAGGCAGAGCTTGCAGTGAGCTGAGATCCGGCCACTGCACTCCAGCCTGGGCGACAGAGCGAGACTCCGTCTCAAAAAAAAAAAAAAAAAAAAAAAAAAAAAATCCTTCTTCCAATTCTGAGGTCTTTGAACTATTAGATTAGCGGAGGCTTCCTGATTATTGAGAATTTATCCTTAACAGTGAGCATAAAATAATAAGAGTAAACTACAGGATGCTTGATATTACAACATAAGAAGTATAACCAAGTTAGTAAGTTTTGTGTGGTAGAAGAGATTTCTTTCCAGATTTGTTAATACAAATTTGTGATGTTCATTATTCATTTGGTACCTGGGATTCAGACACAGACACATAGACACATAGGCACATATATACATAGACATAGGCATATAGATAGGGACATATAGACATAGACACATAGACATAGGCATATAGACAAAGACAGACAGATGTAGATTTAGAATATATAGTCATAGACACACAGATATAGACATATAGACATATATGTGTATATAGACATATATGTGTAGACATACCGACATAGGCATATAGATAGGGACATACAGACTCAGATATAGAGAGACACATAGAAATAGATACTTAGGCATAGAAATAAACACACAGACATAGGCATATAAAGACATAGGCATGTATATATAGACACAGACATATAAACATGGACATGGACATATAGACAGACATACAAACAAAGACATATAGATATATAGACAGGCATAGAGATATATAACATAGACATATAGACATAGATATGTAATTTAAGTATCTGTCTTAATTTTGATCAGTTATATACTTGGAAACCAGGTAAATGAGCTTCTTAGAATTGTGTATGGAATGAGGATAAATCCATGTTGAATTACAGCATAAAACTGGCCTGATTTTATTGGGTCAGACTAATGATAAGCTAATCTTGATTAATTCAATAAAAATTATAGTATCTACTATATGTCAGATAAGGTACTGAGTACTGGCGAGTCAGAAGTGGGCAAAACAGCCATGATCTCAGCCTTCATGGAACTTAGCAGACCCTAAACAAATAATCACCAAGTTAAACAATAACAACTGTGAAAAGTGTTATGGATTGGATTTAGCAGGGAGACCTAGGAGTACAGGAAGTATGGGAATAAAAAAATTAATCTATATCATATTAGACTAGGGAATGTCTTAGAACTAGCTAGGAAAGCGTCACTTCTATTTGCCTTTCAGAAATTTCTCCAGAAGGAATGGCAAAAAATCAAATTATTTTTCTTAAGTGAGTGAATGTCAAGAAACTGGCAAAAAGCCCTAGAAAAGAAAATGCAATGCTTCCGCCCAATATGTTGATTCTTTCCAGGGCCGTAAGAGAGGGGAATTCGCCACTTCTACTTTCAAATCTTCTGAACACAGAAGAGACATTTTTAAAGTAATAATAATAATGATAATGCAGAAGCATTTCTGCCTAGAGCACCTACTCCCTGCCTAAAGGACCCACCCAGAGGGATAAAATGACGGTAAGAAGAAGACTTTGTTCTAGTTTCTTCCTGTTGTCCAAAGGACATTTTTTGTGGCCACCATTTGTGGATATGTATGCTTCCTAGTGAATTACTGACCCATTACTATTCAATAGAAATTTAGAAACCTGTGATTAGTCTTGCTGCTTTTGTGTGGGAATGATGAAATAGTGATTCCTTAACTTTTATTAGTGTATAGTATTATATATCACAATTATTTATTCATTCTATTGATGGAATCTGGGTTGTTTCAGGTTTGATGCTATTAAGAATAAGGTTGGCCGGGCACAGTGGCTCACGCCTGTAATCCCAACACTTTGGGAGGCCGAGACGGGCAGATCACGAGGTCAGGAGATCGAGACCATCCTGGCTAACACGGTGAAATCCTGTCTCTACTAAAAATACAAAAAAAACTAGCCGGGCGAGGTGGCGGGCGCCTGTAGTCCCAGCTACTCGGGAGGCTGAAGCAGGAGAATGGCGTGAACCCGGGAGGCGGAGCTTGCAGTGAGCCGAGATCCGGCCACTGCACTCCAGCCCGGGCGACAGAGCAAGACTCCGTCTCAAAAACAAAAAAAGAATAAGGTTGCACCAAACATTCTTGAACATTTAGTGTACGATTATACACAATTGTTTGGGGCATATGTGCTAAGAAGTAGAATTGCTATGTCATAGGGTATACATATATGTTCAGCGTTTATAGACATTGCTACTTTTTCAAGGTGATACTACCAATTTATGCCTCCGACCAGCAGCATGTGAAAGTTCTATGTGTTCCACATTTTCACGAAGAATTAGTACGGTCTTCTTCACTTTAGTCTGGCAAGTAAGTAGAAATACAGCATTATGATGTGAATTTGCATTTCCCTGTTGATTAATGAGTTTGAGCAACTTTTCTTCTTTCTTGGGTGTTGAATATCCTTTTTGGGAAAGGAGTTTTTTCATGTATTTTCTTACTCTCTTTTGGGTTCTCTGTTTTTTATTGATTTGTAGGAATATTTTGGTTTTTGGTCAAAAGGAGTTATTTGCAGTCATATATATTGCAAGTACATTTTATCACTCAATAGCTTGCTTTCTGTCTTTCTTAATGGTTTCATTTAATGAATAGAGGATCCTAATTTTATATAGTTAGTGCTCTTTTTCCCCCATAGTTATAGTGATATTCTCCTATACTTCCAGAAACTTAATTTTATCTTTCACATTTAAATGTACAATACACCTAGGGTTGGTTTTTTCACTTATATGATTATGGAAAATTTCAAACTTATAAGAAATTTAAAGAATATAATAAATTCCATTGAATCTCAGACTCACCCAAATTGTCAATTGATAGCCAATCTTGTACCCACATCTATTTCTCTCTTACTTTGGGTTATTTTGAAGCAAATCTCAGACATATACTTCAGTATTTACCTCTAATATATAAGGACTCTTTTTAACCAAACACTAATATAATGATATCAACTTTTTAAATTTTTTTTAAGTTTTGTTATTATTACATATTCAGGATATATTAAAATTTCTCCAATTGTCTCACAATTGTTTTTTGCTGTAGTTGCTTTTCTCACATCAGAAGTCAGATAAGGTAGATACATTTCATTGGGTTGATATGCCTCTAAAAATTATTTTTACTCTATGCATTTTATTTCCATTATTTTTTTCTTAAAAATCCATTTATTTAAGAAACTACGTCATTTGTCCTATGGAATTCCTTTCATTCAGATTTGCTAATTTGCTAACGTCATTTAATATGTCTCTCTCCCTGCATTTTCTGCAAACTGTAGTTAGACCCAGAGGCTTGATTAGATTTACTTGATTTGGGGAGACAAGAATATTTCACAGGTGGTGCTTTGTGCTTCCTACTGCACAGCGTTGACACGCCTAGATGTCTGCTTGCCTATTTTTGTGTACCATTGAGATTGATCAATGGGTTTAGCTGTTTACAGCCTGATCCATCAATTATAGGTTTCCCCACTTATGATGCATTTTTCCATCAGCTTTTCATTTAATTGTTTTAGCCATGATCATTTCTTAGATAGATTCATTATTTCATTAGAGGTTGAAAGTAGTGATATTCTAAGGCTATCTTTCCTTCTTAATTTGTTAACTTATTCTAAAAGAAAAACTCTTTACCAACCACTTGGTTATCCAAATAGAGTTCTTCCCAGAAATGCGGGACAAATGCTTGATTCTTTTCCTTTACATACCAGCTTACAGAACAAGGAGTTGGAGGCCTAGCATCCTCCAAGGTAATGGATGAGGTAATTGGTGTGCTGTTGTTGTTGTGTTGGATTTTTTTTATCTTTACAAATTCATGGTTTTTAATACTTTTTTATGTTTGAAACCAATGTCATCTTGTTCTATCTCGGGCCAGTGGAAGACTATTCAAGTTGGTTCCTGAGTCCTTAGCATAACCCCAGCAATTTTCATTAGTTTTCTTGCTTTCTCTTACTAGTTGTTCCAAGTTCATATTATGTGCTTTCCACCTTGAGTAGATGCTATCAGTGCCCTACCCAGATTACTTTACAGGCTGGTCTTGAACTCCTGGCCTCATATGATTTGCCCACCTTGGCCTCCTAAAGTGCTGGGATTACAGAGTTTTTCTTTTAATATTAATCTTTTCTCACTGGATATTTTTTAATTCATATGATTTTCTACACAAACTTCTAAAATTGCCCCAAGGCACAATGCTGATTTTCTATGAACTGAAAACCTCTATCTACATAGAACGAGTTTCAATAAAGAATGTGTGTTGGAGCTTCTGTGAAGGAGCCCCTGGTAAATGGGATTTGCATTTTCACCTTAAAGCAAACTGTTAGGCACTGGCCTAGGTTAGGCGCTGCTCCAACTCCCTGAGGCCATTCCAGGATTGCCCAGGTACCCTGATATTGAAATCTACTTGAAGAGAAAATGCTCATTTTCCACTTGAGAAGATATCCAGCCCGTCTCAGAGAACATGATTTCAATTTTCTTTCCTCCTTTTCCAAACAGTCCACAAAACCATGAAATGCCTAATAATTTTTTAGTTTAGGCGGACAAATTTATTAAACAAACACTCCCCCGGAGGAACTAGTAAGAGTTTCCTTTCCCTGAAGGTCCTGACAAATGCCCCACTTGTACCTGGGGATTACCACAATAAGAACCTTCTAAGAACAGGATCAAAGATGTTCCCAGAGGATTGAGAATGTTTTGAATCACCTCTTTGGCACCCTCACAGGCTCAGGAAATTTCACTGTCCCTCTAAGCACCCATCCTCAGCACTCTATGTTTCAAAACCCTATTTATAATTCCTACGAGATTTTATGGGATTAATCTACAAGTCTCTGGCTCAATGAGTACTGTTTGGTACCTGGTGTGATAAAACTATAAGTTCCATGAGAATAGGGTCAAGGTTTATTCCCTGATGCAATCATGTCTCACACAGAGCATGTGTTCAATAAACAACTGTTGAATGAATTGAGTGAATGCTACTTTTGAAAATATTAATAACAGCTTTCAAGTCTCATCCATAGGAAATCATGGAACTGAGTTTTGAGCCCAGATCTGCCCTGTTCCAAAGCCACTGTGACACAGCACCCAAATGTAAGTACCTGAGGCTTTAAAAGATGCAGGTAAGTGGTGAGTGTGTTCTGGGCCCAGGTGACAATTATTTGTTCAGTAGGACAGGCCTTTTTCAAAATTCCTTCAGTCGTGGGTAGGGCAGGGGTCATGTTCTCAGAGAGCTGGGAATTTTATTTGGTGATGGGTGGGTAGCGGAGCTAGTCAAAATTCATTGATTGACTTCTGGTTTAAGCTCCAACATGTTGAGGTTGAATGTCATCACACTCATCCTTGCAACAAGAAAGAAAACTGAACAAACTAAAAATCAGTGACTTTTCTTGGACCCCTCAAAGAATTGATGTCTTAGGGCAAACCACTATCCTGAAGTCTAGAGAGAAAGGTAAATGCAGACATCACAATTAAGATCTACTTACCTGAAGCTGAAGCTGTAAACTAGTAGGAACACTCTAATGGTCATTTTGATAAATTGCTGGAGGCTGAGTGTGTACCAGCTTGAGAATGACAAACTCCAAGGAGCTATAGTCTTAAAGGGCCCCACACTTTCATGGTTTCACCTCCAGGAACCCAACAAGTTTCTCACTTTAAAGAACCAAGAAAGAGCTCCTCATGGGTCTGTTACGGGAAGAGAAAAAGCAACCGTTGTGAAATATACCATATACTTTACAGCACAAAAAGAGAACTTTAAAGTATGCAAATGATAAATGAGTTAAAACTCATGTAGAAGGCTGACATATCCCAGGATGAAATGTAGACTATGTTAAAAGAATCTAAGTGTATTATTATGAAACAACCTCACTGAAGGGGGTGGAGGGAAAATGAGTAACAAGCTTTGGAAATGAATGAAGTCGGTAAGACAAAATGTAAAAAGAAGTTCACTAAGCACTGCATAAGTCCTACACTGTAGTTCAGTGTCCCCAAACTTTTTGACACCAAGGGCCAGTTTCCTGAACGACAATTTTTCCACAGACTGGAGGGGGGATGGTTTCAGGCTGATTCAAGTGTGTTACATTTATTGTGCACTTTATTTCTATTATTACATTGTAATACATTATGAAATAATTATATGACTCACCATGATGTAGAATCGGTGGGAGCCCTGAGCTTGTTTTTCTGCAACTAGATGGTCCCATCTTGGCGTGATGGGAGACAGTGACAGATCATCAGGCATTAGATTCTCATAAGGAGCGCACAACCTAGGTCCTTTACATGCTTAGTTCACAATGGGGTTCTTTCTCCCATGAGGATCTAATGCAGCCACTGATCTGACAGGATGGGGAGCTCAGGTGGAAATGCTTGCTTGCCTGCCGTTCACCTCCTGCTGTGCGGCCTGGTTTCTAATGGGCCACGGACCCGTACCAGGGTTGGGGACCCTGCTCCAGTTGATAAAATTGTTTCACATAGGGGTATGGGTTAACAATTCTGACACTGCTATATATGTACACTGGGATTGAAAAATTAAGTAAATGAGTGGTGCATGGTAAGAGACAAGTTTCTCACTGTTGGAGTGGAAGATTACAGACAGGAAAGAGAAGGAGGCTAGAATGATCTATGTGGATTAGAGTTAGAGACACGTACATACAGTTGGTTATATACAGAAATAATTGCATAAGCACTACACTCTAGTTCAGTAGTCCCTAACCTTTTTGGCACCAGGGACCAGTTTCATGGAAGACAATATTTATAGATATGTGTGTATACGCAAGGTAGCATACATATGTATGTTTCCTTGCTCTGCCATCTGAGAGGACCTGGAAGCAATACCACCCTAGTAGCAACCAGCTACCAGCACCTAGATCTTTGTCTCTAATACCATTCTCCAATAAAAGGCTCCTTGGAGAAGTGGATAATTCTAGGAGTAGGGAAGGAAATATATAAGATGAGCCTGGAATATTTTGTTGTGCTAGAAAATAAGAAAGTTTGAAAATAACAAAACCCACACGGATGGGGGTATGTCAAAGACTCAGAAGCCAAATGAAAAAAACTCCCAATGGTCAAAGCAGGAACAATTCAAGCAAGAAAACAAACAAAATAGCAGTATCAGGTTATAAACAAAAATATAACATGGTTCTTCTTTAGTCTACACTAATATAAAGAAATTAATAAATAAATAGAGGAGAAGAAGCCAATCTCCCATGCAAAAGAATTTCAAGTAATTTATGTAGATGCTGCTCTCTCAAGGAAGTGAAGCATAATTTCTCATTCTATCATTTATATCTGGGCTGCATTTAGTACCTTCCTTTGAAAGAGTACAATATGGAAGTGAGAGAAAAAAGTAATTTTCCAGAACAGACCTAATACTACCTCAACCAGGAGATCAAGGTTAATATCAACAGTAATCATTCATATTGATAGTCTGCATCCTTGACATGATGTTATGAGGATGATACTTGACCTCTGTGATCTTTCTCCCCCTTCCCCCCAAAAAAAATTAAAATTCAAAAATGAAATTTTTTAAAAAACCAGTCATGAGACAAATACTAACCATATTCCAATACAAGCACATTCTACAAAATACCTGACCAAAATTTTGACAGTCCTTCAAACTGTCAGAGTCATCAAAAACATTGCTATCACAGTCAAGAAGAGCCTGAGGAGACACGAATACCAAATGTAATGCGACATAGCCCATGTCACATGGGATCCTAGGACAGAAAAAAAAAAAAAAAGATATTTGCTAAAACCTAAGTAAATTTGAATAAAGTATGGACTTTAGTTAATAATGTATCAGCATTCGTTCGCTAGTTGTAACAAATTGTACGATACTGTATTAGTCAATTTTCATGCTGCTAATAAAGACATACCTGAGACTGGGTAATTTATACAGGAAAGAGGTTTACTGAACTCACAGTTCCACATGACTGGAGAGGTCTCACAATCGTGGCAGAAGGCAAGAAGGAGCAAGTCACATCTCACTGGATCCCTCCCACAACACATGGGAATTCAAGATGAGATTTGGGTGGGGACACAGCCAAACCATATCGCATAGTAATGCAAGGCATTAATAAAAGGGAAAACTGAGTGTGGGGTACATAAGGACTCTTTACAATCTTCCTGTAAATCTAAAACCATTTTAAAGGGTAAAATATTATTTATAATAATAATTCTAATTCATTCTGGGTTACCTGTGTCTACTCTGCTTGTTTGACAAGGTTTTCATTTTGCTCATTGTTAAATGGCATAAGGTCGGGAAGAAGAGGTGGAAGAATCTGAAATCTGTGAACACAGATAGGGCTTATTCATTATATTCAAATTTTAACATATCACAGAATTAACTCTTGCTCTTTTGACTACATAGCAAGTATCTAGTGTAACGAGCAGTAGCTCACAGTTGGACAAGTACTATGTCTGAAGGCCAGGCTCTTGCCACTAGTTTCCTTATTTTGATGAAGCCCTGGTTTTCTGTATACCACTGGGGAGGCAGCTTCCCACTGACATCTACTCTGGCAAAATATATTGATGCCTTGCTCTTTTTAAGTAGCAAAAATAAAATTCCATAAGGTGAAGTAGCTGGCAGACACCATATCTTTTATTTTTTGTAATTTTGTTATATTGTTTTATCAGTTATCAGCAACTGTTTAACTCACATAATCCCAAGTTCAAGTTCAACACCTAGAGAGCTTGATTCTCATTCTCATCTCACAGTTACAGACAAAATATAGAAAACATATTTTCCTGGCTCCAAATGGAACATGAGTCCATCTCAAAAGCAATTACTGGGCCCAAGAATATGGTGACTGGTTGAATCTGTATCTCCCAAAAGCTGGAACTGAGGGGCAAAAGTTACCCCGCCCAAAGCACATGAACTGAGATTCAGGGAGAAAGTAGTTCTCCCTGAAGAAAGACAGAATAAAACTAACTGGAGTACGGAGAATGGATGCAGAGTAGCAAACAGCAGAGCAAAGCATGTTCATTCTAGGAAAATTAACAATTACATAAGATGAACATGAAGAATCCTCCTAATACCACTCACTTTCAGAGCCAGTCATTTTCTTAGAGCACATCCTCCCAGGGACCATCCTGTCTGCAGGCTTCAGGGGTGTATCTGATGGATCTGCCACATTCAAAGCCCTTCTCCCTTGTTTTTGCCTCACCCACATGTGTGCTGCTCCATCCTCCTCATCTGTTTCATCCCACACTTCTGTCTCATTCGCGCTGTGTGCACTGATGGGGAGTGAGAAGAAAGATTATCCCTCACCATTAAGAATTTATGCTAGGATATTTTTGTGAAGACTTATTCTGGGTTTTTAGCATTAAAGAGACAAAAGGGAATTTAAAAAGACATATGCTAGAAAATATGAGTTCCAAACACAGTTTACAATTATTTACTTGTGTGACCTTTTGAAGTCACTTGACCTCCTCTCAGGGTTTGTTGCTTGTCTGTAAAATGAGGGAGTTAGACTAGATTTATAAAGACCTGCAGACTCTATCCAGAAATAATGATGTGATCAACTGAGTTAAAAAGCAAGCCCACTCTCTAAAACTCTCTACTAACTTTCCCAGGGCAGTTCTCTTTTTCACTAACAAAGAGAAAATGGTATATCCAACATAAATGTCTAGCATAAGGGCAATGTCTAATTCATATTATAATAGTGCCCTCACTCCAGCACCAAGCTCACTGCCATGTACATAACGGGCATTCAATAACTCTTTGCTCAAGGATTAAATAATGATAGGAAGGAGAACCAAAGAAAAAGGATAAAAAATCATAATTTTAAAATTACTTTTTTGAGTTCTATATGCCAACCTCTGGCTGAGAGACGTGTATGCTCCCTGAGTTTGGTAGCTGGACCAATGGCTGGAACTCTGGGGCCAGCCTCATAGCAGATACTCAGAAAGGCATCCTCTTCTTGGTTATGGGAGCTGACTTCCTCACAGAATGCTGAAGGTAGGCCACTAGGAAGGAAAGGGAAGACTGAACAGAGTCAGACCACGGTTCCTACCATGAAAAATAGACAGGAGGGTTGGACACTGAGGCTGCATCTGCCAGAGTACCTAGACAGTGTGGGTGCTAGGACTTCTGCCCTCCATCCAGACTTAGAGATCCAGGGGCCTTAGGTTCATCCTGTGGTGGTTTCCCGTTTCACTCAGTTGTCCCCATCCCTTCCAAAAATGGATCCAGAAGTGATACTAATTAGTCATTAAACAACCGTAAGTTTGTCACCTGTCATCTTCCTGGTCACCCAGGCTCCCAGTTTCAAGGCTAACCTAGTCTTGGCTTTAGCCTCAGCCTCAACGATTACATACATTAAGCTGCCAAATTCTCTTCTGGAATATTTTAGTCTTCCTTCCCATAAGCCCTCAGATATACAAAGGCCAGAATTCTCTTTCTAAAGCACAGACCTAATCATTGTCACTCACCTGCTGATACAGTGTAAATATTTGTCCCCTCCAAATCTCATGTTGAAATTCGATCCCCAGTGTTGGAGATGGAGCCCAGTGGGAAGAGTTTGGGTCATGGGGGCAGATGCCTCTTGAATGGCTAAGTGCCATCCTGTGGGATTGAGTGGGTTCTCACTCTTAGTTCCCACGAGATCTGGCTGTTAAAAAGAGTCTGGCACCTCCCTCCCCTCTTTCTTTCCTCCTCTCTCACCATGTGATGCCAGCTCCTCTTCCCCTTTTGCCATGAGTGGAAGCTTCCTGAAGCCCTCCCCAGAAGCAGATGTTGGCGTTCTGCTTCTTGTACAGCCTGCAGAACGGTGAGCCAAATAAACCTCTTTTCTTTAAAAATCACCCGGCCTCAGGTATTCCTTTACAGCAACATAAATGAACTAAGACACCTGCTTTAAAACAAAATGGCTACCAATATTTTACAGAATAAAACCTCAACAACTCATCCAGCATTCAGTCTCAACCTACTTGGACTTTGGGCTTCTTTTCTAATGCCCCCCATACAGCCTGTTCCTGGAAAGTCATCCTGGTAATGTGACCCCACTGTTCCCTGTGTTCTCCAGTCCCTGGGCCTAGACATTTGCTCTCTCCTCCCCGTGGAAAATCTCCTCACCTCCCCACCACTAACTCTATCCACCCATCCCAACTTCAACAAAGTATCCAGATCTCTCCCTAGTCAAAATTCATCATATTCTCTTGTTTTTCTAATCACTTTGCTTTAAACCATTTGCATTATATTTGTAGAAGTTATTTGTCTGCTTACTTCACTGCCACACGTAAGGGGAAAGAGACTTTGTTATCATTAACTAGTATGGCCATCTCACCCTCTGATGGTCCTGAAGGTGCACAGGAACAAAGAATCTGACTCCATTACGACTGGTTTCACATTTATTATCTCATTTAACTCCCACAATGACCCTACAAAGTATTATTATCATTACTATCATATTATTCATTTTATAAAGGAGGAAACTGAGGCACAGAGAAATTCAACATCTAGCCCAAGGGCCATGCAGCTGGTGTGATGAAGCTAGCCTGCAGAGCCCCTGCTGATGCCACATCACACCACTGAGTGCAAGGAATAGCAGATGGCCTAGACTCCAAAAATAGGTGCTAAGATAAATTTCTGTTCAAATACCATATGTACGGTTATAACTGTTCAATTACTTAATGTCATGCAGACCAACTCTACTATAAGGTATCTGACAGTGGCTCTAACCTCTATTGCATCAGATTTTATTTGTGTTGTTCACATTTCCTGGTTTTCTACTCATATTTACAATAGGAAACTAATGAGACGTTAGTCTGACTTGTCCCTGTAGAGAACTGGCTTGGCTTTGCTTCTTTCCAGAACCTCTTTCCCGTTCCTCCCCAAGCCTAAGTTGTCCAGTTCCACCAATACAGACAATCCTATACAGACAAAGATGCAGAGGTAAGATTAAAAAGAGCAAAGTTCTCACATCAAGAGCCTTGCAGTACTCAAAAGATGGATTCAAGGCCCATTCACCAAGTTCTAGGCCAGAGTCCTTCATCTCTCCAGGTCCATCTATCTGCTTAACTCAAACATTACATCAGATTTTTTTCAAAATGATTGAATAATGACACTTTTTTTCTTTTGTCACAACTTGCATTGAAATGATTGTGCTTTGGACCTACAGGTGAGTGTATACTCTCTGGAAATCCAACAAGCTGACCTTGTTTGTTTTGTGTGGGAAGCATTTCAATGAAATGAGAGAAACAAGCCCCATCAACTTCAAACACGAAGAAGAATACACAATGAATGGTGTTTCTTTTCTGCTGGAACATTCATTAATTAGAGTTGACAAGGATACGTGGGCTCACAAGGCGGGGGAAGCAAGGGTCCCTGCTGTTTTCTAATCTGTCAAATCAAGTGCCTCGCCCTGCAGCCTGCTTAGGGGCACTACTTAGTTGCTTTGAGTACTAACTCCTTTCTGATGTTGTCATAGCAACATACATGTTTGCTATTTTCAGGTCTCCAGGTGAAACATTTGAGGGAAAAATCACCTTGTTGTCATTTCTGCAGAGACAAGCAAAAAGGAGTTTTAGTCCTTAGAAGTACGAAGACAGTATCTTCTGGTTCGATAGCCCCTTCTGCAATAAAGGACTTGGATGTGCAGTATCTCACGCGGCCTCACAACAAACCTGTGAGCAAGGGTGTGGCTTACATCCATGTTACCATGTTTACAAGCAGTAAAACTGAGAAACAGAGAGGGACAACCATTAGAAAGGCAGTAGAAGGAAAGATTGGAAAAAATATAAACAGTCTCGGATTCTAAGCTAAGAGCATTAAACTTAACAATATTATCATTCCTAATGATATTGATAAAATAATGGCTCATTTTACTATTACATGCATTATCTTACAGGATTGTTACCAGGATACCAATTGTTATATCCTTTTAACAATCCTGTGAGATAAGAATTATACCATGCTCCATTTTAAAAGAGGAAACTACAGCACAGAGGAGTTAAGTCACACAGCCAAGATCACAGAAGTGACAGGAGTCTGATCATGCAGACCATGTGAAGGACTATAACGTGAAATGTGGAGTTTCGGGAATTTTTTGAGAAAGATGCAACATGATCTTTAAAAACTGTCAATCTGGCTGCTGTGTTGGAAATAAATTGTGGAGATGCAAGGGTAGAAGCCAGGAGACCCTGGAGGCTAGAGCAGGAGTCCATGCAAGACATGATGGTGGTGGCTTAGATCTAGGTGGCAGCAAAGAGGTGATGAAAGTGGTCAGATTCTGGATAGATCTTCAAGCCAGCAATAGTTCCTGCCTGTTTAGACATGGGATGAGAAAGAAAGAAAGAAAGAAAGAAAGAAAGAAAGAAAGAAAGAAAGAAAGAAAGAAAGAAAGAAAGAAAGAAAGAAAGAAAGAAAGAAAGAAAGAAAGAAAGAAAGAAAGAAAGAAAGAAAGAAAGAAAGAAAGAAAGAAAGAAAGAAAGAAGAAGGGAAGGGAAGGAAGGAAGGAAGGAAGGAAGGAAGGGGGAGGAAGGGGAGGGAGGGAGGGAGGAAGGAAAGAGAGAAGAGAAGAGAGAAAGAAAGAAAGAAAGAAAGAAAGAAAGAAAGAAAGAAAGAAAGAAAGAAAGAAAGAAAGAAAGAGAGAAAGAATCAAGGATAACTTCAAGTTTTTTGGCTTAAAAAATGGAATAATGGATTGCTATCAACTAAGATCAGGGAAGGCTGCAGCTGCTATAGGTTTGGCAGGAATCGGGGGACAGGAATTCAGTCTTGGACAGTTTCAGTTTGAGAAGACAGTCATCCAAGTGGAGATGCCAAGTACACAGTTGGATATAGAAATCTGGAGTGTAAAAGAGAAGTCTGGACTGGCCATAAAAATTTTGAAATTGCGTGGTCAATTTTGGAGTAAGTACGATGTGGTGCTGAGAAGAATGTATATTCTGTTGATTTGGGGTGGAGAGTTCTATAGATGTCTATTAGGTCTGCTTGCTGCAGAGATGAGTTCAATTCCTGGATATCCTTGTTAACTTTCTGTCTCGTTGATCTGTCTAATGTTGACAGTGGAGTGTTGAAGTCTCCCATTATTATTGTATGGGAGTCTAAGTCTCTTTGTAAGTCTCTAAGGACTTGCTTTATGAATCTGGGTGCTCCTGTATTGGGTGCATATATATTTAGGATAGTTAGCTCTTCCTGTTGAATTGATCCCTTTACCATTATGTAATGGCCTTCTTTGTCTCTTTTGATCTTTGATGGTTTAAAGTCTGTTTTATCAGAGACTAGTATTGCAACCCCTGCTTTTTTTTGTTCTCCATTTGCTTGGTAAATCTTCCTCCATCCCTTTATTTTGAGCCTATGTATGTCTCTGCGTGTGAGATGGGTCTCCTGAATACAGCAGACTGATGGGTCTTGACTCTTTATCCAGTTTGCCAGTCTATGTCTTTTAATTGGAGCATTTAGTCCATTTACATTTAAGGTTAATATTGTTATGTGGGAACTTGATCCTGCCATTATGATATTAACTGGTTATTTTGCTCGTTAGTTGATGCAGTTTCTTCCTAGCCTCGATGGTCTTTACATTTTGGCATGTTTTTGCAATGGCTGGTACCGGTTGTTCCTTTCCATGTTTAGTGCTTCCTTCAGGGTCTCTTGTAAGGCAGGCCTAGTGGTGACAAAATCTCTAAGCATTTGCTTATCTGTAAAGGATTTTATTTCTCCTTCACTTATGAAACTTAGTTTGGCTGGATATGAAATTCTGGGTTTAAAATTCTTTTCTTTAAGAATGTTGAATATTGGCCCCCACTCTCTTCTGGCTTGGAGAGTTTCTGCCGAGAGATCTGCTGTTAGTCTGATGGGCTTCCCTTTGTGGGTAACCCGACCTTTCTCTCTGGCTGCCCTTAAGATTTTTTCCTTCATTTCAACTTTGGTGAATCTGGCAATTATGTGTCTTGGAGTTGCTCTTCTCGAGGAGTATCTTTGTGGCGTTCTCTGTATTTCCTGGATTTGAATGTTGGCCTGCCCTACTAGGTTGGGGAAGTTCTCCTGGATGATATCCTGAAGAGTGTTTTCCAACTTGATTCCATCTTCCCCCTCACTTTCAGGCACCCCAATCAGACGTAGATTTGGTCTTTTTACATAATCCCATACTTCTTGCAGGCTTTGTTCATTTCTTTTTCTTCTTTTTTCTTTTGGTTTCTCTTCTCGCTTCATTTCATTCATTTGATCCTCAATCGCTGATACTCTTTCTTCCAGTTGATCGAGTTGGTTACTGAAGCTTGTGCATTTGTCACGTATTTCTCGTGTCATGGTTTTCATCTCTTTCATTTCGTTTATGACCTTCTCTGCATTAATTACTCTAGCCATCAATTCTTCCACTTTTTTTTCAAGATTTTTAGTTTCTTTGCACTGGGTACGTAATTCCTCTTTTAGCTCTGAGAAGTTTGATGGACTGAAGCCTTCTTCTCTCATCTCGTCAAAGTCATTCTCCGTCCAGCTTTGATCCGTTGCTGGCGATGAGCTGCGCTCCTTTGCCGGGGGAGATGCGCTCTTATTTTTGGAATTTCCAGCTTTTCTGCCCTGCTTTTTTCCCATCTTTGTGGTTTTATCTGCCTCTGGTCTTTGATGATGGTGATGTACTGATGGGGTTTTGGATACTGCCCAAGGTAATTTATAGATTCAATGCCATCCCCATCAAGCTACCAAAGACTTTCTTCACAGATTTGGAAAAAACTGCTTTAAAGTTCATATGGAACCAAAAAAGAGCCTGCATCTCCAAGACAATCCTAAGTCAAAAGAACAAAGCTGGAGGCATCACGCTACCTGACTTCAAACTATACTACAAGGCTACAGTAACCAAAACAGCATGGTACTGGTACCAAAACAGAGATATAGACCAATGGAACAGAACAGAGTCCTCAGAAATAATACCACACATCTACAGCCATCTGATCTTTGACAAACCTGAGAGAAACAAGAAATGGGGAAAGGATTCCCTATTTAATAAATGGTGCTGGGAAAATTGGCTAGCCATAAGTAGAAAGCTGAAACTGGATCCTTTCCTTACTCCTTATACGAAAATTAATTCAAGATGGATTAGAGACTTAAATGTTAGACCTAATGCCATAAAAATCCTAGAGGAAAACCTAGGTAGTACCATTCAGGACATAGGCATGGGCAAAGACTTCATGTCTAAAACACCAAAAGCAACGGCAGCAAAAGCCAAAATTGACAAATGGGATCTCATTAAACTAAAGAGCTTCTGCACAGCAAAAGAAACTACCATCAGAGTGAACAGGCAACCTACAGAATGGGAGAAAATTTTTGCAATCTACCCATCTGACAAAGGGCTAATATCCAGAACCTACAAAGAACTCCAACAAATTTACAAAAAAAAAACAAACAACCCCATCAAAAAGTGGGCAAAGGATATGAACAGACATTTCTCAAAAGAAGACATTCATACAGCCAACAGACACATGAAAAAATGCTCATCATCACTGGCCATCAGAGAAATGCAAATCAAAACCACAATGAGATACCATCTCACACCAGTTAGAATGGCAATCATTAAAAAGTCAGGAAACAACAGGTGCTGGAGAGGATGTGGAGAAATAGGAACACTTTTACACTGTTGGTGGGATTGTAAACTAGTTCAACCATTATGGAAAACAGTATGGCGATTCCTCAAGGATCTAGAACTAGATGCACCACATGACCCAGCCATCCCATTACTGGGTATATACCCAAAGGATTATAAATTATGCTGCTATAAAGACACATGCACACGTATGTTTATTGCGGCACTATTCACAATAGCAAAGACTTGGAATCAACCCAAATGTCCATCAGTGACAGATTGGATTAAGAAAACGTGGCACATATACACCATGGAATACTATGCAGCCATCAAAAAGGATGAGTTTGTGTCCTTTGTAGGGACATGGATGCAGCTGGAAACCATCATTCTTAGCAAACTATCACAAGAACAGAAAACCAAACACCGCATGTTCTCACTCATAGGTGGGAACTGAACAATGAGATCACTTGGACTCGGGAAGGGGAACATCACACACCGGGGCCTATCATGGGGAGGGGAGAGGGTGGAGGGATTGCATTGGGAGTTATACCTGATGTAAATGACGAGTTGATGGGTGCTGACGAGTTGATGGGTGCAGCACACCAACATGGCACAAGTATACATATGTAACCAACCTGCACGTTATGCACATGTACCCTAGAACTTAAAGTATAATAATAATAAATAAATTTAAAAAAAAATTTGAAATTGTTGGCATATAGAAGGCAGTTATAGCCATAGGACTGGATGAGATAACCAAGAAGGTGAGTAAAAACAGAAAAGAAGAAAGGACCAAGGGCTGAGCCCTGGGATATGGCAACATTAATAGATTAGTGAGAAGAGAAGGAACCCACAAAGGAGTCTAAGGAGGAGGCACCAGGAGAGTGTGGCCTACAGGAAGCCAAGCAGGGACAGTGTATCGAAGAGCAGGGAATAAATGACTGTGCCAAATGCCTCTCACCATTCAAGTACGATGAAGACTGTTAACTATGAACTGTAACACCGTGGAGTTCACAGGTAACCTTGATAAGAGCCATTTCTGTGGAACGATTTAAAAACAGGACTGATTAAGTAACTCAAGGAAACCATGAGGAAATAAATTGGAGACACTGAGCATAGATAGCTCTCTAGGGATTTTGTTGTAACCAGTGCAAAGAAATGGGGTGGCAGCTGGTAGAGAAAGTGAGAGAAAAATTCTGTATTTTAAGGTGGGGGATTAATAATATGTTCATAACAATGATCCAGGAAAGAACAAAAATCTCAATGACGTAAGAGAGGAAAAAGTTGCTGCAGTCACGTCCTGAAAGAGGAAGAGGAGAATGCCACCTAGTGCACACGTGGAGGAGGAACTGGCCTTAGCTAGAAAAGGTAGAGTGTGCAGGTGCTGACGCTGACAGGGGAGAAGCCTGTGGCAGCTTCTTCCAAATGCTCTGATGCTCTCAATAAAGTAGAATGCATGGGGACCTACTTACAGCAATATTACAGAAGGCGCTGGAGGTTTGAGAGAGAGGGTCTGAGATCATTGTCATTTGGGAGTAGGGAGGAAGAGGAGTATTTTACTGATATTTTAGTTTAAACAGTAAGTACCTAAAATTCAAATGTAATATAATTACTTCTGGAAGTACTGGAAGTGTGGAAGGACAGACAAGTTCATATGATTTTGTTAAAAAGGGTAGCTATGCCATTATAAGATATCGTCTCGTGTAGCAACATTTTTAGCAGATAGATTTCTATATCTAAGAACATACTGAAATATCTCCAAGTAAGGAGCTTCCTAACCATTGCCTATCTATGGTACAATGAAAGAATAGGACATCAGCCTTGAAAGAGAAAAACATTAAGCCCTTTCTCCCTATGCTTTTAAGGCCAATTCCTGCCTTTGTTTCTCTTGTACCGCTATGATAGTGGTAGCTGGAGTCAGGATAGAGATAAAATTAAGAATTTTAAGGAAAACTGTCAGTGTAAAAAGCAATTAAAAAGTGAAGTCACCTTAGGCCCGGTGCGGTGGTTCATGCCTGTAATCCCAGCACTTTGGGAGGCTGAGGCAAGTGGATTGCATGAGGCTAGGAGTTCAAGACTACCTGGCCAACACGGCAAAACCCCGTCCCTACTAAAAATACAAAAATTAATTGGGTGTGGTGGTGCATGTCTGTAATCCCAGCTATTCAGGAGGCTGAGGCACAAGAATTGGTTGAACCCAGGAGGCAGAGGTTGTAGTGAGCTGAGATCACACCACCACACTCCAGCCTGGATGACAGAGTGAGATTCTGTCTTAAAAAAAAAAAAAAAAAAAAAAAAAAAAAAAAAAAAAAAAAAGGTGGGGTGGGAGGGAGTTAACTTAAAGGCTGGTGTCAGAAAACACTTGGTCAGGATCTGGGGCTACTGAAAAGCAATATGGCTAACACCTCAAAAAACTGAGCACAGTTTACTATAGTAAGGACATGAACAGCAGAAGACATTGTCTGGAATGGAAGGAGTTGCCCCTCCATCTGAAACAGAGTGGCAGATCGCTATAAAGAGTACCCTATTGACCAGGGCTTGCCTCTACTTTACCCTGGCCTAAAACTTGACCTTTTCACCACTAACTAACCTGCCCATTTCCTCAGTGGGTTCTAAACCACAAACCAGGGAATTCTCACAGCCTTTTACACGTAGGGGCCCAGACAGTTTAATAGGCACCATCAAGACACTGAAACATTGACTTCTTCAGTTCTCTTTCCAGAGGTCATCAACATTTTTGACAAGGAGGCATTGGGGTGTTACATACTCAGGAGTAGCAACATCAGATTGTCCAGGAGCAGCTGTCTGTAACTCCCCAATGTTACAGGGGTCTTTCAAGGAAAAGCCTCTTTTACTCCAAAGGAGTATGGAATGGTGATGTGGAAATTAGTATAGTTGCATTAGTTATCTATTTTTATGCAGTAAATTGCCCCAAAACATATCTTTTTTTTAAAGAGATAGGATCTCATGGCCAGGCACAGTGATTCACACCTGCAATTCCAGCACTTTGGGAGGCTGAGGTGGGTGGATCACCTGAAGTCAGGAGTTCGAGACCAGCCTGGCTAACGTGGTGAAACCCCGTGTCTACTAAAAATACAAAAATTAGCTGGGCATGGTGGCAGGTGCCTGTAATCCCAGCTACTCAGGAGGCTGAGGCAGGAGAATCACTTGAACCTGGGAGGTGGAGGTTGCAGTGAGGCGAGATCGCGCCACTGCACTCCAGCCTGGGTGACAAAAGCGAGACTCCATCTCAAAAAAAAGAAAAAGAAAAAAAGAAAAGAAACAGGGTATCAGTTGCCCAGGCTGAAATGCAGTGGTCCAATCACAGCTCATTGCACCCTCAAACTCCTAGGATCAAGCATCCTCCCACCTCAGCCTCCCCAGTAGCTCAAACTACAGGTGTGTGCCACTGCATCAGGCTAATAGAGATAGGATCTTACTATGTTTCCCAGACTGGTCTTGAATTCCTGGCCTCAAGCAATATTCCCACAACACTGGGATTACAGGCATGAGCCACCATGCCTGGTCCAAAACTTAACATCTTAAACACACATTTTTTTCTATCTCACATTTTCTGAGGGTCAGGAATCAGGGTGCTATTTAGATGGGTCCTTTTTTTTTTTTTTTTTTTTTTTTTTTTTTTTTTTTTTTTTTTGAGACGGAGTCTCACTCTGTTGCCCAGGCTGGAGTGCCAGGGCTCGATCTAAGCTCACTGCAACCTCTGCTGCCCTAGTTCAAGGGATTCTCCTGCCTCAGCCTCCTGAGTAGCTGGGATTACAGCCTCCTGCCATTGTGTCCAGCTAATTGTTGTATTTTTAGTAGAGACGGGGTTTCACCATCTTGGCCAGGCTAGTCTTGAATTCCTGACCTTGTGATCCACCCACCTTGGCCTCCCAAAGTGCTGGGATTACAGGTGTGAGCCACCGCACCCAGCTAGATGGGTCCTCTTAGAGTTCACAATGCTGCAGTCAGGATCAACTAGGGATGTAATCATGGAAAGGCTCAACTGGGCAGGATTCCCTTCTAAGCTCGTGTGGTTGCAGCATTCAGATCTTTGAGGATTGTTGTTCTCAGTTCCTCAGTCCTTCACTGGCTGTTGACCGGAGGCTTCTCTCAGTTCCTTCCCATGTGGACCTCCATAGGGCAGCTCACAACATGGCAGCTGATACCATCAGAGAAAGTAAGTGAGAGGGAAAGAGCAAGCAAGACAGAAGTCACAGTCTTTTTGCAACTTCATCTTGGAAGTGATATCCCCTTCACCCCATTCTATTTGTTGAATCAAATGACTGGGTCTAGCCCACATTCAAGGCTGGTGCAAGGTGAAGAGTGGATTGCAATGGATGCGAATACTAGTGGGTGGAGATCATTGGGGGCCACTTTAGAGGCTGCCTTACCACCACAGTGAACTTAAAAACTAACCAAACGTGGCTCCTGGAAGTCTTTTCTTCAGATCATTTGCCCTCATTCCCAGCTATGAACAAAATAGAGCTCTGAAATGGAAAGAGGCCGGCTGTTTTTCTTCTAAAAGGTTGCTTTGCTGAGGAGTAGTTTAGCTCCTGGGACAGGGGGGCTGTTTTAATTTCCTAAGCACGTGAGCCTCTAGCTGTAGCCTTTGGGCCTGCTTTTGGTTCCAGGCTTTGCCTCCCCACACTACTTAAACTCGCAGCTTTCTTCGGCTCACATGGTCCCTGGGGATGCATCCTTTTTTGGGAGCTTCAGTTCACACATTGTCAGCCGCCATCATATTTCCTTCTCTGAGGGCCTTTCTCACTGCCAGCGACAGGATGCATTTTTGCCTCCTGTCAAGAGATTTCCCCAGGAAGGTGAGCGAATGACTCATACTTCTCTCGCCTAAATTCTAGCCCATTCTGCTTCCACCAAGAGGGAAATGGATGGTAGAATTCAGCCAACAAGAGATAATTCAGAATATTTCAAACTTCAGTTTAAATACAAATTTCCAGACTTAAGTGTAGAGAACTGAAAGGTCAAATAATGAAGAATTCTTCCAAGAATGGAGCCATGAGGAATTACGCCACACCAGAAATCATCGCCTCCCTGGGTACTATTCACACTGTGCCCCTCCGGAGAGCTGGGAACCCAGGGATGAAGCCAACCAGCCACTTTCCTTCCCAGTGCCTTCTACAGCTGAGGAAGCTGGGGATATAGGGTAGAGACTGGCTCCTGCAGTTCAGCGCCTCACAAACCTCAACTTGAATCCCAGCTCGTTTTATTCACTGGGCACATGTCTGAGCTTTCTGTGCTTATTCTGTGGCCTTAGAGAAAGAATTAAATGATGCAATTATTGAAATAGATCAGGGCCCAAGGAGCTACCCTGCCCTCCGGGAGACTTCTATTCTCCCAGGGTCCTCATTGTCTCTAAATGTCATGACTGCCCTAATCCTCTTAGTTGTATTTCCCATTTTTCCTCATTCCTTCCTATTAAAACTCACTTTTGAAAGTTACCCTACCAGAAAACCCCTCCTCTGAGAGGCTCTCTGGTAAAAGAAAGCTAGTGAGGTCATTTGTCCTGTGGCACTCAAGGCTATAGTTACCCATCAAGGGGAGCCTTATGGTCAAATAGGGACACTAGAAACACCTTGAAGTCCACCTCCCAGATCTAATCCCAGCCTTTAATCATTTTAATTTTGCCAATTCCCAGCTCCAGCTAAATTCAATCCATTTTATCCTCTCCTGTTCCCAAGCTGTTGACAATTATTATAGTCTACTGACCAGTTTCCATTATAAATCTATGCCATTCAACATCACTGCTCACTAATCCTTTTCTTCATCCTTATTAACTATCTATTCCGCACCATATGGCAGCAATTTCAATCTATTTTACTTTTCTCTGATCCCCAAATAACCTATCCACTTCTTTCTGAGCCTCCTCCTTCACTGAAAAACTTAATGTTCTCTCCTTCGCCTCCTGTTTCCTTCACTTCAAAGTAACTTCATTGCTTCATCTGGTTCCCTGGACTCCCTTAGTGTGCAAAAAGGAAGAACCCCAACCCTTTTCCCATATTAACAGTAAACTTTTGATCCCATGTTGTATGCCTCCTAGATTTTATCACCTTAACCATTCTCCTCTCATTCTCCTGCAGGTTTAACACCTCCCTTTATGCCTTAGGGTAAGACGCCCTTTCCATTCGTCCTCACCCTTGTCCCCACATCAACAACTCTGCTTCCATCCACCAAGCTCATATGCAAATCACACTCACCACCCACGGTTATACATCACTCATACACCTCTTAACTCCCTAGAATCAGACTTCCATCTCCAATATTTTACTAAAAATACTTTCTCAAATGTCTCTAAGTGCTAAATCCTAGGGCCTCATCTCAGTCCTTTTCCAATTTGACCTTTCTGTAACATTTAATGTAGTTATCCTCTCCTTAAACTTTTTTTTTTCTGTGTCCTCTGCTCCTGCTTTTTCTACTGTTCCTTTTCAATCGTCATTGCCTGTGCATCTTTTTCCTGTTAGCTCTTAAATATAAAGATTTCAGATGTGGGCTGCAAGTCTCTCTTCTTTTTATGCACATCCTTCTCTGTGCAATCATACCAACTTCTTTGAATCTATTACCAGGTCAACACCAGAGACCCAAATCTGCCTCACTAGTGCTAAACTCACTTTGAATTTCAGTGCCTTCTGAGATTTCCCATTTCATGCTGAACATTAACCAAAAAATGTCCTCCTTTCACTACCAGCTCACCTATTCTAGAACTGTTTAAGAACAGAATCAATCACCTTCCCCACCAGACCGCAAAAAATCTCCTTCATTCGTGTTTCCTCTTCCCACTATTCCTTTAATTATTTTCTCTTCTTTCCCTGTGTATGCACTTAGGTTTCTCCTTAGTTTACCTGCATAGAACTCCAGTCCCCCACATGACTGAATGCTGTGAAATCACCAAGTCTGTTGATTCTCTTGCATTTCCCTTGGCACCATCCTTATCATTTATCACTGGGATTTTGCTGCTAGTGATTCATCTTAAATCTCTCACCTCCCCAAATGATGTGTATTACATAGCAGTAACAGAGTCAAAGTGTTGGCCACGAGGAATGAGACCAAATCACTGGACATGCACAGAGAGTAGATATTCAGGATGACTGCCACAGAGCACAGAGACTGCCCCCCAGGGTCTGGTTCCAAAGGGATCACAAGTCCCAAACACATCAACTCTTCAATTATTGGGGATGTGAGAATAAAGGTTATACTTCAAGGACACTAAATAATGCCTTATCCAAAGGAAGGAGGGTTTCATGCCTTTAAGAAGAGTCATGATGAAAGAGGATATCCCTCCAAAAGAGGGATGAGAGGTCTCATCAATGAGCACAATTGTCTTTTTTAATTTTCCAGAGCCATGACTGTGGCAGTAGACACAGCATGCCAGGGACCCTTCTCAGTTGAAAATCAGAGTTTCCCTTGCTGTCCCCCATCTGGTCAGGAAAGAAGATCTCTGTCTTAGTCTTATTACAGTGGAACCAGCTTACCAAGGGACACTGATGCAGGCCAGAATGGAGAAGAAACGCCTTCTCCAGTCACCTTCAGCTGGTTCAAAGGTCTTGTGGTTTATCAAAACATCATGTGATATTCTCACTCACAGGTGGGAATTGAACAATGAGAACACTTGGACACTGGGTGGGGAACATCACACACCGGGGCCTGTCATGGGGTGGGGGGAGGGATAGCATTAGGGGATATACCTAATGTAAATGATGAGTTAGCGGGTGCAGCACACCAATATGGCACGTGTATACATATGTAACAAACCTGCATGTTGTGCACATGTACCCTAGAACTTAAAGTATAATTTTAAAAAAATCATGTGAGATAGGAACATGGTTCTAAGTAAGCATGTTTCTCTACTGGCAACGAACTGGTGAAGCAGATGGGGAAAGGGCAGAATCCATCAAACGGCCATCAGTCAAGCAAGGCCAGCTTTGCTAACCAAATGATTCAGACACAAGTGTCATTCCCTGCCTTCCATGTGCAGGTGCTGCCTCTTAAAAACTCAGGGCTCCCATTTCAGCAACCCCATGTAGAAATATGCAGCCTATTTCCACTTCCCATCGTGTTGCATATATCATTTCTCTTTCTAGTTCCATTGTGATTTATAGGGATTGCAGGCAGCAAAGTGTCAGCAATGATTAACTGGAGGAGATACCTCTAAGTCGCAGATCAATTCACTTACTTCTTCAGCAATCTGAAGAAGGCATCTCATTTCTTTGTGGTTATTTTAGTAACGTTGAACCTCAGTAATAAATGAGACTTCAGAGCTCATCTTTCTGTCTGAGGTTGAGTTTAAATCTTAGCAGATGGGGTGGGGAATGGGGGCAGAGAGGAAATTTGCAAGGGGCCTCTCCTATCAGGCCACACACCCAGATAGCCTCACCCTGCACCATAAAGACTCATCTCATTTTATGACCATCAAAGGCTCTGCAGAAACTTCCCAAGTGTTACGCAAAGATGTAGGTTCAAGGTGATTACTTCATGACTTACAGAATAAATACTTGGGAAAGAGTACTCAACCCTGAAGTTGACACTCACCAAATTACCTTTTCCAGCTAAGGTAGAGAATAATCTGATTTTTTTAGTGCTTACTATAGACTATTCTCCTAAGAAACTTTTCAGTCCTCTCCACCAGTCTGACAGCAGGCGCCAGCAAATTGGACTGATTTACTTGATTTTCCTTCCCTGATACAACAGTGCAGTTAGCAAGAAAATGGTCAAAAAGGCAAGCAAACAGATTAGCTGAAAGAAATTAAATTAGGAAAGAGGCACAGTGAGCCCATGGCCTCTTTTTCCCAGGCCTTCAGAACGTCGCCACACCTTGATTTGACTCCATTAACAAACTTATCTAGAGAGAGCTGCATTGCTTGCTATGTATTTTAGTATTTATTAAGTATAAATTCAAAAATAAAAATAGAAGTCCATTTTTGTGCTAGTTCCAAGAGGTAGATATAACCTTCACACACAGTGCTTCCTAGGGTGTATTATTTACATTGCTAAATAAAGCACAAGACAGTAAAATGCTTATCTAATTTTCTGGCTATGGAGGACCTTTGGTCAGTTATTTAACTTCTCAGATTCCCCATCTGTAAAATGAGTATAACAATAGTACCTACTATTCTATACAGCAGGATTTCACAAGCTCAGCATTATCAACTTTGGGGCCGGATAATTCTTTGCTGTGGAGGGCTTCCCTGTGCATTTTAGGATGTTTAACAGCATCCCTAGCCTCCACCCACTAAATTCCTGTAGTATTCCCCCACCTCACTTATAACAATTAAAAATGTCTCCAGATATTGCTAGATGCCCCCTGTGGGAGGGGAGAAAGTCATCCATAGTTTAAAATCACTGCTGTACAGGAATAAATTAACCAATATATATAAAATTCTTAGACTTATTCCAAACACACAGCAAATGTTCATGGTTTGACCCAGAGGATAACAGAGCCTGGAGAATAGAGAGACAATTTGTTCTATAACAAAGAAGAACTTCACTATTCTTGCAGAGCTCCTAATAAAGTTAAAAATCACTCTCTGATACATTTCTCAATAATTCACCATCCTTCAAAGACCTTGGTGAAAAGATCCAGGTGGTATTGACCACCTGACAAACTTACAAGCACTTACATTATCTCCCTCTTCTCTATTGAATGATACAAGCGATTTGTTGAAAATTGTGTTTATTATCCCCCTTGATACTTGAATGCCTGCCCAGCCGAAGACATTGTACACTATAGAGAATATTTTTATTGGATTTTACCAACCATCAAAATAACCCATCTGGTCTCACTCTTTTTATCTTCATTCAAAAACTACTTTGTTATAATGTCAAAAATGTGGTTTCTCTACTATACAAAGGGAACTGTTGTTGCATCTCACTGCCTCTTTGATGCCCAGCACTATCCCAGTGATAAATAATGAGCACAACCATTCCGTTAATGGACAGCTCTCACTGAGAAAGTTTATCCTTACCCCAAGCCTGACTCTCTCTCCTTGTAATCTCTCTGCACACTGTTCAGTCAGGTACTAATTATGCAGCTGCTGTGTGCAAGGGCCCATGGCCTTGGTCCACACAGGAATTCTATTCCCTTTCATGACAAAAATCCAGACACATGATGATAATGACAACTTCTCATTTTGGGCCTCTTTTCCCTAGCTAAATGTACCCAGTTCCATTCACTATTTCTCATAGACTGTGGTCTCCTGGCCCCTCACCACTGTGGTCCCCCTCCTTTAGATAAACTTGAATTTGTCAAAGGACTCTCAAAATGAGGTATCTGCATTGTACACCACACTCCAGCTGTTGTCTGAGCCAGCAAAGAACCCAGCAGGGTTATTGCATCTCTGATCTACAACCATTCGACCTGCGATGCAGCCCAAGATGGGCTATCTCTTTAGCAGGCAAAGCCTCTCAGACTCTTAAGCTTTAAGACAAAGTAAGATCTCAGGTTTTTATCATGCAAATTCCCTCCCAGCAAGTTAACCCCCACCCTGTGTACTCACAGGCCATATTTTGAACCAAAAATGCACAATCATCTATTTATCCCTACTGTATTTAATCTTGGGGTCTTGAGCAGAGGCCAGAATGTCAAGATAGCTTTGCATGTTGGGTCTATAAACCATGGCATCAGCTACTTCCTCCCCCAATTTTTCCCCAGCAGCTTTAGGCCCTCGTAAATTTTAACTCGAATAAATTGTTATATTTGTGTCTAAAAAGGAGCATGCAAACTGTAGCCCACAGCCCAAATTCAGCCACTATCTATTTTGCAAATAAAGTTTTACTGGAGCACAGCCATGCTCATTTACTATTGTCTATGACTGCTTTTCTATTACAACAGCAAAGTTAAGAAGTTGCAATGGGCTGGGCATGGTGGCTCACACCTCTAATCCCAGCACTTTGGGAGGCCGAAATGGGTAGATCACCTGAGCTCCGGAGTTCAATATTAGCCTGACCAACATGGAGAAACCTCATCTCTACTAAAAATACAAAATTAGCCAGGCGTAGTGGCGCGTGCCTGTAATCTCACCTACTTGGGAGTCTGAGGCAGGAGAATCGCTTGATTCTCCTTGATCTCCTTGATTCTCCCGGGTGGGAGGCAGAGGTTGCAATGAGCCGAGGTCATGCCATTGCACTCCAGCCTGGGCAACAAGAGTGAAACTCCATCTCAAAATAAAAAAAAAAAAAAAAAGAAGAAGAAGAAGTTGCAGTGGAAACCATATGGTCCACAAACCAAACATATTTACTATCTGGCCCTTTATGAAAAAAGTTTATGATCCTATGATTCCCCAACCTAAAGCCTTAAAATATATATAATAGACTCAAGCCAAAATCAGGGTGCTATGGACCTCCAGTTTATTTAAAATGACAAACAAGCACATTTAGGAACAGTGGCTCACACAGCTTTGAATTCATTTAAAAACGAGGCCATTCCCAGGGACTGTGCAGAACTCAAAATATACTCTGCTATTGGCATTACTTGATCCTAATAATCCCATCAAAGTAAAAACAGGATTAATGAATTGTGAATTAATTCAAAATTTGTTCTATTATGATACAAGCAGATGAGAGGAGAGAATGGGAAACAGAACATGTAAATCTTGAAGAGAACAACAGGAGTCTGAAGAGAAAATTGATTCTCAGAAGCAGCCAGAAGCCAAGAACCAAGAGGGGTTGTTGTAGAGATATATGGATTTGTTGTGATGAGGATTAATGCTTCCTCTCACACTGGCCTTTGTTGGGGTTAACATTGCTCCTGAGGCAGATAACTTGGAAAATTACCATGGCTGCTGCTTAAAACCTGCCAGATGGGCTTCCTCATTGTTTCCCCCATAGACAGGTGATTACTAACTAAATCCAACACTGTAATGGAATCCAGTGTTCTCATAGGGTAGTAAATTTTCACAGCCTTAAATCCAGGCAACCCAAAGCCATTTGTTCCCCTTTAAACTTCATGCCCTTTGCTTATTTCCAACTAACAGTTCCCATATCAGGTTCTAGAGCCTAAGCACTGCAGGCTAGATTGTGCAATGTCAGGCTGACTGCTCAGGGGAAAATATATTTGCATTTGAACATACACACTGATATAGCATGTATGTAGCATCCAAATCTCACGTATGTATATAGCATCCAAATCTCACGTTGAAATGTGATCCCCAATGATGGAGACAGGCCCTAGAGGTAGGTGTTGGGGTCATGAGGGCGGATCCCTCATGAATGGCTTGGTGCCCTCCCCACAATAATAATCGAGTTCTCCCTCTGTGAGTTCATGTGAGATCTAATTGTTAAAAAGAGCCTGGCATCTCTTGTTCCCTCTATTGCCATGTGACGCTCCAGCTCTCCTTCCCCTCTACCATGACTAAAAGCTTCCTGAGGCCTCACCAGAACCCAGATACTGGTGTCATGCTTGTACAGTCTGAAGAACCATGAGCCAAATAAACCTCTTTTCTTTATAAATTACCCAGTCTCAGGTATTCCTTTATAGCAATGCAAAACAGAATAGCCAAATCCTGTTGTTAACAAATGTTAGGCCCAATGCACTGAGTCTGAAAATGATCTTGCAAACAGGTCATTCGCCAGGAGGACAGAATATTGCCAAGTAGTTCAGGCCATGGGCAGGCCTGGAATGGAATCTTGACCTGTTTGTTTCCTCCAAATCTCAGTTTCTTCATTTATAAAATAGAAATAATGGTAACACTTCTTCACAGGGCTGTTGAGAGAATTAATGATATAATGCATGTAGAGCACACAGTATCTGGTATCTAGGAAACATTCAGGAAATGTTTAAATTTACAATAATTTCTAAGACAATGCCCAAAGTACCCCTCTCTGGACAACAACACTAAAATCACATGCATCACTTAACAAATGAGAACACAAGAACATGCAAATTTTTCGATTTTTCCCAAGGCAAGAAAACAAGTACTGGTGCAAATGTGGAAAGAATGTTTTCAGTCCACTGCCTACCTGTGATAACCCAAAAAAGAAGTCATTACTAAACAAGCAATTGCCTTTGTTTTATTGTTTTTCCAAATAAATTCACCCATGTTGAACCTAAAAGCCAACCACATGTGACTCCCCACATCCTACAGCCTTGCTGTGTAACCCTTACCTGTAATATTTGCATTAAGAGACAGGTTCAGCTCTAAAACAGAGAGACACACAAACACCATGGCTCAAAATAAATAGACATTTATTCCACCCTTAGGGTAACAGTCTGGAGGTGACACAAGAGGTTAGGTAGCTCGGCTCCACAGGAGCATCCAGGGACTCAGGCTCCTTCTGCTTTGTTGTTCTGCCATCTCCCGTGGTCCCTGAACCAGCAGAACCAGCAACACTCAAGAACTAGTTAAATATGCACATTTCTGGGATTCTACCTCAGACTTACTGAATCAGAAATTCTGGAGGCCCAGCCATCTATGCTTTAACAAGCCTTCTAAGTACTGTCCTCACCCAAGTAGTCAAAATGGACTTACCACCATTTCCATGTTCTAGATCATGGAAAGGTAGGAGAGAAGAAATGAAAGAGAAATCATTTCCTTTCAAGGAAGTAAAAGGGAAATTGCAAACGTTGCCCATTCTGTTCACTCTCCCTTGGCAAGATGCGTGGTCAAAACGACACAACCAGCTGCAAGGCAAATGCAGTCTCCAACAGCATAGTTATGGCTAACTGGAGGAACTGGGCAGGGCGTGGGTTCTATTAAAAGGAAGAATAGACATTGGGAAAGGGGGGCAATTAGAAGTCTCTACAACAATATTTAAAAGGAAATGGATTCAGTCTCCCACCCCCGACACAGAGGAAACTCAGTATCACTGGTACCTCTCAGAGGTTGCATTTTTCCCTTGACACTTGTAGATTTGATTTCCTCCTTCCCCTAAGTAATTATCTTACTCAAGTCAATACTCCCCTAGTACCTTTCCTTCATTTCCCCCAAAACCCTTACATGAGGGTAGTTACCTGGAACAATGACAATAAAGGGATATTACTACCCAGCAGATCATTTAAAATCAAATCTGAGACCCCTTTGTTCTAAAGACCCCCTTACCCCTTCCAACCAGAACCTCACCCCTGGTCAACTTTCTTACCCTTCCCATCTCTGAGTTCCTTATCCCTCACTTCTGAACTGCCCATGGGAATCTAAAATGGCTGCCAGCTCCTTTTAAAGAGAAATCATTCTTGTCTCCACTACACCAGCAGGGGCAAGGAGGCAGGGTGAGCAGGAACACTCTCTCATTCCTGAAGAAGCTAATAGCAAATTTTTCTAAACAAAAGCAAATCTCATCCTTTCTTACCAGGTTTAAAATACAATTTTTTCCTCCACCCAGAAATAGGCCATGGTGCCACTCTGCATTTAAGTCAATCAAATCAAAAAGTCTTAGAAGAAGGGATTATGTAATTGTCTCAGAGGTTAGTTTTCTATTATTTAAAATGGGTTCTTCAAAACTAAATCTTAAGTATGAAATAGCACTGATTTTTGAAGCATTATTTCTAGATAAGAATTCTCTCCTCTGCTCTTAATTAAGGTTGTTTCCCTTAATTACCAGAGAGGAGAAATGTTATTTGAAATCTTAAAAGTAGATGGTTAAAAAGTTGAAACAGTACAAGTAAGTAAAAAATCAAAAAGAAAAATCTCCCTCCCTATTCTATTTCTTCCCAAAGGTTACCTTGTTAGCAAGTGCTTGTGCATCCTTCCAGGGGAAATAAAGTGCTTATTATAATGATGAATATGTCTAAGAATTTATTGAATGCTTAACCCATGCTAGCCACTGTACTAAGCATTTTGCATATAAGCCTATAATCCTCCCAACAACCCTATGATATGAGTACTATTATTCTTAGCCCTGATTTTATAGGTGAGGAAGCTGAGGCCCAGGGAGAGACTTAGGCAACTCACCCAATGTCACACACTAAGCAGTAGAGGTAAGAATCAGCCCATACAGACAGACTCCAGAGCCCAAGCTCTTCAGCACCATGCTTAGTGGGATCTTCTCCACCCAGTGAACCATACATTTCTCAAAGTAAAGCCATTCAGCCACTTACTCAAAGGATTCCAAGATATCTGCTCAAGAAATCTCTCCCTCTCATCTATGCATAGCATTCCTAATTTGTTCCCTGCCCAAGAACTAAAAATATATACTTAAAAGAAAAATACAAAATGGAAAGAATCTTATGGAAATAGAGATCAGACCCAAGGAAAAGCAAGAGATGGGGTGGAGTGGCTCTTTCCCTCACTTTCCCTGAGTCATCTCTCCTAAGGAAGCGCTGGTATGAGCATTTCCAGGGAAACAGATGGAAGAAGGAGGGAACAGAAGCGGGAAGTGGGTTCTTTCAGCCTACAAGAGAAGCTGGTGGGGCATCTCCCAGGGAAGTTCCATCTGGGGAGCAAAGGTGGCTCCACAGAGGTGTCTTGGTTCCAGATCCCAAAAAAAGGACTTAGATTGAGCAGAGTCAAAGCGAATTTGCACCAGTGTTTAAAAGGCAAGGAAGACTTTATTCAAGACTGTTGCAAGAAGGAGAGAGATGAACTCAACTGCTGAAACAAAAGGCAGGAGAGGTGTTGAGTACTGGGGTGAATTCATGCAAATGTATGGGAGGGCCTTAGAGGAGGTTAGCGATGGGATAAATCTGAGTTTGCTAACTGACGCTTATCAGTTAGTCTTCTATGTTCCCACCAAGACTGGGAGATGGGGGTACTATCTTTCTTGATGACTATATATCAAAGGGATGGTATCATCAGTCCTAGAAAAAGACATTTAGATTGAGCAAATGAGTAATTGTAAGCAACTTACTGGCTTATAAAACTGACTGGCAGCAGGGACAAGAGTTACATCTCAAAGGAGCAGAGAAAGAATTTACAATTAAGTTTTCTAAAGTAAATGCTCTAATCAAATGCACATCTGGGACCTAGAATCCTCAGGAAGGTTGTCTACAGCAAGCTGAGAGGACCTGAAACCCACCTTGGTTGGCAGGCTCCTGTTCAGTGACTAGGGTCTTCCGGATGTTTTGCAGGCTGGCCCTGAAGCCCAGATCTGCAATATTCCCTCTGTGCCCACTGAAGCAGTTCAAAGTTGATTTTTTCCTTTTGTTGTAAAATTAGCCCGTTTTTGGAATGTGATCCCCCCCCAACCTTTAGTTTTGGCTTCCTTCCCACTCCTTTGGCATCTAAACTATTAGGGTTTTGAAAATCATTTCATTTAAAGAGACAGAATGGAATAGTGAAGCTTTCATAATCAGTTCTCTGTACTGCACCAATTTAGCTGACGTGGCATTTTTTAAATGCTGCTTTGCTTCCTGCAGAGGCAAGATAGCAACCATTTAAACAAGGCTGTTGCTAGTGGGCTTTCTTCTACTTAATTCCAGGCAGCTTTCACGTGGATGGTTTAGGTATCATTCTACTCAGAGACAAGACTCTCCAATGGGAGACCCTCAGCTAGAAAGATGCTGAAACAGTGTCAACAGCAATTCATGCAAAAAGGAGAAGAAATTCTACTTAAGGCAATACTAGGAGCACAGTTCACAGCCTTGAAGCTTATTAAATTCCTTTCTGCTGGGATAGAAAGTTCTGAAACTGTCCCCAAGAAAATTTTATAAAATCAATAGATAAAAAATAATTTTCAACTAGGCTTATAACACAACCCACAGTTATCATGAAGCCAGTTTGCTCTTTGGCCCACCTGTGGCTCATCACTGCTTACTACCCCAGGATGTATAGCCCTTGTCACAAGACTGTTCTTTTATTGTTCTACAAATGAAACCTAAGGCGTTGTGAGATAATAAGCTTTCCACTGAGTTTCTCCATTAGGCTCTACATACCCACAAAACTACCCATGCCAGCTGGCCAGAAGGGCCCAGCAAAAAGCCAGCTCATAAAAAAAAAATAATGACTTCATCCTCCTTACCCTGACTAATCGGTGACCTCAAATTTTCCAGACTCTTACCCTCCATGATCCCCTTAAAAACTCTGGCCCAGCACTTTGCAAGGGCGAGCAGGCAGATCACGTGAGGTCAGGAGTTCAAGACCAGCTTTGCCAACGTGGTGAACCTTCATCTCTACTTAAAACACCAAAATTAGCCAGGCATTGTGGCACACACCTGTAGTCCCAGCTACTCAGGAGGCTGAGGCAGGAGAATTGCTTGAACCTGGGAGGCAAAGGTTACAGTGAACTGAGATGGCGTTGCTGCACTACTGTCTGGGCAACAGAGCAAGACTCCATCTTAAAAAAAAAAAAAAAAAAAAAAAAAAAAAAAACCTCTTGCCCAGAATCCTTTGACAAAATGGATTTGAGGCTGTAGCAATTAGTGACAAGTCAGCCAGGAACCACATGCCTTCTGTGCATTTGCCTACATACCTGGGCCCCCTTGCCTTTAGGGCAGACCCAGAGACGAGCCCACTGCTTAGTTCTGCTGAACTAAGAGCCATTCCCAGGGTCTGCCCTATTGGCAGGATGGTGTCGACCTTCAGCGCATAACCTTGCCTGTAGCAGAAAAACAGTTTCTGGTCTCTGGAGACATCTCTGGTGCGCTTTCTCTGTGCAACCAGCACCCCCTTTTCTTCTCCTGATTAGTAGGCCTCTTTGGAGGTCTCATCGACCCTCCCTAAGCTGTAAGTAGGGTCTTGCATGAGGGGATCTCCTCTCAAGTGGAAAAAGAAAATAAAGATCACTGCTTGGAAATAATACTCTTGGTTTTTGGAAATCTAAAAGTTAATATTAAAAGGCCCTTTGTCTTTGTCTCAATTACGTGTGTTTGTATTTGTCGGGGGAATCCCTGAAAGAACTGATGGTGAAAGCTCAGCAGGCCTAGCTCAGGGAACTCTCCTAGTTTGGTCAGCCACATTCAGCGAGCCCTGAAGGAGCTGTTGGCAGAAACTCAGTAGGCCTAACTCTGGGTG